>NC_139680.1:73736176-74196176 GCF_964106915.1 Podarcis gaigeae
CATAATGTCGTTTCTTGCGCCCAGACAAACTCTTTTCCTTTTCTAACGTGGAACAGTTTTTACTCGTCGCTCCAGTGCCCCCTCCCTGCTCCCCCCACCTCTCCCCCTTCTGCTTAGCATGTGCAGGCCACGGAGAATTAATGTGGGAAAGGATTCCTCTCCTGTTCTCCTGAGACTTGTGCCATTGCAACCCCAGCCTTTCACACACCACAACACAAAAATGAAGTGGGTGGAAAGCAGAGACGGCTTGTTTGGGGCTTGCAGGGGGTGTCCAAAGAGGAGTATGGCAGTTCCCGCCGAACTATTGCTCAAACATACATGTTGGGAACATGCCTTTCCTCCTCCTTTTTTAAAAAGAGAGGAGTCTTAATTCTTCAGAAGTTTCTCCAGCAGGTCTGTCGAAAGTTGCAAAGGCATGTGCTGATTAGAATAAGAAAGGACCAGTCGCGTGGCTCAGCTGGCACACAGAGAAGCCAGATGATAGATAAGCAGCAGCTCGGGGGCTCCCCTCCCCCTCCCCCTTCTTTTTCAAATCGCAAATCATCTGCTCCGGCCCTCTCCTCGCCTCTCATTTTCATCACAAAGCGTGTGTGTTTACCTGGGATCCCAGAACCGACGGGGCATTCCTTTGTCTCTCCGATCAGATTGCTGCAGCCAGCTGCTCTTCCCAGCCCCTTCCCTGGGCAAATCTGATCGTGGCCCCAACATGTGGGGTTGGACTTGATTGAAAATGAGGTCGGGGGGGAGAGAAAGGCCTCCAAGACCGACCGGGACGCTCACTCGAGGGGAAGGGGGGCAGTTTCTACCTCTTGGTTATACCCGAGTTATTTCTTTCTTTGCGTCTCTCCCCCCACCTCCAACCCCCCCCCCCTCGCCCTTTGGCATCTTGTACGTTTTGGGTGCTAGAGATCTGCTGGGACAAGGGGACAGTGCTCTCCTCTTGCTGCCTCTCCCCTGCCTCCCTTCTCCCTAGCCTCCCTCCTCGAACTGGAAAGGATTATTGGTTGAATATTCTTGCGAGGGGCTGAGGTCAGTCGCGTGCCGATGTCTGCCCAGGGAACATCTGCCGGGGCCTTAGTGCAAATAAAGCCAGCCGCGATGGGCCGAGGAGATTAGAGAGAGAACGAGGGAGCCCATAGCTCCCCAACGTAAGATTTCCCCGCAGGGTCGCCAAAAGAAATTGAGAGACACGTGTCTAGGACGACGTCCCTGAATTACAGCATCCACACGACCAAAGGTTCAGAGCTGATCCCCGCGGGATGCGCGCGCATCCCTTCTCCCTCCCCCGCGTGGGCGGGGAGAGGAAACCTTCGCGCCGGGGAAGCGTGAACTGAGCCCATTGGGTCACGAAGAACTGCGCCGGGAGGGCAGGATGGGCGCCCTCCCACGCGTTAGGCAGCGGTAGAATTCTGAGCTGTACCATTTCAGATTGAAGGCGGGGCCGGGAGTGGCTTCTTTTATTATTATTTCGGGATTCGCCTGAGCTTAAAGTATCTCCTGAGTATCCTAAGCTATCGCATCAGAAAGGAGGGTTGAGTTTAGTTAGTGGAGGGGGTTTGTGGAGTCATTTTAAAAGAACAAAAAGCAGGCCATCAGCTCTGGGACAAGACATGGGACAAGACACAACATCTGTCCTCTCAGTCCACCACTTGTGCAAAGCAATGAGAAATAAGCATGTGTGAACACAGGCATGGATTCTAGCTAGTGGAACCCGTCCTTCAAGTTAGGCCTCAGTATTCTGATATGAGAGGAAGTACAATGGTACCTCGGGTTACATACGCTTCAGGTTGCATATGCTTCAGGTTACAGGCTCCGCTAACCCAGAAATAGTGCTTCAGGTTTAGAACTTTGCTTCAGGATGAGAACAGAAATTGTGTTTCGGCGGTGCGGCAGCAGCAGGAGGCCCCATTAGCTAAAGTGGTGCTTCAGGTTAAGAACAGTTTCAGGTTAAGTACGGACCTCCCGAACGAATTAAGTACTTAACCTGAGGTGCCACTGTAATCCTAGTGTGTGCAGAGTGCATTTTGTTCACCACCAAGTAGTCATAAATAATCCTTCCTCTGACCTGTCACAATGAAAAGGTGGGGCTTTGAGGCAGGTGTTGTATCGCCGTATCGTTTACTCTGGATTTCTTATCATGCAGTAACCAAGATGCATATTCAATGTCACAGAATGCGGACTGGTTACCTTCCAGTTCATCCTGTCTTAACCTCCTCTCCTATTCATGATCAGGATGGTCAAATATTCAGCCTTGGCCTCTTTCACATACTTGTCATCTTATGGAAGGGAAAACCCACAAGAGGCTGTTATTAAAGGATAAGTAATCCACAGCCAGTGGGACGCAGGTGGCGCTGTGGGTTAAAGCCTCAGCGCCTAGGACTTGCCGATCGAAAGGTCGGCGGTTCAAATCCCTGTGGCGGGGTGCGCTCCCGCTGCTCGGTCCCAGCGCCTGCCAACCTAGCAGTTCAAAAGCACCTCCAGGTGCAAGTAGATAAATAGGGACCGCTTACCAGCGGGAAGGTAAACGGCGTTTCCGTGTGCGGCTCTGGCTCGCCAGAGCAGCGATGTCACACTGGCCACGTGACCCGGAAGTGTCTCCAGACAGCGCTGGCCCCTGGCCTCTTGAGTGAGATGGGCGCACAACCCCAGAGTCTGGCAAGACTGGCCCGTACGGGCAGGGGTACCTTTACCTTTACCTTTAATCCACAGCCAATTGTCTTGATTACCACCCCTTTGAAATACACATAAACAAAGGACATAGGAAGAAATTTATAAGCCATTTTTTTTAAAAAAAGAGTTACTAAATTAAATCCTGAGTTTAATTCCTGGAAAGCAATCATGTACTTTCATGCAAGTCATACGAAAGGACAAAAGTTACTTTTTTTGCATTTCCCATCTTTGCAATGTGAATGTTAAACCAACAGTGGCTACATGATATACACACAAATAGGCACACACAAACACATATAATATAAATATATATAGATATATTTTTGATTGTTTTTTCAACAAGGCAACATATAATTTAAATGGTCCATCTTTTGCTTTTTGTCCTGCATTAACAATATGTGCACAAATAGTGAGAGGATCTCAAAAGCAATTTTTAGGGTGTCATGTGTGAAAATGCCTTTAGTCTGTTCAAGCAAAAATACCAAAGGAATTTTCACACTTGACACCAAAGCGCCTTTGAGCCCACCTGAAGCTACTCTCAGGCACATGTGAATATTGTTAAAGTGAGATAAAAGGCAGAAAAAAAAGTTAGTCAACGAACAGACATTCTAGACCATGTTGGTTTTACATTTGTGTTACCTTTTTTTTAAAAGGCAAACTATTCAAGACACCTTATTGAATATGCATTACAATTTATATTCTAAGTATGGGCATGTAAAAATGTACCCACAACAAGGCCCTATCCCAAAAGTAAGTGGTTGAAACAAGGATCAATTCTCTTCCAAGATGCTTAGGATCAGTCTAAGTAAAAGTAAAAAAACATTTTGCAAAACTCCCTCCAACAGAAACAAATAATTTTAGTCTTGTTTACTCTGAAACGGATCTGCACAAGTTTCCAAACACTTAAATCCTTTTAATGTCATGACGTATTTCTGTTTCCCACTAAAGGTTCCTCTTTGGTGCCACATTTAAACGGTGTGAAGCTGGCTATTGTGGCTGTAGAGCAAGGCAATATTGGAACTGCCCTTTTCCACCCTGGATGCAAAACAAAACTAACCAGTTTTGCATAAGGCAAAGAGAACAGGATTAGAACAACAAAAGGACCAGCCATTCATTGCCTAGAGAGAATGGAGTGATGTCATGGGCTGTGTTAAGTGGTGACGTGAGGTTGGGCCTGATCCGTACACCCATGCAGAAAAGCAGTACATGGTGGCTGGAATGAGAACACAGTGCCTGCTGCGTGCTTAGGACTCTTAATGGGTGGATAGAGATTGTTTCTTTGCAGCAGCCTTCATGGCTCAGAACAGTGGGGTGGGGGATGCAATTGATGCTCTGCAAGGAAGACTTATTTTAACCACTGGCTTAGAAGCAAGTCCCATTATAACCAGTGGAACAGAAGAACATCAAAAGAGCCCTGCTGGAGCAGTTCAAGTGTCCAGCACTCTGTTCTCATAGTGGCCAGCCCAATGCCTGGGAGGGAGGAGAGGGGGAAAAGGAGTGGAACAGTGCTTTCCCCGCAGCAGGTCATTACTACAACTTGCAGTAGCCAATTCCATCATTTCAACTATGTGCTTCAGCCACATCCTCTATGCATGTTGACTCAGAAGTGGCCGTTTGTCCAACAGGACTTTCAAGGAAAGAACCAGGCTATTAAGCAGCAATATTTTTGCCCAACATGTGCCTTTTCTCTGGAAGCAAACAAGGCATGAGCCAGTCCAGTGCCCAGGACTCTTAATATGCTGACTGCCTGTTTCGGTGTATCTTGAATGCATTGTAAACAGCCTTGAGAACTTCAGTCACTAGGTAGGTTTAAATATTCCAAATAAATAACTAAACAAACAATGCAGTTGGCTCCTATCCTTGATCACCTGGAAGTGAACCTCACTTGAATTCAGTGACGCTTACTTTAAAATAATGTGGGCACAAGTCCCTTAATTTGGCTCTGGGACCTGTTGTTGGTACATAGAACACTGTAATATTCCCCCAAGCATGTGCAGAGTTCCTCTCTTTCAAAAGTAACTGCCGCTATTACCCCTGTATCTGTGTAAGAGGTTGCAGGTTGGGGCTTGAACCCTGACACCATAAAGTAATAGACCCCAGACACTCTAATAAGGATGAATGAGACAGGGGTTACATGCTCTGTTTGCCATATAATTCCATCTAAAGATTTAATATGAACATTTGCCGCTGACAAAAAACACTTCAGTGTAGTTTATGTACACTACTTTGGTACATATGTCAAAAGCAGTACATAAAGCTTTTAGTAAATAAAATGTCTAGGAATATTTTCTTAAGTAATAAGTCTCCGTCTCATTTCCAGCTAGACATCTGCCTTGAAACGCCAATTATCAATTGCATTCCAAAGTGCCGTATTTTTTAGTGTATAAGATGCCCCCATGTATAAGACACCCCCTATTTTGGGGGACACCAAATTAAGAAAACAACCCTCAGCACTACCTGTGTATAAGACGAGCCCCAATTTCCAACCTAATTTTTTGGTAAAAAAAACGCTGGTCTTATACATGGAAAAATACGGTATGTTTACTGTATTACTATGGTTAACCACCATTCAAATTTTGTATCAGCTCTTTTAAGGCCTTGGATTTAATCGGCAGTTCAAAACACCTCAATCCTAAATAGATTTGCTTGAAAGCACGTCCTGCAGAGCCCAGTGAAACTCTTTGCAAAATAAGCGAATGCAGCATTAGAAAAAGCCATGTATTTGCTGCTTGTTATCTGCCGTGTCTCTTTTCCTTCTTCTGTCTCTTGTGCAGCTCTATTCTGTTTCAAATATATTATTTCCTATTAAGCGCTTCCTTCTTATCTCTCCCCACCCCCACGCATTTGACTTAAAGCAAGTATTCTCCAGAAAGTGGTTGTGAAAGTAGTTTGGGGATGAGGCAGATCTCCTACTTTTGAACTGGGCTCCCCCTTTTCCCCCTGCGAGCATCTGCCTGGGGAATAACAGATGTGGGCACCTGCGGTGGCAGGCTGCATATGTTCCATCCTATTCACAGGCATTCAGACGTGGTTACAATGGTAAGCCTTTGTGTACGCAAAGTCACTAAATATATTAATCTGTGTTCCCCAGAGCACTGCTCTGTTTAATTTTTTCCACTGGCAATAACATCTGATCTAATCCTCCAATTGGCTCCCCATCGAGCCCCCTTCCCTCCCCCCGGAAAAAAATATGTGAAGTTATTCAAGCTTCCACCTGTTGCCTATCGGATTGAAGTAGGTCATGTGATCGCCAAAGAACTTCAGAGAGGAGCTCATCATCCAGACTTATGGTGCATATATATGTGTCCGTGAGAGAGAAAGAGGGCATATTTTAGGCCCCAAACCAGTTAATTTTGGGGGGTAAACTTAGCATATGTGACTCACTGCTGAAGAAAAGCCACCGGTGCCCTTCTTCCATGAAAAATTCCTGAAGGCCAGGAGGACAATGATAAAGGAACAAAAAAACCCCCACTACCCTGGCTGCATCTTTTCTGCCTTTTGCAAATGATCATGAAAGTTCCCATGTGAGGCTTTGTTTATTAAACTCTAGTGGTTATTCGAAACACTGGTCAATAGGCCAAGCAGCAAAAAGGTAACATAAATCTCAGATGTAAGACTTCGATTTTGGGGACAATTTTGTTGCATGACTCTTTTCTCTGATCATTGCTTCTTCTGTTTTGATTTGTTTTCGGCCACAATAAGTCCTTTAGTTCTATTGTAGCCGGCACAATGCCCATGGATATCAGGCTGTGAATGAAGACAGAAGCAGTTTAAACAAACCAGCCTCTTTCTTTCCTCTCTGCCCATTGTAATATGAATGGGCCTTCTGCATTCTGCTGCTAGGAAACCATCTTTTTAAAGCCCAAGAAAGAGACACAGAGAAAAGATTCCCAATAAAAAAAGAAGCCGCAGAAGCAAAAATAGGGTAGTATTGTTGTTGTTGATGATGATAAGGGGAGGGACATTTAAACAAATCTTTAAAAACAATTTCATTGAACATTTAAGGAGACACCTATAGTTTTAATAGTATTGCCCCACGTCCCCTGCCTTAGCAATTAGCAGACAGAAAGAAGACATTAAAAAGTTTGCCTTTCGACAGAAAAAGAAGCAAAGTAGCATGAAGCGTGATTATTTGTGAACATTAACTATAGGGTACACTTGGTATTAAAGAATGACAACAGTAGACAATATTGCTTTTAATCAAGGATTAATCAAGGATGGAAGAAATATGAAGATTTCTCTTTCATTTCAACTGGAGAGAAAACCCGCTGGGAGAAATTAAGAGGGTTATGAAACATATAGAAGATGAAAAAGATTTATGGGGCGGTATACGTTGTAGGAGAGCATAGGCGAGGACCCCTCAGTGTCAATTGCATGAAATAAACGAGAAACAAACAACGCGCACGCGGAAAGCCTCACGTGAGATGGCCTTGTGCTCTTACTGCGGCAGCAAATGATAAATAAGCGGCCCTGCAAAAGGAGGAGGCTTCAAAGTTGCGCAAGTTGTGTGTATTACCAGCCTGTCCTGCGCAAGTTCTCTTTGCCATTCTCCTCCTCGTCTGCATCTACGATCCTATGATCTAGCTGAGATTCCTGCATTGCAGGGGGTTGGACTAGATGACCCCTAGGGACCCCTCCCTTCCAGCTCTACCATTCATTCTACGCTTCGAGGCTTCCTCGGCTCCGCCTCTATTCCACGGCAAGGGCGGCGCCGACTTCGAGGAAGAGACTCCGAACGCGGGCGGTCACGTGGTCGACTCCCGCACTTTCTCGGTCCGGGAAGAACCATAGAGATAAGAAAAAAAGGACGCCGCAGAAATCCTAACGGGCTTGCGGGCGGGATGGCGTACGCGGCGCTCTCTCTCTCCACGCTTTTCCCAAGCGGCGCCGGCGTTTTCGCAAAGAGATAGCTCATTAATAAAAGCGCTCCACGCAGCGCTCACTTCAGGCTGCCATTAGACGCCTTTGGTCTAACCCCACAGAGATGGTCTTAAATAGGGGCAGAAGTGCCAGTTCCTGTTGTTGCAATTGCTTAGGGAGTAAGCAATTCAATGTAGCGGGCCTCACTTTGTTGCGGAAGCCTCAGCCCTGTGTCCGCTCACAGCAGTCTTCTGAGTAGCCATCTATTTATATATGGTGATGCTTATATTCTCTATAAGGAGTCATGCATGCTTCTTCTCTCCCCCCCCCCCTTTCATCCGCACAGCATCCTTGCAAGGTAGTTTAGGTCGAGAGGCAGTGGCTGGTCCAAAGTCACTTGCTATGCTTCATGACTGAGGTGGGATTTGAATCCTGCTCTCCCAGGTCCTATGCCTAATTAACAGTCTAACCGCTACACCAAATTGGCTCACATGGACTGTTAAACATGCTTTTCCAGGGAACAAGCTCAATTAAACTTGACTGATGTTCCTTGCATGTAAATATATGCATAGAATTGGGGTGTGTGGCTGTAATCCTCCACATGCTTACCTGGGAGTAAGCCCAGCCCTGTCAAGCCCTGTGGTGCTTACTTTGGAATACACATGAGTGGGGTGTTTGATGCTGTGCCCTGTCAGCGGGTTCAAGGGATCGCCAGAAATGTGTTGGCCTAATGTGTTGGCATTACAGATCCAGAGTTGGGCTTGAACCAGGGAAAGGTTTGTAATAATAATAATAATAATAATAATAATAATAATAATAATAATATGCTGCCCATCTGACTAGGATGCCCCAGCCACTCTGGGCGGCTCCCAACAGAATATTAAAAACATGATCCAACATCAAACATTCCCTAAACAGGGCTGCCTTCAGATGTCTTCTAAAAGTCAGATAGTTGCTTATTTCCTTGACATAGCTGTCAACCTTCCCTTTTTTTGTGGGAAATTCCCTTATTCCAGCGCCGTTTCCCACTGCTATCCCAGATTGTTAGATATCCCGTAGACTGTCCCTGGGACAGGTGAGGCTGCTGATCCCTTATTTTCAAATCTGAAAGTTGACAGCTATGCATCTCATGGGTGGGCGCCACTACCGAGATGGCCCTCTGCCTGGTTCCCTGTAACCTCACATCTCGCAGTGAGGAAACCGCCAGAAGGCCCTCAGCGCTGGACCTCAGTGTCTGCTTAGGCGTGCCACACATCAGGAAAATTCCTGACATGTTCCGGTTTTCGGGTGTAAAAAGGGCGTTAGGGGGGCAAAATGCCAGGAAAAACCCAGGCAAAAAAAGCTCAACAGTTTTGGTGGGCCAAAGCTATTTAGGGCATTACAGGTCAGCACCCACACTTTGAATTGTGCTTGGAAATGTACTGGGAGCCAGTGTAGATCCTTTAGGACTGGTGTTATATGGTCCCGGCGTCCGCTCCCAGTCTGCCGCGTTCTGGATTAGTTGTGGTTTCCTAGTCACCTTCAAATGTGGCCCCACGTAGAGGGCATTGCAATAGTTCAAAGTGTTCCTTCCCAAGGCTGCTCAAGATGCAGAAATACTACCCTACCCCTAAATTTGCATGGCTGGGGGCAGAGGGGGCGTGTACCTGTTGAATGCCTGGCTGCCCCGCATTTCTGAATGCCAACATGGGGTTCCTGTTCCACCCCATATAATTTTAACCCTGGATCGCTTGTTGTTGGTTTCTCTGTTTTGGGGGCGGCGTATGACCTGCACTGAAACCAAAGGGGAGCGTATAGGTTACATTACTTTGAAATCCTGTAGGCAAAACCTTTCTCACAATTTACTTCTCTCTCCGGGATTTCTGTGAGGCGTAGAAGAGGGGAGCGCTCACGCCGAGGCTGAAATAAAACGCCGGCGCCCTTTTATTTTACAGCGTATATCGTACCTCCCATCTCGTAAAGGGTCCAGTTATTTTAAAGCACCGTTAATTTCCGACGTCTTTCCTCCCCGCATATGGCTTCTGAGAAAGGCCACCGGGAACCGGAAGTTTTGCAAGAGACGCGTGCAGCCCGTAGCCCCTTGGCGTCGGTGTACGAAAGGAAGCCGAGGCGGCCGTGGAGGCGGGTTAGTGGCGTTGTCAGCGCGAGGGCGAGGGCGGGTGGCTTCTTTCTTTAAGGCACAACGCAGGTGGTTGCCTGTATGCGCCCAAGAAAGGGCACAGTCAGGTGGCCTGGTGAGCCTCTCGGACAAGGAATTCTGTTGAGAGGTTGTGCCACCTCCATTTAGGAGACTGGATATTCATAGTGGGGTCTTTGGCAGCGCCAGTCCTCCTTATCTGCCAGTTTGTTACAATATAGGCTGCTTTCACAGGTAACAGCATCAAGAGCTCATCCATAACTCCTTAATGTGGATCAGGGCCGGATTTAGGTTTGATGAGGCCCTAAGCTACTGAAGATAACCGGGCCCTTTATATGTTGTCCAGCTGTCCTTTGTCAACAACAAATTGCCACTGTTTTTTTGTGTTGAATATATGGTAATTTATGGACCTAAAAGGTATCTAATGCCATTTGCACATGCAGAATGTAGGCATCCTATATATAGAAATGAGCAAACCAGTGATATTTTAGGGTAAGAGTACTGTACCAGATTTTTTTTCAATGAATCCAGGGACCCTTTTCAACTTCCTACTAAATACAGTCATACCTCGTGTTGCGTTAGGTTCATGTTAAAGTCTTTTCGGCTTGCGAATGCGGCAAACCCGGAAGTGTATACTTCCAGGTTTCGCCACGTGTGTGTGCAGAAGTGTTCTGCACGCTTCGCACATGCGCAGAAGTGCTCTATCGCGCTCTGCGCTTGCTCAGAAGCGCCACTCTAGTTGCAGACTTTTCGGGGTGCGAACGGCACCCTGGAACGGATTGTGTTTGCAACTAGAGGTACCGGTGTAGATGGATTTTGTCAGGGGACTAATTTGTAAATCTGGGGACTGTCCCCAGGAAACAGGGACGTCTGGTAACCTTATTTTAGGGAGCAGGCTAGCAGGCGGGGCCTACTACTTAGGAGCCTACACAACACAAAACACTGTTGCTGTATGTAGGTTTTATTTTGTTTTTTATCTTATATTTTGGAAATTTACATCCAGGTTTTTTCATTAAATTTTTTGGGGGCCCCAAGAGAGGGGGCCCTAAGCTATAGCTTGTTTAGCTTATACGTAAATCCGGCATTGGTGTGGATAGTAAGCTTCCTGTTGCCTCCATTAATTCTCCATTGTCCATAGGACATTCTCATTGCCTTCTCCCTCACTCTGCATTTTTATTTCCTACCTGGGATCCTCCAAAAAGGGGAGGGTGTGAGAAAATTTGGGTTGAGGGAAGGGAGACAGGTGAGGAGGACACTCACACCCTCATTGTTTCAGGTCACTGGGAGTTATATGATAGTAGTTTCTGTAGGTATTTGAGACATTTTAGTGATGATGAGCTGAAACATTGGACACGGCTCTGTGAAGAGTTTAATTATGCCCGTTTTTAATTTCCAGTCTCTTTGATGCACAAGGTTTCAGGCCTCAGTTAAGCCTGTTATAACAAATCTTAGAATTGTCAGGGAGTGAGTGTTCATTTATCTGGGAAAGAAGCTACAGCGTCTGTTAGATAAATCTGTGCACCCGAGGAAGGGCATTCAGTAGCATCTCTGAAAAAGTAATTTCATGTTAGTTTTAGATTGTGTTGGGCTGCAATCCTATACCTTCTTGCCATTGAACTCAGTGGGACTTAATTCTGAGTAGACATTGCACTGGTTTAGTAATATATTCTGGTGTTACAATGAAAAAGAACTTGTAAATTGCACATGAAGGGCTGGGATTTTTGAACCATGAAGTTAGAAAGTAAACCCACTGTCAGCTTTTAAAATGGAAAATTAGCAATCCGCAATCACCTTATTTTAGTAGCATGTACTGAATATAACACTTCGTAGGTGCTTTGTAATTGAAAATGTGAGAAATCAGTCGTGCGAAAGATAGACACCAGCCTAATTAAAACTTGCAGTGTATTTCTTCACTGTTTGTGTTAGAAATAAGGGAGATTTCTTTTCAGTACAGTAATGTAAAAAAGGAAGCTAAAGTCTTGCATTATTAATTGTGTCATCCTGCACATACTACTCAGAGGCAGTGCTTTTTTTCTGGGGGTACGCAGGGCTACACATACCCCTAAACATTTGTGAATCTAAGTTTGGCCTCTTGAGGGGCAGTATTTCAATATGAGTAGGAAAATGAGAGTACCCCTAAACATTTTTTTAGAAAAAAAGCGCATCTCAGAGGTAAGTCTCATTGAGCTCAATTAGGCTTATTACTTAGTGTGGGTAGGATTGCAGATAAAAGTTCATTTTTTAAGGGAGGTTCTTTTTATATCATGGCTAGTTCAAATTTCACTTTTCTGATTTCCCATATGCATTTTGGAAACAGTTCTTTCCTTGCATTAACTGAATGATCGGAGACTGTACCTCTGGTATTTATACAATTACAGTACTTATATCATCTCATTGTGAGCCCATGAATTTAATCATGTAATTTAATTTATTTAAACATTTATCTGCCTATTTAAAAGGCGCAGTGTGTAGGAGGTGTCAATGAAAATCAGTTGTCCGTTTTTTTGTGAGTGGAAGCACTGCTTGCTTAATGCCATCGTGGGGTACAACCCAAAAAGGCCATGGGCAGCTACCCCCCCGCCAAATCAAGTAAATCAAAAGAATGTAACTAACTGAGGTTCTGTCACCCTATCATAAAGCCTGCCCCCCAACATAAATCCTGGCTGCACCCACGAAAAAGGCTGTGTGCGCACCAGATTTAGCTTACATGTCAAACGTTAAAAGGTGGGGTGGGAAGCTAGGTCTTATAGCTGAAGGGTGGTTTTCTACCTTCAGCTGGTGGCAAGGGTACAATGGGGAGAAAGAAACCGAGACAGAGATCCAGAGGCCAAGATCCAGAGAGCTACTTTTGCCATGCGACTCCTCCATGCCAAATCACCAAATTGCTTTCAAAAGTCTGACCAGTTTCAAAAGCTTCCACTTTCAAAAGTTAAGGATGCCATTTGCGAAACACAAGTCTTAACCTTCTTTGGATATGTGGAAAAAGTTGGATGGTTCTTTGGACCCCAGTTGTTATCGATGAAAGTTTGTTTCAGTCCCTTCTCTCAGGGGTCCAGATGCGTTGCATTGCACTGCATGCCGTGGAAGAGCAACCCTTTTGCCGATGGATCTCTTTTACAGTTCTGTGGATTTGTGTGGCGTTTCTTTACCCCTCTTACGGTAGCCTTCCTTATTGAAATTGTCCCCAGAATGATTTGTCTTACTGTTTATGTGTTTCGTTTCTTTAGGTTCTTGAAGAAACTGAACTTTACGTATCGCTGCAATATGGGCATTAAAGGCTTGCATTCATTTGTAACTAATGACTGTCCGGGTGCATGTACAGCGGTAAACCTGAAAGTAGTGGCAGAAGAGCACCGCAGCAAGTATCCTGGGTCTACTCCTGTCCTTGTGGTAGATGCCATGTGTTGTATTCGAAAGTGGTACACAGCAGAATCGTGGGTTTGTGGTGGCCAGTGGCGCGAATATCTTTCTGTACTGGATTGTTTCATAAACACCTTTACAGCAGCTGGTATCAAACTTGTGTTTTACTTTGATGGTTTGGTGGAGCCGAAAAAGCGAAGGGAATGGGTTAGGCGGAGATTGGATAATGGCAAAGAAATAGCCAAGATCTTTCGGTTCATCAAGACCTATAAGCAGCAGCCCGGGAGAGAAATGTTCTTTATTCCATCTGGGTTGGCTACTTTTGCACGCTCCGCCTTGAGGACCCTTGGTCAAGAGACAATATGTTCACTGCGAGAGGCAGACTATGAAGTAGCGTCTTATGCCCTGCATAACAACTGCATGGGGATTCTTGCAGAGGACACAGACTATCTGATTTTTGACACTGCTCCCTATTTTTCCGTCAAAGAGCTCCACTTGCACAGGCTAGATACAGTGATGTTCTCAAGGCAGAATCTCTGCAGCAGGTTGGGCCTCCATCCAACAGATCTCCCCCTTCTTGCCTGCATCCTTGGCACAGACATAGTACCAGAAAAGGTTATGGGACGTTTTCGGAATCAATGCCTCGCTTCATACTGTGCAAAAAGCCAGGGCTCTAATCAAAGGAGTAGCATGATTCTAGCCGTGGCAAACTATATTTCATCTATTTCGCGTTCATATGGCAGTTTGATAGCTTTAGCAGAAACGTTGCCTTTGGAATCAGACAAATTCCTACTTTGCAGTGGGATAGAGTCTTATCTCCTGCCTGGGCAGCAGTCTCCATGGCTTCCTTGTGACTTCTCACATTGCTCAGCGGCATCAGTCAAACAAGAAGTGCCCCTGTGTTTAGATCAGGAGATCCTGCAGGTAATTAAGCTCTTGAAGTTTCTTTTTGTATAGTTATGAATGCCCTGTTGTACCTTGGACTTATGCACACGTGTGTGATACATGCATATTGTATTATTATCATTTGCTTTATTACCTCAAGACACTTGTTTTTTTGGAGAGGAGCTCATTTGCCCTTCTTTTGTGCTAAATCTTTTGTGGCATCCTACTGCTGTAAAACAGAAAAGAATCACAAATACCAAGTGACAGCAGTGAAAGCAAATAATATATCTGGGTCTCTTGTGAACAGATAGCTAAAGAAAAATTTGTGAGAGCTGAAAGTCGTGCGTACGCTTTCATGTGCAGCGGAGAGGATGAATGCAGCAACACTTTGGAAGATGAAGATGATACAGAGCTTCCTGGACAGGCACTTATCTTTCTCCCTGCCCGTCAGCATATCTATTCTCTTCTGCTGGAGTCTGCAAAAGGTAAACGCTGTGCTGGAATTTCAATGCAATGTAACTGGTCCTACTGGGTAGGGCTGAAAGGAGTTCTAGTCCAAAACCTATGAAGGGCACCAGATTGTGAGCTGGGTCATATTTTTATTCACAGGCTTCTCAAAATATTTTGTTGAAATGTGAAATCTCCACATCCATTTTTGAGAGGCTCACATCTGCATGAGATTTAGGCCTTGATGCTGTAGGCATTCTACATGCAATTAGTAAGGAGAAGGCCATTAGAAATAATAAGAATAAGAACAGGGTGTACTTACATGTTGGTGCATTTTTGAACCTTTTAAGGTGATTAGTTCCCCCCACTAGTGCGGTAATAAAACAGTCATGAAAGCTGTTAATGATCAGAAAGCAGAGCAAAACGGTTATGTTTAGACTAGCTTTGTAGGTTTTTTTTAAAAAAACACCACAGAAAGTTTGTGTTGTTTGAAAAAAAATGCAATGCTTTCTTCAGGGGTTGAAATAACTATTGTGAGTTAGGTTGGAGAATTGATCCCAAAGTGTTACCTCCTTTGAAAATAAAAATAAAAATCAGTTATTCAGGCCTGAACTATAAGGTCATTGGCCAGTCAACACAGAAACAGAATTTAGAATATTGAAACCATTTATTTTTACTTAAAGCTTACAATATATTGATAGCAACTTAAACAATTCCATATGTAAAAAAAATAAACATTTGAAAATAATTTCAAATATAAAAACAGGGAAGTATAGTTCTAGTACAGATACAGACTGTGCAGTATATTGTTGCATCTGCCTGACCACTGTGGTTGGCCTGCTAGGCTAGACAGTTGTTCTGTATCTCAGGGTGAGGAACCTTTCCTTGCCAGAGAGCCAGATCTTTTATCTCCTCCACCCCTGCCAAGCCAAAGTTGGCAGGTGAGCAGGGCCACCCACCTGACAATCATTTGACATAGTGATGCCGGGTGTGGGACAGGTGGTTGTGGCTTCCTGAAAATGGGCTTGTGGGCCAAATGGAGAGGCCTGGAAGGCCACGTTTGGTCTGTGGGCCAGAGGTTCTCCACCCTTGCTATATCAGAGGGACTTCCCTGCAAAGAATTGTCTCATGCAGAAATATGAGAGTCTTGAAGACTTCATTTGTTTGCAGACAAATTGACAAAATATACAAAATATGGGAGCAAGCAGGGAAAGCAGAACTGGGCAATTTAACGATATGCTAACCTAAAGGCTTCAAAGCTACTATGAAACTTGGTTCAAACATCCACATCCAAAACATGGTAGTAAACTAGCATAGAATTGCAACTTCTATTTAACACTGTCACGATAGCTTACATGGCTTGCCGAGGTAGGTGAGTCAGTGCCTACTGCTGTCTGTCTTGTCGTATCACAGCTATGCGACATATAGCATTAGGGTATTAAATACAGTGGTTCCTTGGATATGGGATTGCTGCCTTTATCTATATTTTTGTGTGTTTAAAGAGTAAATGCTTCCAATTGGAAAAGTCAGTTCTCTTATTGGTTCATTGATCCAATTCTCTATTCCTTAGATGTCAATGGAACCTACCCTGTGGTAAAGGAGTGGTTTGTGTACGCTGGGAATTCTCTGAAACAACCAGACTTGGTACAACCCAAGGAACTCCCAGGTAGAATGAAATTTCTTTTTGTATTGAAAATTGATAACTAAATACACAATACCTTTCTTTCAAATATATGCAGTGTGGATTTAAATGATATTTTGTTTCAGAGAGCCAGACAGCTTTGATAAACTACCCTACGTAAATGCATTTATTTCTGAAATATGTAGCTTCCCAGAACGGCTTGATAGGCCCTCAGGGAGGCTTTCGACATCTAAAAACAACAAGCATCAACCATGAAAATTCAGCGGGTTAAAATACAGAAATACAGCACTGCAATAAAATTTAAAAATGGCAGCCAACACAATTTCCAGAAAAAATGTGAAAAAAGACCCAGACAGAATCCACTGTGAGTAAAACTTTGTTTAATACCACCCCAAGTCATTGGGAAAGGACTGTAACGTAGAGCAAATGCTTTGTCTGTGGAAAGTTCAATCCGTGACATCTCCAGGCTGGGAAAGGCCCTGGAAAACTAATAACAGTCAGCATTGATAATACTGAGCTAGATGGATCAATGGTTAGTTTTGCTGTTGGATGCTGCAGGTTGTTTAAGTTATCTTCTTAAATTTATAATATAGGAATGTGGTTTTGGAGTATGTTATTATATATGCTATTGGCTTGGAGCCAATTTGATTCCCTCCCTCTCTCTCTCTTTTTCCCCCCTTTCTTTTCCTTCTCCTCCTGCGATGAGGCTACATTTTAATATTTTAATGTTCCATTATTTTAATGTTGTATTTTATTTTTGTTTTTAAGTTGTAACCATTCATCTTGTTTTTATTATTGCTTGTAAGCCGCTCTGAGCCCGGCCTTGGCTGGGGAGGGCGGGGTATAAATAAAAAAATATTATTATTATTATTATTATTATTATTATTATTATTATTTTGCTCGGCTATTATGAAACTGTTTTTGTAGTGTTTGGTTGAAATGCATCCCTTTTCCTTTGCTGCATGCCATTTTGAGCATGATTTTTGTGTGTGGAAAAGCAGCATATAAATAAAACGAATGGATGATTGATTTGGTATAAGGCAGCCTCCTATGTTACGATAAGGAATATAGAAAAAGACAGCATAGGCACATTCTTAACAAGAGTGAGTGAGCTTCATACTGCTTCATTCATTCATTGATTGCATTCCTTCAAAGAGGTGGGAAGGGAAATATGAGGAGTGATTGCATTGTGCAGATGAGAAAGAAGCAAAATAACCACTAGGAAAATAATACACTCAGGATGTGATTGCACCCCTGTGCCAAATTCTGCTCTAGCTGAATAATGTGGCTGAGACAGAAGAACTGTGCCTGTTTCTGCACTGCACTAGTATGTTGTTGGGTTAGTTACATGTTAGATAGGTACAAATGCTGAAGAACAGGTGTGTCACCTGATCTGCAGGTGTGTACTGTTAGCTGTGCAGTCATCAAGTATCTCTACTGAATTTTGAGTGGGGTCAGGCATGGTGAAAGTGTAGAGTGGTTCCATCTCATTTTTCTCGCTTGCCAGCAGTACAGACGTAGAGTTGGGAGACAGAATTTTGCATCTCATAAGATGGAGGAGTTTCCATCTTGGGCAGAGGCAGTGACATCATTCCATCTCTCTAAACTTGCTTGTAAAAAGGATTATTTGGGCTGAGTTTAAGTATGAGAAATTTCAGCCAAAAATGTCCTGGAAGCAAGGCTTTGTAATAGCACCATATTTGCTAGCAATTCAGTAATGAAAAGCTGTTTTATTTCAGTGCAGACTAGTAAGGAAGGAGAACTTACAAAGTTTATTTTCAGTGGTCTGTTCCAAAACAAATATTTTTCTAAAAAAAAATCAGCTGTCCGTATTTGTATGCCTTAAATTCTTTCATGTCAGTTTTATCTGCAGCATCAATCTGTAGCTCACCAAATAAGGAGGTTGGCAGTGTGTCACTTTCAAATCTAAAAATGCTTTGGTAGGAGGTTATTGACTGAAATGCAAAGTCAGGCTAGTAAAAACAAATGTCACATTCTGTTTACTTGTTTAAAGAGTATTTTTGGAACATATATAAATGTGCACCTATGTTTTTCATCTACATTTCTTTTTTAAGGAAAATAAAGATAGGTATGAAATCTTGCATGATTGAAATGAATAATTCAATAGTGTCACAGTTTTTACTCTGTTTACCTTTTCAGATCTTTTATAAATGTGTGAATTTTCTCCAAAAAGTTTCAAGTATGTTTTCATTTGGATCTGTGTAGATGTTGGTAACTTATACTTGAAGGTTAAAACCTAGTGAAGAACGATTGAAGAATAGTATTTTTGAGAGATGCAGGAGTGCTTAGACTACCTTCAAACGGATTAGTTGTGTTGTCAGGGTGGTGGTCTATAGGCTGTCCCCCACCCCACCTCTTTCTCATTGCCTGCGCATGAGAATAAAACACATGTTTTGGAGCACCGTCTCCCTTCATGCTGTTGCCATGTTGGGAAAGCCACTACATCATGTGTGTGCTCTGAGATATCTGGCAATTCACTCTCCTTGGTAAAGAACCGTTTGTAGATCTTCACAATAGAGGACCGGAAGTCCACTCATCTAGAGGTTCAAACCATGGTAGTCACGCTTCAGGCACAGTGAGCTGAAGGGGAAGAGCTGTGTTTGACTCCCATAAGAATTCTGCTCTCTGCACACATATAAAGAGAAAAGGATTGCAAGTTTAGAGAACATCACTGTTGCAGAACTGTAAACGATGTATTAGGGCTTTACTGGGAACAGGCATATTTACATCAACTTTTATTTATATTTAGGGAAATCCTTTGTATGTTTTATTGGAAGTAAGTTCTTAGCATATTCACTAGGAAGTAAGCTCCACCGAGCTTATTAAGAGTTTGGAGTAAACATGTTTAGGATTGTATTATAAAACATTTAAATGTTTGCCAACTTTACTCATTTCAATGGAAGTTTATCACACTGAGTCTTTATGGCGCTCTTTTCAGTTTTTCCCTGGTCTGAGTAATATCCAGATAAGCTATGCAGAATACACCCACTGAACTCATTGAACTTTCATTATTTTTCTCATACAAGTCTAAGGGGGGGTTGTCTAAAATAAGGTCAACAGCTTACAGGATTTCCTAAATAAAGCTCAACAATCTTGGGGGTTTTATTAAAAAAAACTCATCAATTTTTGGGGTATCCTGGAAATATGGCAATATATATATACACACACACACACACACACACACACACATATATATATATATATAAAGTAGGACATTGAACTAGCAGGCTACTCAATTTGTGGGCAATTGAAACTCTTCTAGAAAATTGCATTCAGTGGTATTGCTCAAGCACCAATTTTCTCCAAATTTGAGGAGCCATTCTTCAGAAATTTAACACTGAGAATATATGAAAGAAAACCAACATGAGGGTGATGGACAAAATATTTATTTTCTGTTTTGTCTCCCTGGGCAAAAGCACCATTTGGTTAGTGAGTGTTGTTGGCCAAATAAACAAACATTTATTTCACGCCCTGTTTGACACCTCAACACTATAGTCATTTATAGTGGCCAAGTGGTTCATCCAAAGGAATGCAACTTCTGTTTGTAAGGAAAGGCAGATGTGTTACCATCTTAACTCATCTTAAAACTGACATCTTTGTCTATCTGAAAGGCCGGGCAAATAGTTTTATGGCAGGAATTTATCTAAATACAGCTTTCTAAACGTTGTATTTGTATTTCAAACTTTATATAACTCACTTTGAAAGTTGAGGAACAGTAATGCAATAGCAATCAAGTTTTTGGTGACTGGCAATAAGATATAAGACAAGTGACATAAAAAGGAGTCTAGAAGTAATGCACACATCTTTATATGTTCATGGATGCATTATGACTTCGCATGCTTTCATTCTTGCCAGGGAATAAAATAATAAACCCTGTTGTCCTTCACTGTTAACATGATGCACAAATGAGTTTTCATTTCAAGAGACAGGCCTTCCAGGTTGCAGCATGGTTTGAATAACAGCAGCACACCAAACACAGAGGTGACATGCTGGGAGGGGAGACATTTAAATGGGTCCTTTTGGGAGTGCTTGCGTACTGTTTGGTGCTTGGGTTGTAGGAGCCTAACATTTTCAAGAAAAGGGAAGTGAAAGGATCATATCATCATTGCTAAACATGCATCTTTGTTAAACTTGCAGCTGAGTGAAGTTTTTCACGTGTGCAAACAAATCCATTGTATAAATAGCACAGATTTTTCAGCCCTGTAATCCTGTACAACTGTAAGATGCAATTTCCCCCTCTATGAAATCTTACAGAGATCCAGGGCAGCTGTCGGGGTCAGAGTGGCAATATCTTTTATGTGTCGTAAATCTTGATTCTAGGTATAAGTCATTAATATTTGCATTATAGCTGAGGGGAGCGTTGTTTTTGTTTGTTATTTATGGTGCGTATTTTTGTGTTTTTATATTGTAAACCAGGCTATGATCTTTGGATAAAGGAATTTAACTAATTATAATAATAATCTCGAAAAGGTGAGTAATTCCTGTTAAAACTTAGTTACAGCTTTCTTCTACAGTGTTTGAAATAGTGGCTTTCTTTTCTAGGTGGCACTCCTAGTTTGAGATCCCTGTGGCTCAGCAGTGGACCCGAGACTGAAAAGCTACGCCATTGGACATTTCTGGCATGCTTTCAACTGCAAGAAATAGCAGAGGAGATCCAGGCTCTGGAAGCTTCTGTTGCTGTTGTCTGCTGCTTGTTACTGTACCTCTTCTTACAAGTAAAGAAAAACCTACTTTTGTGACTTTCCTTACTTCTGCCTGCAGCAGATCTATACGGATTAGTAAAGGGGTAGCCAACACAGTATCCTCGTGATGTGTGGACCACAATACGCAACATTGCTAACCACTGGCCATTCATGTAGGGGCTGATGCAAATTGTAGTCCACAACATTGCAAGGCTTTGGCTATCCATGGATTAGGACAAGTATGTTGCGAGATTGATTTGTGGGGGGAGGAGAGAGAGAGACTGTTCCCAGGCCTTTGCGGGATTGATTTAACTGATGACGATGAAGTTCTTCTCTAGGAAGTCATTCTAATGGTCAAACTGCCATGGAAATAGATTGAGCTTTCATAACAAAAAAAGAGCAAATCTATGTCTTTCTGGAAGATAGTGATGACAATCCAGAAAGTTACTTAAGGTTAAACTTCCCTGGGTTTCCAAAGCAGCTTAACATGCAGTGTGAACAGAGGCTGCTATTTGAAAATTACTGAAGTACAGTAAACCCACATCTTACACACATTTAACCTATGCAATTTCAACCATATGTGGTTGAATGCAGGCTGGGGAGGGGAAAGCTCAGAGGTGGGATGAAGCTTGAAACCCCAAGTGGACATGGTGCGAAAAGAGCTTTTAAGCTCTCGGCCATTTTTCCTGGGAAAGTCCAGCACAGCACCACTTAATTCCTAGGAAAACAGATGCGAGGAGCTCTCCGAATGGAGGCACACTTTGTTATATGGAAATCCTTTTCTTTAATCACTGATGGCTCTCTGTGTGTAATAACTCAATGGGGAAAGAATGTACCCTTTACATGCTCAGAGGCACTTGATTCTTCCCATCTTTCAGGGTGGGTCCTTACGTACAAGGCCTGACTCGCCTTTAGAAGTCGTTTTTTTTAGTAATAATTCAAAACTAACTTTAAAATAGACACAGATATCCATCAAAGCAGTTTCCCAACGGTATAAATCCCCGTAGCCTGCAGCGAAGGGGCAACTAAAGGAAATTGCTGTCACATGAGCTTTTGTTCCTTCCTTTGTCCCTCTCACTCAGATCCGATTGCTTAAATTTCATCGACTTTCTATCCATGTTTCTATTAATTTAATCAAAACATTAAGGAAGTTATTAAGAAAAAGGTAAACCCCTTTCCCCTCAAGCTTCAGTGCGGCATTGCATGAAATAACTGTACTGATTAACAGAGCAAAGAAGCAGTCCTTTGTATAGTAGTTGTACAGTTGTTCCAAAGTAATATTTGATGGATTGCACCTAAAATGCTTGAAGCAAATTATTATAGCATAAGCATGCCATCTGTCTGCGAATTCCCAGAAACCACAAAAAAAAGCTTCAAGTCAAACTCAGAAACCCCCTTAGATCCTGTAAGAGGTGATTTAGCAGTGATTCCTGCTTTGCAGGGGGTTGGACTAGATGACCCTATGGACCCTTTATAATTGCTTTATAATTGGTAAAGACACAGCAAGTGGTTTGTTAATTGCACCCAAGGAAGTTTTCCCAACGTAAGTGCAAATCCTGTCTTTTCTCAAATGTAGGAATAGGAGAAACGGCTCAGCGTTACGGAAGGCCAATGGGAAGTGTGAATGTCTCTGTGGTTCATTATAAAATCCTCAAAGAAGATGGGAGAGAGGGAACCTTTAAACTGATCCTTGAGCGCAGGGTGGTGAAGTTGGTGGAAGTAGGGCAGAGGAAAGCAAATTGCAAATGGTGTTTCAAAGAACTACAGATGAATAAGGCCATGGTGCAAGACTGGCATTCCTGTAGCAAGGAATTTAGGTAATGGGGGAAGGTATGAACTTTTTACATAGCTCTGAGCTAAGCTTTTCCCCCTAGGTTGACAGCCTCTCCTTGGAAGACTTGAACGCATTTCTAGCTCAAACTCTCTGCCTTGAGGGGAAGTCGGCTGCTCAGCTTGCAAACTTGCAGGTACAGACATGACTCATTTACTAATGCAATACCAGTGGTAACCCCTAGATGAGCAGCACATCGCTTTCTCTTTGACCTTTACTCTCACTCAGTGGTATTGAGGAGATTAGATTTAAGGGGCAGGGTGCCATTCAGTTATCTTAGTTTATTTGCAGTCTTTCGTTACATAGACAAGGATTCAAGCCCAAGCCCCTATTCCAATGATTCGATGTGACCTGCCACATTTAAACCTTCAGCTTTTCTCTTTACTGCCACCCCAAAATAATTGCCTTTCGTCTGCTCAGCCCTGATCTCATTCAAGCGCTCCCCCCCCCCCCCGCATCAACTTGACGCTGCCTCCTTCTGCTTGCAGTCAAATTAGAGATGCCATGGAATATTCAGATCCCTTCATTTTCCTGGCTTGTCTAGCTCCTCATAAGCCTCTTAATGATGGTATAGTGATCTAAATGATGCTGATTATCTAGACCATATCACAGGAACATGGGATTGAGACTGCTTTGGTCACCTTGGCTGATAACTTAAAATGGGAATAGGATGCGAGGGAGTGCATCCCTCTTAGTTCTCCTGGACCTCTTGGTGGCTTTTGATGCCATCCACCATGGTAAATTTCTGGATCTCCTAGCTGGATTGGGCCTTGGGGCCTGTAATAAAATGGTTCTGTTATGGGACTGCAGTCCTTGGCATGCAGTTTCTCTCAGGGTTCTGCCTTGCTTCCAGTGTTATTTAATACCTATACAAAACCACTTGGGAGTTTTGGATTAACTTGTCATCAATACGCTGATGATATTCCACTTTAATAATAATAATAATAATAATAATAATAATAATAATAATAATAATAAATTTTATTTATATCCTGCCCTCCCCAGCGGAAGCCGGGCTCAGGGCGTCTAACAACAATAAAACAATAAAAAGCTCCTTGCCATCTATGGCCAAAGAAGTAGCTGGTATCCTTGAGCCCTGCGTAGATCTCTTGGTGAGCTGGAAGAGAATGAACAAGCTGAGATTTAATCCAGACAAGCTGGGCATACCGTTGGTCAGTAGAAAGTCTGACTTTGGAATTGGGATTCAACTTGTTCTGGGAACGATTGCACTCTCCCTGAAAGATCAGCTTCCTAGCTCAGGGGTGCTGCTTTATCCTGTGCTATCCCTGGATTCCTGGGTTGTATTTGCACAGTTACATTCATCCCTTAGACCTATCACATTTAGACTACTTTAGTGTGTTCTATACAGGGCTGCCCTTGGAGATCGTTCAGAAGCTTCAGATGGTTAGGCTGCACAGTATCAGGAACATAGTACTCTGATTCTGAAAGTTCAGCACTGGTTAGTGGTTACTGATTGTTTTTCAGGCTCCATTCGCCTCAGAGCAAGAGTCTTTCCCTTCCTCAATTTGAAATGGCACAACTTTTTAATTTAATTTAATTTAATTTTTAATAGTGTAACTACTTGTAATGTTTTAAAGGCAGCTTTATTGTTGGTTCCATCTTCTTAGACTATTTTTATTGTTTTTGACCTGTTGCATACTACCCTGGTGGTTTACAGAAAGTGGGTATAAAAATATTAAGAATAAATAATGAAATTACGTTGAAGCCTTTGCCTTCAGTGTTCAAAGGAGGAAAAGAAGGACAATCCTGTAGAGAGAGTACAGGCTTGGATTTGAACACTCAGTTCTTAATTTAGCCACGAAGCCTGTATCTCCATAAAAAGAAAAGTTATCCATGTTGACCCGGTAAGAAAGATTCCAGGAGCTTGCATGCTATTTTGTGATGTTTTGATTAGCCCAATAAAAGTTATAGATAATATGGATTTTGGAATGTATCTCTATAGTTCTCAGTGAATTGACATAGTTTTAAGGAGAGTCACAAGCTCTCTCCTCGCCCTCCTTAGTTTAGGAATAGCAATTCTGCTTCCAACTACAGAGTGTTACACATTGCTCTCTGTTCCACTAATCAGGTGGAAAGCCCCCTGCCACTCCCCTCTCTGTAAATAATGACAGGACCTTCCTTTTTTCAATAAGCAGCTTGGTGTATAAAGGAAGCAGCAAGAGACTTCTAGTCAAGTGACCATAGACGACTCCTGAATCAGCATTGCGATACTTAATATATTGGTTGCATAAACTTAAATGGAAAATCAGCTTCCTGTTAAAAAAGACGAAAAAACTTATTTGCAAGGAATGTGCATAGAATATGATGTTGCTTGTCATTCAAGCAGTCTGTGCCATAGTTATTTAAAATTTTACCCAGGGCACGTGGCTTTGTTTTATGGTAAACAAGCTGTGGTTTTTATCCCTGCCTCTCTAGCAGCTGCAGGCATATGCTGCATACAGGGGAAGGAAGTTTTAAACATGGGTGGGGTTCTTTACCAAACAGCCTCAACTTGTGGAATTTAAGTTTGCTTTGAAGAGACACACAGGGCTATTTTAAATACTCCCTCTCTTGATAAAAAGGTAAATGAGCCACATGCAGGTCGTGTGTCTGTGCCATTTCCCATTGTTGGCTGGTGTATTTACACTGGAATTCCATGCATGCTCCGCCTGCATTCTGTGTCTTGTTGGTACCTGCCTTATTCCCCCCAGCTAAAGAAACAGAATTTTGGTTTTTTGGCATTTACGTCTTCTGCATTCATCAAAGTATTTTTGTGCCCTGCAGAATTTGCATTACATCTGCATAATGTAGGAGAGAAAGCAAACACTATAATTAAACCAGCGTAGCTGCTAGCTAAGGGAAAATATTTCTCTTTGTGGAAAAATATCACACACGAGCACAGGATTTTCTGTTTCAGAATCTTGAAGGGCCTGGCTTCATAGCCTTATGTCATAAAAGACATAAAGCAAATGGACCACGAACATGAAATGCTGACATATTTTATAGATGTGTTTATGAGCACTTTTAAATAGTTTTATGGATGGATCTGAAGCAACGTTTATCTGAATGACTTTCTCTAGCTGTATGAGTGTTTGATGTCTTGTCTCACTTAGAGCAGAATATTATGTGAACAATCTCACTTTGGTGCTTACTATTTTGTTTGTTTGTGTGTGTGCACATACACGTTTCTGTGGGAACTTCTAGGCCAAAAAAATACCAATTTTAGGATATTCTTGTATGTTTGTCTCAATGTTCTGATGGCCCCCAAAGATGTCCATGTGCAAGGCTTGTCATATCCCTGCTGGAAATACAATTTAAAAATTTTATTTTTTCAGTGCAAGGAACTAAACAAGATATTGTCTATTTTTATTGCATAATTATTTTATGGATAAGTATTCAAATTTAATAAATAATAATAGAGGAGAAATGAATATTTATGTAGCAAGTAGCTCAATAAATTCCATATAAATTACTAACTTGTATTAAAATAACATAAAAGTATTCACAATCTTTTTCTGTTTATGATAAATTTATTTGTTCTCCCCTTCTCTCTTTTCAAGTTTTTATTACAATTAAAAAGAAATGTCAGAATGTATTGCAGACCATAGGATTTATTTTAGCTCTGCTTTTGTCTTGCTAGTAAGCTAGAAAAAGAAAGAAAGAGAATAGCTAGGTCTAGATGTACCAGAACTCAGTTAATCTTTTGTTCTGTCTTAGGTTGCAATCAACAGGACTTACATCTGATAGTAGGGGAGCATTTTTTGGTGAGAAATTTGTGGTACAGTGTTGGGGTATAGTTATTCTTGAAGATGCTTCTCCTGTGGTTCAGAATCGACATGTTGTCACACCCACAAAAGCTGTGGGTTGGTGATGGTGGGCTATTTCCAAATGGTCACCATCTCACTCGGAAAATTGGCAATATCTTCCTCATGTGCTACTGGATTGTACAGAGTCATTCATGAATCAGCCTTAATGCCGTTTGTAACTTTACAATGGGTTTTGATTGATATAATCTGTTGTCAGTGCTTCCCCCCCACCCACCGAAAAATAGGCCCCAGTACTCACCATGAAGTTGTTATAGTAAGTGCCTCACTTTTAAACAATAAGAGGTGCCAGTACTGCGTGTGCTTGAGTACCCCTGGAAAAAAAGCACTGTCTGTTGTTATGATGGTAAGTGCAAACATTAAAAAGGGGGCATAAATATCCCCAAGAAGAAATGTGTCCCTATGTCATGCCACAAACCTGCCACAGAACACATAAATCTAATCAATTGTTCCTTTAGTAAACAGGCATGTAAAGAATTATTGCTGCAAATGAGTCAAATGACACCCATCAACATTGGTCAATGTAGTGCTTTTGATTTGAGCAATTCCAAGCTGTTGAATCTGCTGCGTTATTGATAGTAAATGTCAAAATGGTTGTTCTCCCCATGAAAATACACACAAGCTTTATCACGTTTGTAAAAAAAAAATAAAAAAAAGGAAGTCGAAATGGGTTCAGGAAAAGCAAAGCAGTAAACTCATAAATGTATCTCATAAAATGATCACTAGCTTCAAATGGAACTCTTTGGGGTTTTAAATAAGTTTTGCAGTGTGAACCTAAACCATAAAAAATGGTTGACACTCTTAAATCCCTTGGAAATTTATGAGACTGAAGCAGTTCTCTGTGCACAATTCCTTCTTGATTTTACTAAGGTTTAGGCGTACTTTAATAAGGCACTATTCAGAATGGTCCTAGTTGTCAAAATAACCCTGTGAATACAGAATCAAATACAGCAGCAGTATTTTTAAATATCATGCTCTTGATCTAAAGAGTGGTGTAACAAGTGCATGGAGGTAATATTTTCTTCCTCACAATTCTGAAATCAGAGAATGAAACGGAACGGTGGGAGATTTAGGATAGACAAAAAGAAGCAGTTCTTCACACAGTGATTAGCTAACTGACACTTGCTTCCATAAAATAACCATCACCAACTTAGGTGGCTTCAAAAGGAAATTAGACAAATTCATAGAGGATAAGGTTATCAGTGGCTACTAGTCATGGATGTAGCTTGAATGCTACATCCAGAATCAGAGACAACCTCACCTGTCACTGGGAACAACTGTGAAAGATGGCAATTGCCTTCTTGTCTGTTTATGGGCTTCCCATAGCATCTGGTTAGCCACCATAGGAAAGAGCACACTAGCAGTTTTTTTCAAACAGCACCCTCCCTTCCTATTCCTTGCTTGCTGTATAACAAAACACTTTCAAAATCCAGAGAAGCTTCAGAAGCAGGTGTGACGCAAGAATTGCTGTTTTAAATAAACCAGACTATATGTATCAAACCTAAGCACACTGAAAGAATCCCTTTCAGGTCCTAGCCTATGTTTTATTTATTTTGCCTCAAAAAGAGAGAAGGGATCATTCTGAACAAATTATTAGCAAATTACAACTGTAGTCATTATGATTAGGAAGGTAAGTTGGGTGTGTAACTGTAGGCAATTTACTGTGCAGTCCTCTGCACTTCCATTGATAAACAAGTCCCATTGAGTTCAGCATAGCTCACTTCCAGATGAGTGAGTGTAAACTCCGAGAATGAGTCCCATTTGGCTCAGTGGGACTTGGAACAATTACCTGTTGGATTCCACAGTGATTCAAATGAGTGGAGCCCATTTCAGGCTTACTCCTTGCCAAATCCAGTGGCGAAAATAGGGGGAATGAGAGCTTCAGAAGGCTGCCCTACAAAGCCCCGATGGAGGGAACAAGCAACTGCAGGAGAGTTAACATTCCCTGTTAAATATTATCCTAACTTCTGGTGTGATTGGTATGTAATGGCTGGGTTGAAGAAATTCTGAAAAGCATTCTTTCTTCAGGTTAATCTTAAAAAGATCGTATGAAGAGGGAAGATGTGTTTACCTGGTTAACAGAGCTAAGCCATGTCCTGTTTAAGAGGTGACCTGCACTCTTAAGTGGCAGGTGCTGCCTAGGCTTGGGGGTAGGATGGCAGCAGGTGGGGGTGGGGTGGGGGGAGAAGGAGCCTGCAGTAAGGATGCCATGGCACTGGCACCTGCTTCTCAACTGCTCTGCTTGCTCCCCCCCTCCCGTCTGCACCTGCTTGTCCATACTTTGTTACTGATGGAATGCATGTTCATCTGCCTAAGGGTTCAGGTGGAAGGCCAGTAGTAAACTTGAAAAAGAATGAACAATATATGGGGCACAATCCATTTAATGTTTTTTTTTCTCCTCCAGCACTGAGTGTACATACTCTCTGGGTGGCTTTCACAGTAGAACCCAACAAATAAAACAAGGAAATTGAAAAGCACAATAGAATCATTTTCCCAGACAAAGGTCTGGGAAAATAAAAAGGCTTTTGGCTGGCACGGTAAAGGCTGTCAAGTGGATGGCATAGGACCCTTCCTGGGGAGAGGATTTTATAAACGGGGTGCCATCAATGGGAAGACCCAGTCCTCAGTTGTCATCCACCTTGCTTCTGATGATACCTGGAAGAGGGCCTTAGATGATGAGCTCATTGGACAGGCAGGCATCTGAGAGTGAGGGTGAGGCAAAGGCGCTGAAGACTTGAAGCCAGAGGCTGCTATGCTTTGTGGAAAGAGCTGAATTTAAAGCTCATGGCTGATATGTAGAAAGGTCACTTTGCTAGTACTAAGGACCACACTATGAACACAGAGCATGCTCACTCAAATATTATTTTCAAGAAAGCAGTGCAGAAGCTATTTGTGTACCCCATCCATACTAGCAAGTCAGCATTTGTGCTATGTGTGCTACAGTTTCTGTACTGAAGTGTATAGTGAGATAATCCCTGGTGGCACTGAAAGCTGTAAAGCTATCCCATAGCCCTTTGGTGATTGTGTCTTCAAAGCATTCTGCCTAACTTTGACAAAGGGGGCACTGTAGACTCTATTTCTGTGTTTGGGGGCAAAAATGGAATTGATCCATGCATCTATGAATTCCATGCTTAGTTTTTGTTGTGTGCAAGTAGTTAAAGGATGCAAGCTGGAGCTTCAGCACTATTCTAGGATGAGACATATATGAGTGGGGACAATATGCCTTTCCATTATGAATAAAGGTAAAGGGACCCCTGACCATTAGGTCTAGTCATGGACGACTCTGGGGTTGCGGCGCTCATCTCGCTTTATTGGCCGAGGGAGCCGGCGTACAGCTTCCGGGTCATGTGGCCAGCAGGACTAAGCCGCTTCTGGCAAACCAGAGCAGCGCACGGAAACACCGTTTACCTTCCCGCCGGAGCGGTGCCTATTTATCTACTTGCACTTTGACATACTTTTGAACTGCTAGGTTGGCAGGAGCAAGGACCAAGCAGTGGGAACTTACCCCGTCGCAGGGATTCGAACTGCCGACCTTCTGATCGGCAAGCCCTAGGCTCTGTGGTTTAGGCCCAATTCCATTAGAGGGCTACAAAAACCAGTGTGGTGTAGTGGTTAGAAGCGGTAGTCTTGTAATCTGGTGAACCGGGTTCGCGTCTCCGCTCCTCCACATGCAGCTGCTGGGTGACCTTGGGCTAGTCACACTTCTCTGAAGTCTCTCAGTCTCACTCACCTCGCAGAGTGTTTGTTGTGGGGGAGGAAGGGAAAGGAGAATGTTAGCCGCTTTGAGACTCCATAGGGTAGTGATAAAGCGGGATATCAAATCCAAACTTTTCTTCTCCATATGAAAGCTAAGTTTCATGCTCCCAGTGACTTGCTGAGATATTGACTAACATGAAGAACCCACCAAGTTGTGGTGATCTGAGATGCACTGCAGAGATGTGTCATACTTTTTCCAGGACATGCTTAGCTTGAGCTAGACACTTGTCTGTGATGTGTGAGAGAATTCAGATAGCTAGTCCCTATGTCTAAAAGAAGAAAAAGCAGTGTTGAGAACTGATTCAAGAATTTTGAGTTCTTTGTGCTTAAAAAATAGCATATTACAGTTTCATAAACAAAAGCTAGTCCCCTTTTAAAAAGAAATCCCATCTTTAAAATATTAACTTTTATTCCCCTTTGCTGGAATATCCCAGAACCAAACTGTTTCACAAAAGTAAACTAGTGCGCACTTAACTCCCACCACAAGCGACTAAAATTTCCCTTCACTGATTAATTTTGTTCAGTTCCAGATTTAGTTCATTGATCTATTGGTTAAACCAATTAAAGCTTGCAGCCCTACAAAAATGTCACACACGCCTGTTTTGCATGACACGTTAAGCCAAACCTTTGCTTAGGGAGACTGTGCAAGCTCATGATTAGGGACAAGGGAGCATAGCCATAAGTCCCCAGTTTGGACAGTCACCTTGGCCTGGCTCAGCCTGGCAGCAAAAAGGACCAAAGAGGAGTAAAGCTGCCAAAAGCTCTTCCCTGGAAGCCCACACAGTCATGTGGTCCCAGTAAGTCAAGCTTTGGCTTTAGGAATCTCTGTGGTGACTTTAACCTGTCACTCTCCACTCATCTGCCTTGACTGTATATTACCAGCAGAAGCTCTTATTTTTAGTGCTGAAGAGCAGTGGGAGCCCACATATTTTGTGGCTTGTTTCTGTCTCTCTATCTGCTACAATTAATTTGAGAAAATTATTTAACTGTGGCTTCTCAACCCCCAGCAAATGGCAATACATTTTAGTGCCCCCCAGTACAGCATGATTCACTTACTAGAGTGCGGTGACTTAAAGGGACACCAATGCAGAGTATATTGCAGTGAAGATAAGATATTGCTCACAAACTCCCCCTTCTCACATACTTGCAGATTGTATCTTTTTAGTTCTAATTTTAGCTTTGTGAAATTAACAAAAGTGAAGGAGCGACCTGTGTGGACACTTAGAAAGTTATGGTTCAGGTGCTATCGCGCCGCACAAACTTGCCAACAACATAAAGCAGGCCCAAACAGACATTCAATTAAGGTGCTACGGACAAGACTGGTCTCAAAACAAATGGTGCCCCAGGCAAGGAACACACCCAGATTTCCCCCTCCATTTAAATACCTTATTTCTTATTGTGTTTCTAGCCCATTTCACAACTCCGATCCACTATCTACATCGTATAAGTCAATGAAAATGCAAGCTAGAACCTGTAAAACTGTATTTGTTCATGCCATATAAATTTTCTGTATTAGTTGTTTCAGCTGCTGAATGACTTGTTGAGTAGATAGACTGCGCCTGGCCTTCCTGTCACCCAATATCCCAGGTGGTCGCCTGACCCTAAATCTATCCATAAGCATATTGCAATCATGCCATGAATGGCTGCATGTGAATGGTTTAATGGCGAGACCACTGTATAAGGACTTCCTGCATAGCCCATACCTTCTAGCCTGATTTGAAAACTTTTACACAGAAGGCATCTGTAGTAGATTCATAGACTCTATACAAAGTAAAAGAAAACTGTGACACTCTGAAGAACTTTATTGTGATAGCTATTAGGGACTAATCACATGTATGAAATAAAGGGCCTTGCAGAGCTACTGCCACTAAAATAAAGCTAAAGTTCAAGGTGTATTTGGAACAAGATCTGCAACACTGCAATTATTTGCTTTCTTGTTAGCCTTAGTTCTTATCTTGTTTAATTTGATTTATGCTGCATTATATATGCCTGTTCTTTTTAATGCTTTGTTTGTCAGGAAACACAGTACCACATCCATCAAGAGTAAGGTATTGTTAAGTGTAAAATATTATTTCCTTTATTGGGTAACCCTTCTAGGTGTGTTGCACCTGAGCAGATGGCCAACTTGCTCAAGGTATTTTTGAGAGTTTGCATTAGTGTTTTATAGATATCTAAAGTGATGTGGACAGATATTCTCTTTCATTTTAGACCCAGAGAAGTTTTACATGGAAAAGATTTTGCTTGTACTTTTCCTTGCAGGGCTGATCATTTTGTTCAATTTGTAACTAATACGTTAACTTTAACCAATCATACTCCGTACCAGCAAACACCTGCCTGCCTCCTTCAGTTTATAATAAAACCACTTTACAATGTATATTCATTGTGACATTATGAAAACTGTAATGTTAGATATAGGTATAGACATAGATATATGTATGTAGGCCACATAGTCTGAAAACCACTTTTCATGCTACCTGTTTGTACTTGAGTGTGGATACTGAAATGCAAATTATGTACATATCCAATCAGTGTAAACAGCATGCATGTTTGGTAGGAGAGGTGTGTCTTCTCAGAAGTGGAATTTGGTAATAGATGGCTGTTTTTGAGTTTCAAAAATCAGACTTTGCAGGATTTCACCCTTTGCAACAGCAATAATAGCAGTTGTCTAGCACTCTAGACATTTTCAGAGCATTTCGTTTCAGTATGCGCTGCAAAAAGCCAGGTCAGCATTTTCAGTCCCGTATTTCAGATAGGGGTGTGCGGCTTTCTTGTGGCCACTTAGTAAAAGCTCATAGCAGAGATGAGATTTCAACTGGGGATTTCTTGTCCACGCAGTCCAGTCTCTTAGCCTCAACCTCTCTTAGCTTGTGGGGTATGTGTGTGTATAAGGGAATGGCCCATAACAGCATGAAAAGAGCCTGCTAGATCAGACCAATCACCCATCTACTCCAGCTTCCTGCTTTCACAATGGCCAACCAGATGTTTGTGGGAAACCAGGGAGCAGATAATGAGCAGAAGAGCACTCTCCCCTCCCATAGTTTCCAGAAACTGGTATTTGGAAGCATTGCTCCCTCCATCTGTGGCAGCTGAGCATAGCCATTGTGGTTTTGCATCTCTAATTCTCACAGTGTACGTGAGAAGGATGTTTTCCGCTTGTGCTGGTCATCAGCTGGTCCACACGGCAGGTGGCACAATCCATCCATCCTTTTTCCTTGCAGTTCTCTGCAGTGCACTTACTACTCAGTGTCAAAACAGGAGTGCAGGAAACCGCTCTGTGGGGGGGGGGTGCCCCAAAATGAATCCCTTTGAGCTTTAGAAGTGAATTTAACTGATTTGGGTTTTGATTAATAAACAAGACTCTGTTTGTGGTGAGTCTCTTGCTGTGTTTTTGATTTTCAGGGTCTTTTCATGCGACACAAAAATGTAAAGCGATATTGAAATCTTTGTTTAGGTTCACTCCAGAGCCTTGGCTTACAGTAAATATCAGTTTTGTTCAACCAAAGTATCACTTTACACAAATCAGCCAATGAAGCACAGTAAACAAACTTTCCGAGCATATATAAACCCCAAACTGCTTTTCTGTTTACTGTTAAATATTTACTGTGTGAAGCATTAGGGACATTTAAGAACTGGTTATTCTTGTTTTATCCTTTCAACAGATGCCTTAGTTGGTAAGACCCTCCTTTTCAACTGCATTGTGTTTGCTGCTACTTTGACTAAGCAGGAAGGACTTAACTTAAGCTTTAGTCTTTGGGGTATATCCTACCCTTGTTCCAAGGTGCCCAAGATGGCATGTGCCCCCCCCCCCAAGAATTGTACAAAATAGATTAAGCTGAGAGACGGTGAACTAGCCCAAGTCACCCTGTCAACCATACCTGCCTGACATTAGTAATGCTCACAGTTCTGAAATCTTAGATATTCATGCTGGAGGGTCACTTCTATAATGTTCATTCTACCATCATGTGATCTGCTCATTTGCATGGATTGATTTATCTGACTGACATCTTATATTTACTGACTCTTATATTTATCCTTGTCAGCATTCATTCAGCCTTTATTGGCATAATCCTTGTCAACATTTCCCTCATTGCAAGCAGAGGTAGGTGGATATGTGCCACTGTTCGCACCAACAAGGTTCATCTTGATTTGGGAATAAGCCAAGTTAATTTTTTACTTAACAAATACTAACATCCATACAACCATCTGGCTGTAGCGATCAGTCATTTAATTAAAGCATCTACTGCACTTTCTTTTAAAGACATCTTTAACAGGTTTAAGATTACCATTTAAAGTCATTGAAAATAGCTCAATCTACACATAGCTCATGCATAACAGTCTTAAACACATTCTACATTGGGGGAAACAAAACTGCTCTGTAGATACGCAATTATGTTTGAAAAGATGAGTGCTCCTCCTCCTCTTCTTCTTCTCTTCCTCCTCCTCCTCTTCCTCCTCCTCCATTGTTTTCCTTTTCCCAGGACCATGGAGTCAATGGATCTTTTTTACTCTTCCAAGGAAAGCATCCTTCAGCCACTTCTGCATGGGAGCTGTGAAGCCATTCCATGCACTTGAGGCTGCATGACAATGATGGGGACCATAACATGTTTCCCCCGGGTGGGAAAATTCCATGTGGCTGTGAAGGGCACCACAAGTATAGTAGAAACAGAAGCTGGTGTCTTTGCCCAGAGGTTGATTGTTTGCATTTAAAGCTAGGGTTCTGTTACCACACTGGTCTATGCAAGTATATGTGTATGAAGAAAAAAAGGTGCTATTACATTTTTTAAAAACCGATGATGGAAAGCTTGCCTAGGCATGGATAGTACCATATGGTAAGCTCAAATAGGCTATGAGTATGAGGTGGGAGCAAGTTCCCCAGTCGGGTTCTCTCGATTGTAAAAAGAAAGGGGACCAGAAACGTCTCTTCAGTAGGATCTACACTGCTGGTGTGGCACCTAAAATGAATGGGACTGCCTATCACCAGTAATTAAGTCATCCATCAAAGACAAAATGCACACACCTCACAGCAAGAGCTGCCAGGTGGGGCTGTGTCCTGGCTCTCCTCGTGCCATGGGCAAAGGGTTTTGACTCAGCTAGGCATTGCTGGAAAGCATTCAGGCAAAAGCAGCTTGTGTATAGGTAGCAGTAGGATCCCTCCTGCTCCACCGTCCCCACCATCCTTCCCCCGGTCCTTTGATTTCTCATTATGTGTTCCTGGGAGGCTGCTGCAGCTGGCACAGCCTCCTTTCCATTCAGGCAGCCCCACACTGAGCACATTCTCAGGGTTGCACATGTTTGGTACTGCTGGGATGGTAAACTAACAGCAGGCCCGTAGCCATGGGGGTGGAGGCAGCTGTGAGTCCCCCCATGATAGTCTAGGCTTCCCACCCCCCTAGCCTTTGCTTATGGAGAGATAAAGAAAATATCCAGGCGTTATTCCACCCAGTTGCTCAGTAAGAAGTAAATGGGCTCCTTCTCTTCCTGGGTTCTTGGTGTGAAAGCAGTTGGACGTTAAAATTAATAACTAGTAAGTTGATTTAACCAGTTGCCTGTCTTTAAAACATCAAAAGGGTTATAGCTGGCATATTGTCATTTGAATGTTTTGCTTATCCTCTCTGTGCCCTCCAATACATCCAGCACAAAATGTCTATCTACGATATATCCAGCTACAAGCAGGTCTGACTACTTGTCGCATCTCCAAATCCAGTCACTTTTTTTGGGGGGGGGGGGTGTCTAGTGGCCTTCTTTGTGTGATGTGCTCCAACAATACTTTCCCTCACTTTTCTAAGAATTAGATAGGTTTGTCTCTTATTTTTCCCTGTATTGGGGGGGTGGCATCTTCTGTATGGCGGAGGAAGGCAACAAGACACATGACTACAATTCGGAGCCATTCTTCCTTCCAGCTCCTGCTTTGAGGCATATGCAGTCAGTGCTTCATTTATCCCCATCTCATCCACTAAACATTGCTGTCAAAATTAGAGATACCGGCCTTGTTTGCACGTCACAATAAGCCAAGGCTGGTGGCTTTTCATCTTTCATTGGGAATGAGCGGCATGCTTCATTCCTCCCCTGGCAGAAACCAGGAAAGCTTGGTTTTTCATGGCATCTGAACCTGGGGCCATGGTTTGTTTCCCCCTAACAAATCAGAATTGCAAAACATTCCTAAGCTATGGTTTGTTGTTGGCTTCTGAATTCTACCTTGTTGGGGAGAAGCAAACAACGCTCCTGGGTTCAGATGCCGTGGGAAGTCAAGTGTAATTGCAGCTTCCTGGTTTATTTGTCCCCCTTGCATCACAAATATGGCCCTGGTACAAGCGAAGCGTGGGATGGAAAATTCTGGAATGTACTTCTGCTGTACCTATGTATGTATGTATGTATGTATGTATGTATGTATGTATTTACTGCCCTTCCTGCTAAAGGAGACAAGGGTAGCAAATAGGAAGCAGAAAAGCAAAAATATTTATTTAAAACATTTTAGAAACAATTGTAATAAAGATGGAGACGAGGCTTAAAAGGCTGTTTGGAAGAGGGAGGCCTTCAGTAGACATAGAAAAGACTGTAGGGATGGCACCTGTCTAAAGGGAAGATATTCTAAAGGGTATGCGCCACAACACTAAAGGCCCAATTCCTACATTGCATGGAACAGACCTCCTGATAAGATGGTATAAGTCAGGCATAGACAAACCTGGCCTCCCAGCTGTTTTGGGACTACAATTCCCATCATCCCTGACCACTGGTCCTGTTAGCTAGGGATGGTGGGAGTTGTAGTCCCAAGACATTTGGAGGGCTGAGTTTGCCTATGCCTGGTGTAAGTTGTGTAGGGCTACACCGAAACAAGCACCTTGAGCTTAGCCCAATAGCTAATTGATGTATTATTGTAACGGAATCATGGTAAGCACAGGCAACAACTCCTCTCTCTTCCCTTTTAAATGCTTTAACAGCTTGCTCAGGTTGATTCAAGAGGTGTCCAGCTTGGCTCTCTCTTCATACGAGGCCTAGCTCTGATGATTAAAGCCAATAATACCTGTGGCCTCCCCTTTAAAGCGGATGACATAATGGCGTGGAGTGTATTTGATGGAAAACTCTTTCACACGAAATACCTGCAAGCCCACAGAGGATGCTCTTTACATGATCTTTTGGAAGGCAATGTAAGTACATAAGCTTGGGGTGGGGGTTGTTGTTTTTAAAAGCAAAACAAGCTTAGTTTGGGGATAATTTTTATTTTAGGAAAGCTAACCCTGATTTCTTTGGAAAATAAAAGAAGGTTTTCAGTGGTAGTACTTCACCTTTGCAAACTTTTGTGCTTTTCCAGCAGTGGAAATCCACCTTGTCAAATTGAAGAGAGATCCCACTTGCTAATTGTTTCTGTTGCTGATGTAATGAATAAAAATATAAATGCAACCATCTTCTTCATTTTTTATTTTGGTCTTGAGCTGAAAATCTAAAGCTTACTTGTTTCTAGTTCCTTTGCCTTTTTCCATTCTGAGAGCCACATTCCCAGGCAGGGTGGGTAATGTTAATTATTATTAATTCATTAAATTTGTATACTGCTCTTCATCTGAAGGGTAGAGCAAAGTCCCTTACAGGCAGTGTCAGGATTTAAATCCAGATCAGGTGCCAGCAGTTCACAGCATTTCTGTGCTGGTTGGGGAGAAAGATAAACCTATCCTTCTGCAGGCAGATGACAATTATCCAGAGACTGGAGGAGATTCCCCATCCATTAGGGCCTTAAGTCATACATAGACTATTTGGTGAACCTGGAGGTGCTCATTGAAATCACACTGCACAAGTCTCTCTAGCCGCTCTGCAACATAACTGACCTGACTGGAAGCACACAGTGCTGAGCTAGAAGTGAAAGGATGTATTGGCACTGAGTCCCTAAAGTATAAAATAAAGGTAAAGGGACCCCTGACCATTAGGTCCAGTCGTGGCCAACTCTGGGGTTGCGGCGCTCATCTCACTTTATTGACCAAGGGAGCCGGCGTACACCTTCTGGGTCATGTGGCGAACCAGAGCAGTGCATGGAAATGCCGTTTACCTTCCCTATTTATCTACTTGCACTTTGACGTGCTTTCAAACTGCTTGGTTGGCAGGAGCAGGGACCGAGCAACAGGCGCTCACCCCATCGCGGGGATTTGAACCGCCAACCTTCTGATCAGCAAGTCTTAGGCCCTGTGGTTTAACCCACAGCACCACCCGCGTCCCTAAAGTATAGCCTAGATAAATGTTCTGGGTATTTCAGTGTGACTTCTCTGAAAACGAGAGGGAGAGTTTGCCATTGTTTTCATTATTTCCTTGTCTGCAGGAATCTTGGCTTGCCAAGTTTCAGGATCTGATGTCCCTTATTTGCAAAACTTGCTCAGCAAGAGGCAGGATAATTCAGAGCAGACAGCGACTGGGCAGCTTTGTGACAGGTAGGTGCCACGTGAGTTCTTTTTGCAAACCACTTTGAGGTGTGTGTGTTTGCATTAACGGACAGTTCGTGTGGGAAAAGAAACATATATGGCAATATACCTACAAGGTGTGCATGGTTTCCTATACATATCTGTACCGAAAACTCACCAAATATGAAGCTGTCCTACGCATGCCCACAATAAGGACCATGTTCATTGCTTCTGTGCTTTTAAATTGCAGTAGTTAGTAATTTTCAAGCAGAATATCAATAATTATATCAGCTGAAACTTTAAATTAATTTATATGCTATAACTTTCAGTTAGTTAGCTTTCAACGTGAGAACTCTGGATTTTATTTTGTTAGTGCGCTAGCAGTTTCAAGTGTCATAAATTCCTTTCCAGAGAGACCAGGAAGGGGAAGAGGTACTCACTTTCGGAATCCAAACAGAATTCCATCTCGTCCTTATCGTGATCAGGGCAGTGACTCTCTGTGGTGGAGAGACCGTCAGCCCCCTGGCCATTCATCTGAATCCCAGCCTCCAGGTAAAAAGAACCCAGCTTATAGATTAGCATTCAACTACATACTTGCAAAATCTTTCACTCCATCAATATTTTGGTATATAAAAGCATGTATTAAAAGACTTTAACTTAACCACTGACAAGCTGTTAGCTGACTTCATACAGTGAAATGTAGGAATAGGTGAGGAACCAGCTCATCTTAATTATGCATCAGTGACATTTTATAATAAGGTCACAAATAGATTATTGCATCAATAATCACAACAAAATTAAGCATCTGCCTCCATCTATTCTAAATCTGCCCCACATATGCAGGCAAAATTTTCCTGTTCAAGCAGAAGCTTTATGTCGTTTGTTTTATTCCAGTTTCTTAAGGAATTTCAGTGGTGTGTTGTGTCAATTGCTTGCAGTTTCAGATTCTAATTTGTTACCCAATTCAGTATGATTGAGCTTTTGTGCAGAATCTCTATTTAATGGGTCTTGGACATACTTGAAAGTGAGCTTACAATTGCAATAAAGGGTTTTCCTCTTTCAAGCCTGAGATGTATTCAGTGTGATTAAAATATCACACTTAATTGTCTGTAATTTTCCTCCATCTCACCACCACAATTTGGCAGCCCTATATTAGTCCTCTTGTAAACATCAAGCTTAGAGCACCTGTTAATTTATCAGCTGAAACAATGCAAGTTTAATTTGCCACTTTAAACAACTGCCTCTCTAACAAAGTCTTATATCTCTGTATGTGACTGATTTTGGGGTAATTTGGAAGGATTATGACAGCACAGAGTATGGAACCAGGCCAAGCCTTCTCAAAGCTTGGGGTGAAAAAGGCCTGCATAGCCAATCCTCTTGCATCATCTGAGGTTGCCTGAGCAGAGAGGAGGCTGAGCACTTTCTCTGGAGTTCTGTACATTGGGGCAAATGGCCACTGTTCTACCAACATCACCCAGCCTACAACCAATCCATGGCCCATCAGCTTCCTCCTCCCTAGTGTCAATGTTGCTCTTGCAGAACTCAGCAGGGAGGAGAATGGGAACAAAACTAGAATTCGTTGGCTTTGTCTGTCATTGGCTCTGGCTCCTGCTACTGGTGATCTCCCTGCAGTCTCAATGGGCACCAGCCATGGCCTGGTTCTGTGGTGGGTATTTCGTTCTTCTCCCACACCCAGAAGAAATTACAGAGAAAAACAACTAAGTTGAGAATTCAGAGGTTGTGCCCCTTCTCACAGCATCCACTGGCCAGAAAGGAAGGAACCAGCGTGATTTGGATTTCCTAATAGGACAGTGAATTGTCCCTCTTGACTTGAATCCTTCATGGCATTCAATTAAAAGAGATAGGACTTCATCCTCTGAGAAAGTAGAAGCCGTACCTCTTTCTTCATAGAAGGCACCAGGAGAGGGGAGTGTGAGTTCCTCCATTCAAACCAAACACCTTCAAGGGCTGCCTTAGCAGGGCCTATTTTTTAATGTTTAATCTCACACTCAGTAAGAGAACACATCCAGTTTCCGTAGCTCTGACTGCTTTCCATGAATACACTGGCAGTTTTGAAGCAACGCACATTGGAGTTCAAATTTATGTTAGTATACCGTGGCTGGCAGTAACTGCTTCATGCAATAAACTAAGTATGGGCTGTGAATTGAAGCATCCTTCCATTCAAGTTGGTCTCAGATGTTCATAAAGTTACCTGAAACAGCCATTGTTGATAGATAACTCCATTAGGGCGTAAATAAAGAGCCATGTTCTTCCAGCTTTTTATTCTGCCTCTTCTCCCCATCAATCTGAATTCTGTATCCTACGTGGTCCTGCAGCTTTCAGTCATGTCCCCTGTGACTTTACAAATCTACATGACACCACTGAGTGGAATACAGGGTCAAGGTGCTTGTGGTTCACAAGCTGCATGAAAGTAGGAGCTAAAAGGGGAATGCTTAAGATGTGTGCACAAACCACTCATCTTGGCTTAGAATTATGTGTGAACATAAGAAATATAGGTTCAAAAACATTGTGTCACCCTGGGTGGGATATAAATTAAGCCTGTCTGGTCTCTTAAATCTGAGGACAAATCCCTTTTCATAGTCCTACCATTAGAAGAGGTATATTGGGTGGTAATACAGTGAAACATCAGTTTTTGAGCATCTCAGGAGTCAAACGTTTCAGCTTTCAAACGCCGAAAACCCGGAAGTAACTGCTTTGGTTTTCAAACACTTTTCGGAAGCCAGATGTGCCACACTGCTTCCGTATTGAGTTTTCCAGACATAAATTCTTCCGGAAATGCATGCTTTGGTTTTCAAATGTTTCAGAAGTTGAACGGTCTTCTGGAATGGATTGTGTTCAAAAACTGAGGTTCCACTGTACTACAAAAAGGGTGTTCTCTGCAGCGGTGCTGACATCATGAAATGCCCTCTCCAGGAAATGTTACTGGTGGCAACTATGTTGATATTTCCCCCATTTGCCTGGGCCTTCTCAGGGTTTTCTTATTGATTTATATTGCTAGGTTGTTATGAGTTGTGCTAGTTTAAAAGGATATTTTATGCTTGGCATTAAGGATTTTTTTATCTAGGGATTTTTTTATCTGCTTTGTTTGTCTGATGGTTTAGCTTTCAACTGAGCTGTAGGTTGCAAGTTGAATGGTGGGATAAAAATGTAGTGAACAAATAAATCCTAAAATGAATAAAATAATTTCTGAACTGTTACCAGGGATGCTCTTTGAACATTAAAAATAATCTTTTTCCCTCCACCAGGTCGAGGATATGGACCAAGACACCAACCTCCCAGGGGACAAAGATTCTAGGTAAATAGCTGCAATAGTAATCAATGGAAAGAGATAGAAAGTGAGTTAATTAAAAGTTTCTAAAGCTATTTTTAAAGATTTTTAGATGCATTTGTAAAATAAAATAAAATTCTTTTTGGCCCCCATTTACTTTTTTTTTAACATTTGAATTTGTACCTAGTATAAAACAAGTTTGAGAGTTTTGCCTCATTAAAGCTGTCAGACAAAGGCAGGACTAAGTAATATTGAGCCCCAGAGCTGTATCTACTCCCCAAGGGTTCCACCACCTGGCTTTCTGCCCCCTGTGGCAACAATGATAGGCCAGACATTCCAATGGAAGAGATAGTGGGGGAGCCTTTGTACTTCGGTTTATGAGGCCTATATAGCCTACATTTGAAAGTACTGGCCATACTATCTTTAAGGCTACTTCCTCTTGAATATTGACATCTGCTGTCAGAACTTGAGGACCAAATTCTCTTGTGTGGATGTTGACATGGGAGGCAACGGGTGAGGTCTTGATACAGTTGCCGTAGTTTTCTTTATTAATGTTTCTCCTGAATTCACTGATCCTCCCCCAAATAAATAGTTAAATAAATAAAGTTAAAATAATGTAAAACTGTGTTATCACAACATACATACATACACAGCACATTATCCCCTCCCAATGCCTTCCTATTCTCTTAATAAATGGTTTCAGAATTGCAGCCCAGAGGCAGTTCAACTTTACATCTAGATGGTCTATATACCAAGCTATCAACATGAGCATCATAGTTTATCCATAACCAGCAGGGAATGCCCCTCAGGTTTTTAGGGTTGTTGTTGTTGTTGTTGTTTTTGCTGTGTAACATGGTGTAGTCTATTTTAAAGAGCTGAGAGCACCAAAGCACATACATATTTGTTGTTCTTCTTGTCTGAGGTATAGAATCGACTGTTGCATAGACAGAATTAAAAATAATTATCACAGCAAATCAACATTCACCTGCACTTGCCTGTTATCAGCTAGAGAGTTATAAACACTTGTCTGTTATCAGCTAGAGAGTTATAAAGATCAGGAGGGGCTTACTTATGTAGTTCCAAACTGTTGTTTAAAACAAAACTTTCATTTCATTTTGTATTGCCACACAAACATGGCAAATGTTCTTTTTTTCTGTGAATATATAGAATAGTTGCTTACTTTAGCTCCATGACTGTTTGCTTGTGTTTTTAGGTGGCCCCAGATGATTCTCTTCCTGGGTGGAACTGGAGGGAGGAAGAGTGAGAGAGGAAAAGGAGGTCTGATAATGTATGGAAAATTAATCATTATTAATCATTAAAACCAATTGACTGATTTATATTGCTGGAAGAGCAATTAAGCACATTCTAGCTTTTAAAAAATGAGCTGTGTAATGTAGCTTGCCTTGACCTGAAGAGCTATGCTTAAAACACAGCAAAACTTATTATAGTGAAAGGGAAAATCTTCAAAATGGGGTGTGGTTTCCAGCTCTTACTGATATGGGTGCTTTTGTGCCAATAAAAAATAATGATCTTATTAGCAGTCAGTTTTTGGTACCCACAATGTATATTGGTATATCTCTTTGATAGAACTGCATCCTATTTTTCAAGCAGAGTTCCCAAAGCAGTTCACAGCATACGTAAGATATAATTGAAGCATCAGAGTGAATTGTATTTTAATATTCTAACATAAACACACTTGAAATCTGATTATGGGAGAAATTTAATTCTGGACAAACTAGGAGAGATAAAGGGGCGCGGGTGGCGCTGTGGGTTAAACCACAGAGCCTAGGACTTGCTGATCAGAAGGTCAGCAGTTCGAATCCTCGCGATTGGGTGAGCTCCCGTTGCTCGGTCCCTGTTCCTGCCAACCTAGCAGTTCGAAAACATGTCAAAGTGCAAGTAGATAAATAGATACCGCTCCGGCGGGAAGGTAAATGGCGTTTCCGTGCACTGCTCTGATTCGCCAGAAGCAGCTTAGTCATGCTGGCCACATGACCCAGAAGCTGTACGCCGGCTCCCTTGGCCAACAAAGCGAGATGAGCGCCACAACCCCAGAGTCGGTCACAACTGGACCTAATGGTCAGGGGTCCCTTTACCTTTTTTTAGGAGAGATAAAGATTATATATTTGCTATATTTTGGTGAGTGTACTATGTTTGCATTTAATAAAGAAAAGGGTGGTGATGGGTGTGTAATGCAGCTTTCCCAAATAAAATTAACCCAATGCCATATCATCATAGTATTGTGCTTATACATATGTTGGTGTGAAAAGCAGAGAAAATAATACAGAATATTATTTAGCTAATAGGCTAACAAGGTGAGAGAGTGGCTGGCCCCTTAACTCCAACCAGTTTTGGACAATGCTCATTGGATCCATTCTCTTTGGCCAGCTCCCCTGCTACAGCAGGCAGAGAGATTGCCATCTCATTTTTAAACCTCTGAGATCAGCAGTGAGTATCCAGGAAGTTCTTTCAGCACAGAGCGCCTAATTCAATCCCTTGTAGGACAAAGGTGATAGCTAACATTACAGGAGCACATCTCGCCAGCAGAAAATGTATGAATGAAGCAGAGTTTGTCACATCACTAGGGATCTCTTTTTTAAAATATATGTTCAAAATGTGGCGTTTCAAATAGCTCTCATAGAAGGTTCATACAAAGCGAGATAATTTTTTTAGCTCTGGTTCATTTTCCCAACTGTAGAAGACACGCCAAAATGTGCATGGTACCTGGTGACTCATATAAAGGTTTTAAGATAAGTCCTTTCTTACCCTGGGGGAACTGAAATAGGTATTTTCTTCTGCTTCTATTTCCTAATCAGTGCTTCCTTCCAACAAACAGTCATACACAATTGATCTTTTAGTAGTAATATCTCCATTTCTTTTCACTAGGACTTTCAGGAATAGCTCGGCCATTTGTAAATAGGCATAAAATATATACATACTTTCACATACGCAGAAAGCATCTTGAATGCATGTCCAGTGGTCAAAATGATGCAGTGTGTGACTATTGTTAGTTTTCTTCTGGCATAATCATGGCTATACTTTTGCAAAATTCCAATTCAGATAGCACTTCCTTGTGGATTGTACCCTATCTCCTGAATTTAAGCTTGATATATGGTCCCTGTCACACAATCTTCATGCAAAAGCAGGCTCTTTTAAAAAAAGTGCACATAAAAATCAAACTTCTGTTGAACCAAATCGTAGACTGAAAACAAGGTAATTGTGTTGTTGTTGTTTTTTAATAAATTTTTATTGGGTTTTTACATTTTATAAAGACACACACACACAAAAAGACAAAGACAAAACATGTACAATTTCATACCCTTACTTTCTTTACCTCCTTTCCCTGACTTCCCCCCACCCCCTCTTCATACATCCCAATTCCAATAATTAGTTCAGCAAGTTCTTATCTCTTATCCTTAACATATTATTATTATTTTAAACTTAGCACTTTTTACTTGTCCACATTTAACTTATCCAATTCTCTTATAAACATTAAATCCTTTTTCTAAGGTCGACCCATCTTCCCTTCCACGAATTTCTCCCTTTATATATTAATTATAAATCATAATGGCCAAATACAAAAGTCATAAAATTTTGAAATTCTGTTCTCCCCTCCCTCCCTACCCCGGTTTCCATCCCTTCCCAAACAGATGTCCACAAAAACAGTTCCTAGCCCGGATTCCTCACATCCGAGGCCTTCAAATCTCTGTCAGTCTCTCTCTGCCGATTTTGTTGGTAACCCTTTTTGTTGGTCCTCAGGTCTCGAAGGAGTTCTGTCACAGTCACATCGTGTTTTCTTCCATCCAAAATGCTTAAAAAGCAGTTGCTGCAAAAGATCAGCTGATCTCCCATACTCAAAGAGGAAGTCCCGATCATATTTCTTTACTCTTTTAAATTCCAGTATTCCAAGTACTCCAGGGAGCACACTGGCTTATCTGATAAAAAATAATTTTGCTCAAGAAGTTTATGATTAGAGTCGCTGCTGGCTGTATTTATATTCTAAGTAGATTTCATGTTCATTTATATCTTAAAATTTTGCTCATCTAGGATGGACTTAAATGAGGATTTGAATATCATTTGATATTCACCATTACCTTAGCCTACGGCTTTATTGTTCTTATCGTCTCTCTGTCTCACCTATAGTTTTATTATTTGTGGCATTCTTGCATTAATCCTGCATTTCTGTGGTATATGCCTTCCAGGTACATGATGTTTAATTTGTGTTATTTGCTGTGTGTATCAATGACATCTTATTATTCTTAGACTTCCTGGTTCTTCTTATTTTTAAGTAACCTTCACAATTTTTAGGATCGATATACTATTTCTTTGTTGATCATTGAGGCTTTTGTTTCTCTCCCTCTTAATTTTCTTTCAATTTTGGGTTCAAGGTTGCTTTTGACAAAATGTACCATGGGTTGGACCCTAATTTCTGTTCTGTAAATAGAACTCCCCACCTCCCCAACTCCCCACCTTCATCCTCTACAGGTTCCTGCTGAGAGTTAGGAACCTCAGAAAAGCATATGATGTAGGGGATAGGCTGCAGTGGGACAAGGGAATTCCCCCTTTCCCCAAAAAAGAATCCATACATCTTCATATATGTATGGGCCATCTTTGCTGTGAGGCCCACAATATCCTCTCCCTGCTTTGCTGGCCTATTTCCACCTGGCTTGGGAGGATGGGGCCCAGACTGACTCTTGCTTCAAAAGCTGCTGCTACTGCAGAAGGAGCCAGAGGCCATCTTACAAGACCTGCTGCTCAGGAGGGACCAGGGACCAGGAGGTGGGAAGCTTTTGTTGGGATCACGAGTTTAATTTTGGAGAGGCTTAGTTTTTGCTGGTATTATGTTTTTGTATCTTTATTCTTACTGTATTATGAATTATGTGGGGATTTTTCAGGTTTATTGTATCCTTATTGAGATATTTTCATTTATTGTTTATGACTTAAATTTAGTTTGTAATTTTGTAATTCGGTTGATTATGTTCTCATAGAGTCCAATTACGTTTCCTGTTTCTAACAACATTTCCCCCTTTAATAAAGCAAATTCATGGGAATCCAGGATCTGAATCATTTTTTCTTGGACCTGTGCATTCCATTTTAACCTTCTATTTCCAAGTATCAGATATTCTGTTTCATCCAATAATTTAGGAAAGGCAGGAGAAAAGAATGATGTCAGAGATAACTCAAGTGGAAAGTGGTCACTTTCAGCTCTGGGAATTATCCTGAAGGTATCTCGGTTAACTGGCACATTATTAGATGTTAGGATATAATCTATGGTGCTAGTAAATCCTCTGGGGGAGATAAAAGTAAAATAACCCTCTTGATCCCCTTGACCGTGCCCATTGCATAACAAAAGGTTATGCTTTATTATAAGTTCACAAAGATGTTTCCCAGCGCGATTAGAGGTGGTGTCCATTGCTGCCCTCTGACAGATTTCAGGTTCGTCCTCCAAGTTTAGACCAGATAATATTGTATTTTGTGGGGAAACAAGGCTGATCCGGGCATTGAAGTCACCTCCCAAGACAAACCAAGGGTTAGGTGACAGAGAGTCTATACTTTCGAGTAGTTGGTCAAGTTCATCCCAATATGATCTCAGTTCCCCACAAGACTTTACTGGAGGTATATACACACAGATGCAATAAGTATTGCTCAGGAGACTATCAGAAAGGGACAACACTAAAAAATTAGGGGTGGTCAACAAGGGACACTGTTGAATTGATACATTAAGAGAGATTGACACCAGCACCGCCAGCCCCCCACTAGGCCTTCCATACTTTGCAGTTTTAAGAGCTGGTTGAGTGTAACTTGTAAAACCCTGTAATTCAACCATAGTAAATCCCTTTTGCCCAGGTTTCTTGAAGAAAGATGATGTCATGTGTTTGTAGATAGGAACAGAAATCACTGTCTTGGATCTTGTTCATCCACCCTGTTACATTCCATGAGAGAAGTTTAATTGTTTTACAGTGATTTACTCTTAGTCAGTTGTTGGCTTATGTGCTCTCGGAGTTTACCAGTTTTTGAGGCATTTTGTAATTCATTTCATGTTGTAAGCTGCTTTGAGCCTGTTATAACTATAAAAAGGTGGCGTGCAAATAAATGATAACTGTTGAAGGCTTGTTGTTCTTTCCATAATTGTAATTTATGTTATCCTCCAAAATCACTTTTTTATTATTATTATAGGGTGATATACTTCATAGTGGTTCCCAAGATACCATAGAACTTCATTCAATACACTGTGATCACACACAGTCTTGTAAAAGGTAAAAAAAGCAAGTTCAAAAGCAAGTAAAAGTGCAAGTAGATAAATAGGTACCACTTCGGCAGGAAGGTAAACGGTGTTTCTGTGCACTCTGGTTTCCACCATGGTGTTCTGTTGTGCTAGAAGCAGTTTAGTCATGCTGGCCCCATGACCCGGAAAGCTGTCTGTGGACAAACGCCGGCTCCCTCGGCCTGAAAGCAAGATGAGTGCCGCAACCCCATAGTCGCCTTTGACTGGACTTAACCGTCCAGGGGTCCTTTACCTACCTTTACTTGAGAGGGCATTAAAGGTAAAGGTAAAGGTACCCCTGCCCGTACGGGCCAGTCTTGACAGACTCTGGGGTTGTGCGCCCATCTCACTTAAGAGGCCAGGGGCCAGCGCTGTCCGGAGACACTTCCGGGTCACGTGGCCAGCGTGACATCGCTGCTCTGGCGAGCCAGAGCCGCACACGGAAACGCCGTTTACCTTCCCGCTGGTAAGCGGTCCCTATTTATCTACTTGCACCCGGAGGTGCTTTCGAACTGCTAGGTTGGCAGGCGCTGGGACCGAGCAGCGGGAGCGCACCCCGCCGCAGGGATTCGAACCGCCGACCTTTCGATCGGCAAGTCCTAGGCGCTGAGGCTTTAACCCACAGCGCCCCTGCGTCCCCTGAGAGGGCATTACTGTGGGCCTAAATATTTTAACTGATATTATGGTTCCGCCACCATTTGCAAGTGGAATTTATTCATTTTTACCTCACCCTTCCTCCCTTAGCAGCACAGGGCAACTTAAAGCATTACTGCTATGTGCCCGCTTTCAAACAAAGCCAAACAGCTGTGATAGCACATTTTACTCAGCCTTGGGGATTTATTAAGAACAAGCTTGGACGTCAAATAAGGTGTGCTAGTTTCATTGTTGATACGAAGGAACACTGAAAAGTGAAAACGCCAGTCATGAACTTAAGTCAGTGCCTTGGGGCAGCGTGTGATTTTTTTTTGTCGTCGTTCAAAACACAGGCCCAGTTACCTAGGAGCTGAGAGAAGCAATGCATTTGGAGACAACTTGCTTTGTGAAAAATCAACACATACAATAACACGATCAGACCATGATTAGAAATCGTACAGAGGGACTGTGATTGCTTAAAAGCCAGTCTTGGGAAACGCTGTGCTTAGACATTTTGAAACCCCTTCTGTGGCCCTAGAAAGCGCAGCTGGCCCATGGTCTTTATCTTGAAAAGCAAAGGATCATTCCCATTTTGCAGCAAGGCTTCCACTTATCGGGGCCTACCAGTAGCAATTTGCAACAATAGAGGAACAAAGATGCCATTTGACCTAGAATACAATTTTCAACTAATTAATAAAGTGACCATTAGTTCCTGAGGGGATAATAACAGGAGTAAGAGCAAATTACTGTGCTAACTAATGCTTGCTAAGGGGGTGCAAAGGAGACACGGTCATTGTATTGCAAATGTATTGAGGCTCTATTCTCCCCCCACCCCACTAATACTCTTAAAGTGCTCCCACTCAACACTTGCTCCTTCTAGGACCCTTGCAAAACATGTAAGAATTAGCCCTTCAAAGATCAATCAGGATCTAATTGTTGCTAACAAAGTGCCACCTGGTGAGAAATGTTACAATATACCTTCATTACAAAGCATTCAGTCTCTTAGCCCCACAACTACAGTAAAGGGGGAGTGAGGGTAGAGAGACTCTGTTTCCCCCTGTTATTTCCAGGCACCTGCAATGCTTATAAAAGGCTTCAAGGCAAAGGAAAATGTGCACTTTGCACTGCAAGGCCAGAGCTGGTTCTGTTATGTTTGCAGTATCTAAGAACGGCTATTTACAATGCCCAGACGTAAAGTACTCTGTTTTACACCAGCAGTTCTCCAGTGGTATCTCAAAAAAAAAAAAAAAATGCCTGGACCTCGTCTACTGGAAGACAAACAGTTTCTGGCATTCAGTGTTATTCTTTCCTTTGGGGCAAACTGTTCAAAAGAAGTCCATCAAAATAGACAGGTTATCACAGCAATGTCAGCTGGTATGGCAGGTACATAAAAGGGATGGGGAGCTGTATCACAAAGGAGAAAATATATTCAGAAATGCACAGTCAGATAACAAAATAATTAAAATATATTTGCATTGAGATCAAATCACAAATATACGCACGCACACATACATGTGCATAGACGAAACAAAAAATAAATCAGAACCACATCAAAGTGGTTATAGCATCTTAATAAATATATACCTAAGAATACTATGCCTAGGGCAGGTTGTATTTTAATATACTCTTTGTACAATGTGCACTGTGTTATTTGTACTTTAAATATGATTGTTAAATGCTTTTGATCAGAAAAGCAGGATAACTGTATATATTCATTGCAGATGACAAATAGGGGAATATAATTTGCCTGCTATGGCAATGGCTAGCTTGCAGTGGCTTAATGTCAGCATGGCTTACTTAGTTGGGATCCTGTGGTCTCCCAGCCACCAAGGTGAGAACCAAACAACAGTACAATAGCCCACACAGGATGTAGCTTTGCCACCAGCCGCCTCCCCATTGACCATGGCAACCATGTGGACTCCCACCAATGAGGGAATGGCATCCCAAATGGCACCTCCACATCAGCCTGACACGCCAGGGTAATTACGGTAATGGATTCCCCTTGCTCTGGCAAGTGAATGAAGTAAAAATAAGCCTTTCAAGTTTGTGACAAATTATCATAGAGAGAGAAAATGACAAAAATAAGCAGCGGCTGGATACTTCTTTCCTATTCTTTGATAGGGTTTAAATAGTAACAATTATTTGCCCGTTCATTTGCATTTTGGATTAAAACTCAAGGTTGAATTTGAGCTGCCTTAAGATGCCTTGTTAAAGCTCAGTGTGTTTTACCTACACAGTTGAACCTATGCAGTCAGAAAATAACACCACAGTTCAGTGAAGCAGACGGTGAGGAAATTATAGGCAGGATTGCAGTTAGGATGATCCTAATAAGATGGGTTTTATGGCTGGCCCTATCATTAGGCTGGGTAAGTGGGCTTCCTCAGGCAGCAGATATGGTCAGTGGTGCTCCCAGCCATTCCCCTCTGTTGGAGGACTGAGATGTGTGTACTATTTGGCCTGCCCTGTGCCTCGCTGAGGTGCAGTGGAGGGTTGCTGTGTTTTTGCCAGTGAAGAATTAGCTGCTAGTTGGGTTGACTTCTGTGTTCAAAATGAGGGCATCAACTTTGCCCCAGGCATCAATAAAGCTGCCTGAGCTTCTGGTCTCCTTGGGGCTGTGGCTACTGGGGAGGTCAGGATTAGCTCCCACACTTCAATTTTACTGTCCCACCATGACACCAGCTCATACACATAGCAGAACAACTTGCAAGAGGAGCAAGAGCTGCACCCTTCCAGGAGCTTATAGTTCACTGGATAGGTAAAGGTAAAGGGACCCCTGAGCATTAGGTCCAGTCGTGACCGACTCTGGGGTTGCGGCGCTCATCTCGCTTTATTGGTCGAGAGAGCCGGCGTACAGCTTCCGGGTCATGTGGCCAGCATGACTAAGCCGCTTCTGGTGAACCAGAGCAGTGCACGGAAATGCCGTTTACCTTCCCACTGGAGCGGTACCTATTTATCTACTTGCACTTTGACGTGCTTTCGAACTACTAGGTTGGCAGGAGCAGGGACCGAGCAACGGGAGCTCACCTCGTCGCGGGGATTCGAACCGCTGACCTTCTGATCGGCAAGTCCTAGGCTCTGTGGTTTAACCCACAGCGCCACCCGCGTCCCTATCACTGGATAGGCCACTGCAATAGGAAACAGACAGTGCCAGTTCAAGCCCCATCAGGAGTAACGTTAGAAAGGACAGATTTGCCTTTTGCATGTCTGGTTAGCAACATCCATGTCAAAGACAAAAGAGAGGAAGCAAGCAGCCCACTCTGCAGAGCAGCTCTATTAACCACTGGGATCTAGCATTGGGGAGGAAAAGGGCACATCAAGGGCACATCAGACCCAGGTATACATGTCAGGATCAACAAAGGATGCATAAGGAGCCCCATAGGGTTCCCTTACATATAGTCCCATGTTCAGTCTTTGGGCAAATCCATGTAAAGTTTCCACCAAACTTTTGTTTTTGTTCAGATGTGGGTGGTGCTGCGGTCTGAACCACTGAGCCTCTTGGGCTTGCTGATCAGAAAGTTGGCGATTCGAATCCCCGCAGCAGAGTGCGCTCCTGTTGCTCTGTCTCAGCTCCTGCCAACCTAGCTGTTTGAAAGCACGCCAGTGCAAGTAGATAAATAGGTACTGCTGTGGCAGGAAGCTAAACGGTGTTTCCATGTGCTCTGGTTTCTGTCACAGTGTCCCACTGTGCCAGAAGCGGTTTAGTCATCCTGGCCACATGACCTGGAAAGATGTCCGTAGACAAATGCCGGCTTCCTCGGCCTGAAAGCTAGATGAGCACCACACCCCATAGTCTCCTTTGACTGGACTTAACCATCCAGGGGTGCTTTACCTTTACGTTATTGTTCAGAATATAAACTTATCCAGAGGGTAATGCTCAGTTGTATCACAAATGAAGCAACATTCCCCCAATAAGTTGTTCTCCAGTTTGGTGTGTTCACAGTTCTTCTGACCATGAGCCAGCCAGCTGAGGTGTGTCATTTTTATAGCATTTGAATGTGTCATTTTTATAGCATTTGAATGCTCCACAGAATTTTTAGGAAATCCCTGGAAACGATTGCTGTGTATACGCTCCCATCCAGTCTGTATCCAGTATGCACATAATGTTGGCAAGAAGCATCCCCCCGACATTAGCCACAAGCCATATCTACCCTGTATTTATCCTGTCGTTTCTTATGAAATACAGCACACTCGCCTCTTATCCACATCCCTAGCCTTACAGAGAACAGTCCTCAGCTTGAAGGGCTGTCCGAGGATTGAACTGCATTTGAAGGAGCAAAAAACAAACCACCAGTGAGTGCAGGGACCTTGAAGTTGACCATCCACAGTTACCACCAGGACAGCAGACTGAGAAAACATCCAGCCCCTCTGGTCACAGTCTTCCCCCACTGTTTTGAGAAGATGCACTGTATTTCAGTTCAAACGATAGGCATTATTTCTAAATTTGCCTGGAAATTTGCATGGGGAGAGGAAGGGGAAAGTCCTGTTGCGCAAGCTGAAGTCTGCATGCAACCCTGTGTCTTTTATCCCTTTTTGGACAATGCATATCCTCTTTTCTGGCAATGCTTAAGTGCCCATCTTTCCTGCCCATATGGACTTGCTTCTCCAATGCCACATAACCTTTTCTGACAATGGGGAGCTTCTGCTACCCTCCCCCTCCTCTGGGTGTATTGTCTTTAAATGGGCTGGTGATTCTGGCGGAGCACTTTACCTGCTTTACCTAGTCCCTCTCTGTGCCCTTGGAAGACATTTTTTTTTCATTTTAGGAAGACTTATTTCCACTTAAAACAACCACCACTTCACAAGCCCCCTTTCAGGTTGTCAATATCAGCCCAATGCTGTTGATTCTGTTTGGTGTTCATTTGGTAACTGCAGAGAAAGATAGGAACGGTGTGGTGGACACAAGTATGGGCAGTGACTCCTGGCTTGCAGAGTGTCTGCCCATATCTGTCGGCTGTCTTACTATGTTAGTCCTCAAGGGATTAATGAATTCAACCCAAGGAGGCCCCACATTGGCCCATTACTAGACTGTGTGAAAGTGCCTTAGGTCTGCTCTCCTACTGACATGCAGAAGATGGATGGAGATCCAAGTCTCATTAGCATGAGAGAGAAGCGCCTGTGAAAATCTCTCATGCATCATTGGGAGAAAGGCACCACATACTTTTATAGCATATCAGGGGCAAGCTATGTGTGAATATTTCAGTTATCCTTTTTTACAAACATTTATTCACATACTCCAGTTTTTTTTAGGAAGTGCTGGTCTAGATGGCAACCTCCTTTGACATTCAATAATGTTTTGGTATTAGAAAAGTGTTGAGCATATAAGTTATATCATTTCTAAAATGTCTGTGCTACTTGAATTGTGATTCCCCTGACCTTCAGTTTCAAGGAATATGTGGTCTGAGGTGGGTGGGTTTGTTTTCCCCTGCAGTTTCCCTGTAGATGTGAGTTTGGGGTTTTATAATTTTATTTACAATTTATTGTTCACCTCTTCTCCCATACATAAAAGTCTTTTTTAAAAAAACAACAACCCACCATGCAGAATCATAATGTAAAATTTATAGGAATATTTATGTGCAGGAGGTGGGTGTTCTGGTGGTGAAATCCTGAGGTTATTTCTGGTTGCACTCATCTTAAAATGATGATTTTGATAGTTTTATATTAAGAATTTTTAATATATGCCACGATGAAACTGGAAGTCACAGCAAACAATCAACACAAAACAAATCTTCCCATCTCTTAGTTTTCAAAAGTGTGGCTGGTTTTTAATATTTATCCAGGAAACCGAAATATTTATACAAATAATGTTGCTGTGGTTGTGTTTATTTTTAATTTTTTTAAGAGTAATCAATAAAACTGGAAAGATCAGGACACCTAGGACTTGGCAATCCCTGTTAATTAGTGTTCTTGGGAAAACCTGCCTGTGATGAAAATAAAGCCCCTGTCGTTAAAACCCACTGCATTTCCTTTTGTGCAGCTGAATGTTGTTAACAATGTTGCATTCTGGTTAAGTAAAAATCTAAAACTGCACTGAAGTGTTAATAATTGGTTCTTGAGCAGATTCCCTAATGCTATTCACTTTTCCCTGCTAATCTTCCTGTGTGAGCTATAACAATGCAGCACCAAGTGAGAAGGAAATGTCAGGTTATGTTACAGGGCCAGCCTCCTGCCCACCCTCCATCTGTGCTGATGTCAGTGCTTATTGGAACATATGCTGCCTGTTGCTCACTGGCCATCTGTTAGCTGAGCTGATGAAGTGTTCCAGTTACTGTGGCAACGGAACCCTTGATTGCTAGTGGCACCACAAACATTTTCTGCTCGGGTTTCACTTTTATCCCTGCTCAGGAATGGCAGGAAAGGGAAGGGTGTGCGTTACAACTGCCTGGCCTGTCCACCGCTACCTCTTCCAGATCCCAGGTTATAATAGTTATTAAGGCAGGAATTTAAGGCAGATGTTTGTAAGGTACACTGCAAACCTTGGAGCCATTAAGCTGGTTTTTAAAAGCAAGGTGTTTATATTTCTTGCTTTCCTAGTTGCAGTTATCACCTAAGAAGCACCACAGTCATTGTAATGGAAAGATACCTGCTGGCCTCCAGTTCATCAAAGCCCTTCCACCCATGGAAAGTGGTTTCTAAGCACAGAGTGATGCTCCTTTCGGATTCAAGACTACTCATATAAAAGGGTGCTGTGCAATATATATATCCTTGGGGAAGGCACATGATCCTTCCAACACCCCACATATATCACAAAACAGATGGCACCTGTTTCCTTCTCCCTGAACAGGTGATTGTTGCTGACAATGCCAATCACTTGTTCATTGGGGAGAACCCTGAATGTACAGTTCTTGTCTTTTTGGTTCCGGAACAATATTTTTCATGTTTAACATATGGAGTAAACAGTTACAAAAGATGTGATTCTTTGTGGGATCTGTTTTGTTCACCAGACTTTTGAGAGAGTAACTAGGTCCCATGTTTTGGCTTCACTACTCCGACACTTCCTAATGTACAAAGGCCTTCTCTCATTTTTCTCATAGTAACCCTAGGTAAACCAAGACCTACAGTAGCTATCACAGCTTGCTTATGGCTACCCAAGGCCATGTTCCAGTATGACAAAGAGGCAAAAATTCTAAATACTCTAAAGGACTGTGCCCTAGAATGGAACTGGCTGGATGGGTACACACCCTGGACCTGGAACAAGATGTAAGTGTTGTTGAACTGACTGGGAACAGTGACCACAGTGCTGTCAGATTTGGCATATCTTTAAGTAAGCAATTTGCCAAGGAAATCCAACACAAGTACCATATATTTGACTTCCAAAGAGGAAACTTCTCCAAAATAAGGAGATTGATAAAAAGGGAGGTTGAAAGGCAAAGTCAAGAGGGGCAAATCTCTCAAAAATGCTCAGCTAGAATGCATGCCAGACATCAAGAAAGGTACCACTAGGGCCAAGAGGTTACTTAAGATTAAAATCAAGGGTAACAGCTGTATCCAACACTGCGGCCCTCTTGCCAGCCTCCCCCACCCAAGCACCCTCAAAATCAGTTCTGGAGGTTTAGGGGAATACCGGAACAGATTTTAGAGCTATGCTCTAAGCCAGGCATGGCCAAACTTGGCCCTCCAACTGTTTTGGGACTACAATTCCCATCATCCCTGACCACTGGTCCTGTTAGCTAGGGATGATGGGAGTTGTAGTCCCAAAGCAGCTGGAGGGCCAAGTTTGGCTATGCCTGCTCTAAGCTGTTTTAGAGCTATTTTTGTGTGTGTTGGAAGCCGCCCAGAGTGGCTGGGGAATTATAATAATAATAATAATAATAATAATAATAATAATAATAATAATGCTCAGGGAGGAGAGGGAAAAGAAGTTCTGTTGCATAAACATTGGATGCACCCCCAAATCTCCCCATCTCTGTGTTCGGAGGGATTACCTCTTAATTAAATATGTTTAGAAGTGAAGCCTAAATTCTGTTATTGCTGTTGTTATTTTGCAACGTACCATACCAATCCCCCATTATGTACATTGTACTTGAATGGTCTAAAGAACAGACAGTACCCCTTTCTTTATCTTTAGAGTTCTCATTGGCACCAAAATTGGGTGCTTCAAGCAAATATTAGATAGAATGCAAGTCCTCCGTTGTTTCAATACGACAATACGAAAAAGAAGAGAAGGGTACGTCCTGATTAATGAACCTTGCTTATTGACCCAGGTGATTGTGCTAGACGATAACTTTCCATTTACTCTCTGCTGGTGCTCCTCACTGCTCGGTTCACAGTTCTTCCCCTTTCCCTTCTGCACTCCTGCCCTTTGCATGACCTCATCTGCTCCGATGATCTTTCGTGCCACCACCACTTGATACTCCTCGCTCTCCTCCTTGCTCCCCCCCCTCCCAGCAATCACTTCTTGAATGGCTTGCTCCTTTTTCCTGCTGCTTTCACACACAAGGTGCTCAGTTTTATTCCTAGTCCTCCTCCCTACCCCATCCCATTCAGGAGAAACCATTTGCTACTAGGGTAAACGCTCCCAATACTCATCTTGTATGGAACCGAGCAAGATTGGGCACCTGTGGCAGGTCAGCTAAAGCAGTATGTAAGCTGGCAATTGCATGGGCGTTTCTACAGGATCAGAAGTCACAACGGAGATTAAAACACATGATCATTTAGGTTCTAGCAGTCCTACCACTGAAGTGAAGGTAATGAATTGGGCACTGTGTTGTATCTGGCCACTGTGAAGTAAGTGGTTCATTTCCTAACCCAGGGTTTCCCAAAGTCAGCCCTCCATAGGTTTTGGGACTACAACTCCCATCATCCCTATCTTTCAGGTCCACTGGTCAGGGATGATGGGAATTGTAGTCTCAAAACATCTGGAGGGCCGAGTTTGTCTATACCTGTCCTAAAAGAGCTGGAAACCCTGTCCCAACCAATGATTTGTCTTCAACAGAACCCCCTAGAAAAGGGGTAAGGAGCAATGTGGGGCACCAGCATTCTCCTTTTAGCTCTAACAATGGGCATTCATAGTGATCTGCTTGCAGGGTGTTAATATGTCTTCCTGTTAATCATTCATTCATCCCATACTTTCATTTCCCCCATCACTTTCCTAACTGCAAAGAAGTCTGTGTTTGCTTTGTTTAAGTGGGTCTATCGTACTAGGGCAACAGAACACTTTAATCCACTTTAATTGCACAAACCTACATTTCCAGCGTGAGCTTAAATTCCTTTTGTCAAATAGTGACAGTCTAGAGGCACCTCAAGTAAGCCTGAAAGCCATGCCTGTATTTAGAAAACGGTTACTACAGCTGCAGGTCATATTTAGAAGGCAGCACATATCATCTGGAAATCAACCCTGCCTGCTATCTCCTTTTTATTTCTAATTTAGTAGCAGCTATGCTTTCTCACTGGCTTAGATATAAGGGCAAAGGTCCCAGTTCACTGATCAGAGAGATCACCTTATTTGACTATGAACCAAGTGTACATTAGGGGAGAGCTGATTATAAATATAACAGAAGTCTTTTTATTCACATTTTTGTTCATTGTTTCTGAGCAATGTGTTTAAATGCAATAAATAGACTACTTGAAAGGCCTTTCTAAAGATCAATGGGTGTTCATTAGTGTTTATAATAAGTTTGTTTTTATGTGGATATTAGTTTTTATTGTTGTTACAGAACATGACCCATAGGGTGTTGTTAATGGATGGTTAATGAATGTCAAAATGAATACATTAAAAAGGATTCATTTGGGAGCAAATCTTGGATTTGTTGACATCATTGAGTCCATTAGCATTTATTACAAGTACAAAAATTTTCTCAGTATTGCCTGATGTAGGAGTGGCAGACAAATTGCTCAAACTCCAATGACTGCATCATAAACACATTGTGAACTGGTAAGTTACAACTAAATTGTTTAGTCTGGTCCCTGTAATTAACAAGGTTTGCATAACATTTTCATGTTTTTGTTATGTCAGCCTGATGTTGATGAACATACTCCTAGGCTTCAGTCCCAGGTAATCCTAAACCTACCTGGGCATAAACCCAGTTAAATTCAGTGGGACTTAGGGTCAGAATTATTATTATTATTATTAATAATAATAATAATAATAATTTTTTATTTTTACCCCGCCCTTCCCAGTTCAGAAACCCGGGCTCAGGGCAGCGAACAACAAATTTAAAACACTTAATTGTAATACAACATAAAAGTAGCATAAAAGCATGAATAACAAAATTCAAAGTTCAAAAATCAATTTGAGGGAAATCCATCCAATAAACATTAGATAAAGGTAAAGGTAAAGGTAAAGGTACCCCTGCCCGTACGGGCCAGTCTTGACAGACTCTGGGGTTGTGCGCCCATCTCACTTAAGAGGCCAGGGGCCAGCGCTGTCCGGAGACACTTCCGGGTCACGTGGCCAGCGTGACATTGCTGCTCTGGCGAGCCAGAGCCGCACACGGAAACGCCGTTTACCTTCCCGCTGGTAAGCGGTCCCTATTTATCTACTTGCACCTGGAGGTGCTTTCGAACTGCTAGGTTGGCAGGCGCTGGGACCGAGCAGCGGGAGCGCACCCCGCCGCAGGGATTCGAACCGCCGACCTTTCGATCGGCAAGTCCTAGGCGCTGAGGCTTTAACCCACAGCGCCACCTGCGTCCCAAACATTAGATAGTCACCCGCAATTCTGAACATTCTTACCAGGAAGCAAGTCCCATTAAACCCAATGGATCTTACTTCTGAGCAATAATAATAATGAATTATTATTATTATTATTATTATTTTATTATTTCTATGTCACCCATCTGACTGGGTTTCCCCAGTGAGACCAAAATGACTCCCAGGCTATGTACCTGCTCCTTCAGGGGCACAGTTACCCCATTCAAGATCGGGGAGGCCACCACCCCCACCCACCCCCTGCCCCCCAATAACAATACTTCTGTCTTGTCAGGATTCAGCCTCAATGTGTTAGCCACCACCCATCCTCCAACTGCTTCCAGACAGACAGGACCTTCTTTGCCTTCACTGGTTCTGATTTAAATGAGAGGTAGAGCTGGGTATCATCCGCATACTGGTGAACACCCAGTAAACTGCTTTGAGATTTTTTCTTAAAAATATAATGCAGTATAGAACTGATAATAATAATAATAATAATAATAATAATAATAATAATAATAATAATAATAATAATGCATAGGACTGTGCAGTTAGGCTGGATGACAGCTTCTTTGCTACATCTAATTACCTTCTTAGATGTAGACCTATAGCTAGGCATACACAAGTTACTTTTTAGTATAGTACCCAAAGTTAAGCAAGATGGGGCCTCTCAAATTTCAGCAGGGAGAGAATTCTATAGACCTAGTACCATGGTACCTCAGGTTAAGTACTTAATTCGTTCCAGAGGTCCGTACTTAACCTGAAACTGTTCTTAACCTGAGGTACCACTTTAGCTAATGGGGCCTCCCACTGGCACCGCACCACCACGGCACGTGGTTTCTGTTCTCATCCTGAAGCAAAGTTCTTAACCTGAGGTATTATTTCTGGGATAGCGGAGTATGTAACCTGAAGCATCTGTAACCTGAAGCGTCTGTAACCTGAAGCGTTGTAACCCAAGGTACCACTGTACTGTCATTGAGAAAGCCCACCTTTGCATTACCAGAAGCTGATAAGCATTGAACCACAGCAAGGCTCATCAGGTTCCACTGGCTGATCTTAGTACCTTTACACCCTGTAATGGAGGGGAAGGCTGCAATCAAAGCCCTCTCTGTGCCAGCCAGGTGAGGGGTTGGATGAGGCAGATGTAACCCTCTGCCGAGCCTTAACAATCTCTGCCTGCTGAATGGGTGAGTGGTCAGCCCTCAAAAGGCATTTTAAGGGTGGAGAAGGGCTTAGTTGGCCCTATCCTCTTGGTGACTATGGCACATGGACTTTTGGTTTTATTGGAGAACTCTGTTTCAGGTTACCTGAAAGACTCAGTATCATGGGCCAGGAGTCAACTTTGCCTGGTGAACAGCCTGAAGGGTGAGAAGGCAGAATTACTCCACCTGCAGCTGCTCAGCCTTCAAGGACACGGAGAAGAAGGCGCTGATGAGAACCAGCTGGCTTCAGTCTTCTTAAACAAAGCTCTCAGCAGCAGTCAGATGCTGGAAACGACACCTGTGGTTCTTGACCCAACCTTGCTGCTTCCCGCTCTCCATCTTTTGGCTGTGTGATCATCTAGATTTGCTAACAGCTGGACTGTCTGACTTTGTATGTGGATTCTGCTATCAGGCAAGTGTTCCTTGGAGATTCCTAACTCCTGCTTGCCCAACGGGACTTGGATGGGGCTATGACACCCACAATGGGTGGGGCGGATGGTGAGGAGGGCAGGCAAATTGCTGGCAGTGATTGAGCTTGGGTTGGACCTGATTCTATCACAACAGCAATAGGGCCAGGTCAAGATCTAGCAGATCCTGGTCTGACTCAGCCCCTCCCCAATTGCAGGATGCCAAGTGCCATATTTATGTATAAGCTAAACAAGCTATAGCTTAGGGCCCCACTCTCTTGGGGGGGGGGATTTAAAAGCATTTCACTATTAATATACTTCTTCTTAATTGTATTTCAGTTCAACAATTACTTTGATAAAATACATATTTTGTTATGTGCAAATGGCTTTAGATACCTATTAGGCCCATAAATTACCATATAGCATATATTCAACACAAAAAACAGCGACAATTTGTTGTTGACAAAGAACAACTGGACATGATAAAGGGCTCCATTAACTTCAGTAGCTTAGGGCCTCATCAAACCTAAATCCAGCCCTGAGGATGCCTCATTTTAGGGCTTTTAGAAATACTTCCAAATTCAGCAGATGGAGGTGGGCTGGGCAGAGGGAGACCTCTCCCTTCTCCAGCTTTATGCAATGCCTTCCCTGTTTAAATTCAGGAGACCTCATCTGCATTGACATTCCTGCAGATCTTGAAGACTCACCTGTTTACACAGTAGTTCTCCTGACCCCTTGACCCAGAGTTCCTGTTTTTACTGTTGTGTTACTTTTGTGACACTGTTTTATTGCGTCTTTTAATAATGGATTTTAATTGGCTTTGTGTATTTGACTTTTATATTTTGTAACATAGAAGCTGGTTCAGGCATTAAGCAGGATATAAATTATTATTATTTTATTATTATTAGAAGCAGGACCTCAAATGAATGTGCATCACTGTCTTCCATAGCCACCAATGGAAAGCCTAAGTCACAAGCATCTTTTCCCCCTTCTGGTTGCTATACCAACTAACTCATATGTAGCCAATGCCCCAAGATCACATATTCATCACTAGAAGTGATTGCTCCAGATTTACTGATGTAAATCTGTACTGACTTAAAAAAAGCTGAGAACTTGGCTCCTAAGATTTGAAGACTCACTCTGCCTCCCAGATTGGACATGAACATGAAATAATAAGGTGCATATTAAAATATTAATTCTGATATAATGACATATTGATAATAGACATAGCTGACAACTTTGATCCTGCAGTTCCTTTTTCATGAGCACGCCACAGACATTAGTGGAAGTATTTGCAAGTCAGGTTATCAGCTTTTTAATTGCATATATCTGCACAACAACTAACAAATGAGGCAAAATAGCTTCTGATAAAACATCCGGAGGGTTGGGTGATCCTTAGATTTTAGATTTTAAACTTGATCAGGGTGAGAATAAGAGTAGATGGAGCCTCTGTGAGAGACTTTTAAAAAAAAAATCCCTATCTGCATTCAGTGCCATCTGGTCAATTCCAAAGAGAAGCAGGGGGAAGGGGGGGGGACCTCTATTCATAACTCATCTCCTTCACAGATGCTTTGCCATTATCCTGATGTGAACTCCATCAGCAGTAAATTATTCCAGACTTACCTGGAACAATGCAAACAAAGTGTTTAGCTGCATGACTGAGAGCCCTCAGCTGCAAATTTATATGGCTGTGTGCTTGATATTACACATACATACATCGGTTCACACAATGTACAGTCATTTTCTACACCGGGGAAAAAAAAGACTTCTGGCAGAAATCTAATTAATTTCTCCCTTAGTGGTCCTGACTTGATTTAAGCTGCAGGATCTTTGTTATTCTAGTGTGGGCTATACCTCTAACGCAGCCTTGGAAAGAGAAGTGTGAAGCAAAGTTCTTGGCCATTTGTTATTAAAGACCTTTATGGTACTTTTCACAGCAGTGGAAGTGTTAGGTGAGCTCTAACTGTTTGGCCTAACTCCCAATTTGGGCTCTTAGCTATTTACATTCCCATGCATTTTACATTCCTTTACTTCTTTCATCACATCCAGCACATGTTCAACTTCTGCACTTTCGTTTTTGATGTTTTAGCTGGAGAACGTAACAGAAGGGCAGGAAAGCTTCCTCTGATAACTCTCTCCTAAAAAGCAAAGGTAATGTGTTGACCCATGAGGGGGGAAAAAACTCCTTCAAATTCCTTTATTGTTGGGACCAGGCCTGCCAAAATGGCACAACAGTGTGACAAGCTTCTGAGTTCTCCAGAACATTCTCCAGAATGTTGTCATGTAGCTTGAGGGGCCAGTGTTGAAGAAGTTCTTCCTTCCCCCTGCATCTTCCTTCCCCCTGCATCTTCCAGAATAGTGGGGGAGGTGTCTGTCTATCTCTCCATCTACCTGTCTCCAAGCAAGGGACAACAAGCTAAGTGTGCAACGATTGGTTTATTTATGATGCTACTGGATGAAGCACTGATAGCATCTTCTTAAGTGTATATGGCATTGCCTTGCCAGCCTGTGTCTAGAGGGATCTTGAGAGCTTCCTCATCATTTCCCTAATGGATAGCAGTTATGCCCAACGGCTGCCGAGTCCTGTAGATTTAGATGTAGCTCCTTACCCTATTTGCCAGAAATGCCTTTGATTACATGGGAGCAGCAATGCACAGAGTTGCCCCATAGTGCTCTGTCTTCGTGGTTAAGGAATTGTTGCTGAGGTTCAGCTTCAGGCCTTCTCCAAAGAAAGGTAAGCCTGTCACTTGGCATTGCTGTTTGCTGTAGAAGGATCATGATTGCACAGTGGTTTTAAAACTGTTCTGGTGTGGTTCATTGGAAGACTTTCAGGGGCTGCCTCAACCAAAAGGTCAGCAATGGTGGGCAAGCAAGAGTGTGTCATTCTCAGCTGATCTTCCCTCACACTACACAGCCATGGGATGGTGTTGTGTTCTGGAGCTTGTCTCATGGCTCATGAATGCAGCATGCCACAGAGCTTTCTCACAGACAAATGAACCCCACAGCGGACAAGTTCTGGTGAAGATGGTTTGCTGAAGACAGAAAAGTTTGAAAACCTTAGGCCCAGTGCTTTCACCTGAAGTTCAGAGTAAGAGAGGATGTTGGTCTCATGCACCTTCACCACGACCCATAGCCCTGTACCTTGGTTTTCAAACAGCCTAGTTCTCAAACGTTTTGGCTTCCAAACGATCGAAACCCAGAAGTGACTGTTTTTGAACGTTCTTTTGGAAGCCCAACGGGGCTTCCACGGCTTCTGATCAGAAGCCGCGCTTTGGTTTTCAAACACTTTGGAAGTTGAATAGACTTCCAGAATTGATTCCGTTCGACTTCCAAGGTACAAGTGCATTTACTTCTGTATCTCTTACAACCCATAGGACTGGGCTACCAGAAACATTTTTTCCCCATCTCTACATTTCTTTAATCACTACTTATGATACTATTATCTACTATGCTTCTGACCCACTTTACCTTTAGGGAAACTCAGAATGTATTATTCAAGAGCTCACTGCCATATCCTCACGGATCAAATGGACATAGATACATTGATTTATACTGAGACAGATTATTGGGCTAGCCGGTTCCCTAGCCCAGTATTGTCTGTGCTGATTGACAGATGCTCACCAAGGTCTCCAGCAAAGCCTGTCCTAGCTTTGCATTTAACTTGAGGTGCTGGGGATTGGACCCCTCTGTGTGGAAAGCATGTGCTCTGCTACAAACCTCTGCATCCTCTTAGCTTCAAAAATGCCGTGGCATTGGGTGTTCCTCAGATAAACTTTATTTCTCCACCACCACCTCTCCCTGCTGCCCCTACCATAGTCTATCGTCCATGTTCTCAAGGAGACTGCAAGTTTCCAGAAATGTGTTGGCACCACCAGGTAGTTTGCTTTTTTTTTTTTTAGTGTGCAGGTGAGCGCTGTTGCCCCCCTACCAGTCTCTCAGAATATCCTAAGAAACAGTTGGAAATCCGAGAACAGTTTTCTCAACTCCCTTACCACGCCGAAGGATTTGGGTTTCAAATTCCCTCACAAAACCCGCAGAATGTTATAGCACAAAGCTGTTGCGGACTCTTCTGTAGCGGAAGCCTTTTTAAAGAGCGCAAGATACCTTTCCTTGGGGGAGTGCTAGCTCATGTTGCAATGAGCCAACCCCTTGATAAAAGGCCCCAAACGCCCGAGAACATGGGCTGTGCTGTCACTGAGATGCTTTTCAAAGAGGCATCTGTGCTTAGCATATGGCAACTATTTATTATAGCTGTTGCATTGAGAAACAACAATTCCCATGACAATTGTTTCTCGTATATCAAGATGCTTCCATCTCTGTTTCCCACAACATTCTGCTTGTCTGGGATGCGTGTGCCAACGTTGCTACGGCCGTAGCAGACAGTTGTCTACGTTTTGTCATTACTGAGAGTAAACAGACATGACTTGAGTAGGGAGGTGACCTGCTAATTTAGTCTGGCTTTAATAAGGAACTGTGAATGAGGTATTTGAATAATTGGTCTGCAATATTTACCAACCTCCCTTTTGCTGCCACCACCCTTTCCTCCAAAGCATGCATTGTTTCTGAATCTTCATGCTTATTATTTTGCCAGAATGTGGTATAGAGGCACAATACTGGGGGAAACGTCTCGTGTGTTAGAGGTTTCTTAGCAATTAATCTTTGTAGTGATTTTGCCACCAAAGATTGACTATGTTCCATTGTGGTCGGAGTGCACTGACAATACTCCAAGTATAAAGACCTTGGTTCTGTGGTTGAGATCCACATGCAAATACGCACTGCAGTGCTCTGTCGCTTCCCACTAACCTTGGTGGACAGGTCTGATATGGAGGGAGGAAGATGCGCCTGTTCAAGGTCACAAGCTGCATACAAGAAATCTCATCTGGAGCCATCCATGTTTAATCTCTAAACAGTGGGGCCATGGCTCCAATATTGTCCAGTTTATGAAACTATTTTTATTTCATCTGGTGTGTTATTAGGGAACAACGTAAAGGTAAAGGTAAAGGGACCCCTGACCATTAGGTCCAGTCGTGACCGACTCTGGAGTTGCGGCGCTCATCTCGCTTTATTGGCCAAGGGAGCCGGCGTACAGTTCCAGGTCATGTGGCCAGCATGACTAAGCCACAGCGCACGGAAACACCATTTACCTTTCCGCCAGAGCGGTTCCTATTTATCTACTTGCACTTTGATGTGCTTTTGAACTGCTAGGTTGGCAGGAGCAGGGACCGAGCAATGGGAGCTCACCCTGTCGCAGGGATTCAAATCACAGACCTTCTGATCAGCAAGTCCTAGGCTCTGTGGTTTAACCCACAGCGCCACCCATGTCCCTTCTAGGGAACAACATAAACGGGGAATAATACAGTGAGCCTGTTTTGCTAATGGTGATCGGCAGATTTTGTTTCTTGATCTCATTTGCCCAGTCTCACAAAAAAGCACCTATATTTTAACAGAGACACTTTTTAAAATTAAATTGATTATTTAGTAACATAGGAAGCTGCCTTACACAGAGGTTGTGTACACAGAAGTGGTTTAAATAGGATTTGATGTGCCCCATGTGCATGTTTGTTGCATCGTCCGCTCAATGTAGTCTTCACCCAATGGCAGCTCACACTCCTGCTCCCTTAATTTAGATTTTCTCAATCGACAGATAATGCAACAATGTGGAGGAGGCGGGGAAATCCAACATCAAATCACATCAATTGTAGATAGGCATTTGTTTTAAAAAGGTGTGTTGTGATGTTTGGCTGGGTGCCATCTATCATCGCCACACACTCTGTATCCATTGCAAAGGAACTCCTTGAAGGGCTGCTGGTGGGTGCGTCACACACATTTTTAAAATAAAAAGTTACCTATGCTTTATGCAAGTCTGCTATATCTTGTATTTTTTTTTTTTAATGGTTGCACGCACAGATAAAAAATTCCTGCCCACAGTGGACCTCAGCCAACTGAAGAGATGAATCGACAACAAACTGTACAGATACATTCCATGGCACACCACCCACCAGTGTAGATGGGGAACATTGAGACCGAGTTCAGCTGAAAGTGCCATGTGTGGACAAATGTGCGCAGAAGGGCACACGGAAAAAATGGATCTGGGCCCATATGCGTACTAATGCTCTGGAGTGTGCACAGGCCAAGCCAGGCCATTTGTCCATGTAGCTCAGTATTGTCTTCTCTACGCTGACTGTCAGCAACTCTCAGAACTTCAAGGTCTACTTTAGATGATAGCATCTTTCTGTGGTTTGTAGCAGAATTGTCTTTGCTGCCATGATGTCCGCAATTGGTGTGGGGAAGACTGAGGAAATGAGCACAGGAGACTCTTGTTGGGTTGAATTAGGCCAGGAAAGAGTAGGTTTGGCTAAGGCATTGAGCATGCTGGCTGAGAGGAACCCAGCGGGTCGACCCTGTGCTGGGGAGTCACCCCTGGCATGGATCAGGTGCCATGACCCCTTGGGTATTTTGGTCTATCGGACTCCCAGACAGTCACCCCCTCCTGGACCCCTTTAATGGGGTATCCGAATGACTAAGGATCCAGCCCAATGCCTTATCCGCCAAAGTTGTGACTTGATCTTTTTAACTGGAGTAGTCGGGGATCCATCTTGGGATCTTCTGCATACAAAGTGTATATGCTAAGAACGTAGAAACCTTCCTGGATCAGACCAAAGGTCTGTCTAGCCCAACATCATGTTGACCAACAAGTAAGACATGAGGGCAAGAGACAGCTGTTCTGCTTCAGTAACAGGAATCCAGAGGTGTGTTGCTTCTGATCCTTGAGGTACCATATAGGCAACATTACTTATAACCATAGATAGAGCACGTTAATATCCTTTGATAGCCAGGGAGCACATTGCTCTATCACTGATTCCTCTGATTCATAAAATGACATGACGTTTGCAGGGAAGGAGAGCGTGTCATGGAGAAAGGGCGTAATGCAAACAGCAAAAGGACTTAATAGCAAGTGGCCCACTGTCATTTTTGGTTCCATATTTGATATTCAGTGTTAAAGGTAGCAGGCCTACCTATTGAGTTAATCTCATAACAGGACATACGTTAAGCCCGTTCAGCTCCGATACACTTTGGGGCAAGAGGGGGAGCGACTGCCCATTTTTATTCTGTGTCTCAGTATGGTCCTACATTCATGCTTAAGTCTGGGATCTGAAGGCAGCAGAAGAGCCGTTCTACTTGGCACAGTGCAAATAGTTTTCACTGGAATCGGCGGCAAAGCTGCTCCGCGAGGCGGGATGAATATGTAATCAGTAGAAATAATGAAAGCAATAGCCAGTCAGCTGCAAACTGCTGCCTGGTCCCAATATGCACATGGCACTTTGTTTTGCTGGCACATTGCTGAAGTCTATTAAGTCAAATTATGAGAAGTGTTTTGAGGCCTTTCAAACAAAATGGTGAAGCTTTTGATTCCTTATTTACATGTGACAATGTATATGCATGGAAGATTTTCAACCCACGAATTAGCTCCAGAGAAAAACAAGCCACAAAATAGACTCCCAAAAAGAGGCTGGGTTGTGGTTGTTTTGCTTTGTTTTGGGTTTTTTCCCCCCTAATCCCAAAGCAAAGAAACATCCTCATAGAATTTTCCTGATTAATTTATTCAAAGAGCTTAATTGATGTATCGCAACACGACGGCCTAATTTACATGGCATTAGAAAATGTAATTGCAGAGTTCTTCACACTGACAAGCAGCCAGCTGAGTGAACCGTCTACCATGTTGGCTTTGGAGGGTCATTTTTGTGAAATCATCAAATGTGCCATTCTTTCAACCTCGCCCCATACTGCTATTTTTAATAGCATGTGCAATGGGGAAGCAGTGTTTTAAATGGAAATCTCAGGCCTCTTCATGAATAGGTAATGTCCTTTCTGACAACTGTGGAGACTCCTAGAAAAAGGTATATGGAAGGGTCATTTATGTTATTATATTTATTGGCAACCTTTGTGAATCATCTTTCAACGAGAGTTATCATTGCTGTTTGTAGAATAAAACAACGAAAAACATAACTGAAAACCTAAAAGCAGCTTAAAACACAAATACGTGTGCACCCAACTGAAACAAACCACAACCAGCTCTCAAAGCTTGACAATTATGATGTTTAAAGTTGTTTCCAAAATGAAATAAGAGAAAGAAAGGAAAAGCCCCAAGGAGAGCATTTTGAGAGCCACCTCAATGAAGACCATGCTCCTGAGAAATTACAGTTGGACATCCATGCAGAATTATGCTTGGTGCAGGCTGGACTGATTTTTATTGGGGATGGGGGATTAACATGGGGGGGGGGGGACCAGCCTCTTATATAATTATTGACCTATTAAGTTATTTGAAAACTGGAAAAAGGTGGTGGCGGCGGCTTCCTTCTGCCAATAATCAGGCAGCTGTATTCTGTACTTTTGAAGTTTATATCATCTGAACTAAGCAAAGAGTACATAACCCAGGAGTTTCAACACACCCCAGTTCAAGCACTTCAGTATTGCCCACCGAGGCTGGGCAAGGCCTATCTTACTATTATCCTGTCTTCTGAGATACTTTCGCTACGTTTGTGTGTGTGTGTGTGTGTGTGTGTGTGTGTGTGTTTGTGTGTTTAGATTCATTTTTGGTTTTGTGTGCAAGAGATTCTGCTTTAAACACTACCCTCTGGTTCTCCCTGCCCAGCTGTGCTGTTTGAGTTGTTCTACCTAGTTTAGGATTTAAATTACGGCTTTCAGTTTTTGTTCCCATAAGTATGGGCTAGTCTCTATGTTTAGAAAAAGCATGGGACTGTAGCACTTCAGAATGCAACTAGAAGATAATTTGAGTGCACTTCCATCATGAGTTGAAGCATAGCCAGAGCGCAGAAACCCAGGATGGTATGATAGTTAGATGTGGGAAGCTCATGTACAAGTCACCATGGTTCTAAGCTACAAAGTTCTAACGGTAGGATTAGACAAGTCTAAAATGCCGTTTTGAGCTCCTTTAAGGAATCATAGGGTGCAAATGTAATCAACACAAGGATTTGAAATATATGACCCCAGCACTGTTAAAATATGTTCCTGCCACTTGCTCACAGCCAACACAAATAGCTTCATTGCCTTCTTCCGCTACTTTGGGTACATCTTTCTGGGTTCAAATCAGGAGATGAAACTTAGGTTGTAAATGTTGTCTGCTGCCCTCCTTTCACACTTGGAGGAGTTAAAATAAAAAGCACAAAAAGGCAGGCAAGTCCTCAGCCCCCAACTAAAATCTGTGGTGCTGACCATCATTGTTGAAGGTGTTAGGGTAACATTCTTGTGCTGATGGCTTTTCTCTCTCCTTGAGATCCCTTCAATGGAGGGGGGAACTTCCAGGGCTTTGAAATGCTTCTCCTCTTTCCTGTCACACACATGGCAAGAAGATTATTAGAAGTGGAAAGAGCAAATGCAAAATTGGGGGCGGAGTTCTGGATGTCACACTTCCAAATAATCTAATAGTAGCATGGCCGCCTAGCCAAGACTTGTCACAGCCTAGGCCTAAAAAATGGCAAGTGGAACAGAAAAAATGAGTGGGAAGCAGAGGATAAAGTGAGAAATACTCTTACCATGAGGAATTAGAACTGCTCTTGGAAACACCAGCAGTTATAAAATGCTGGTTGCAGGTTGCTGCTTTGCACGAGATGAGTAGAGCATGTCATTTGTATTTTGCATGATTTGCACTGGCTGCCCACATGCTATCCATCTCTGGTCTCAGTTCAAAGTTCTGGGTTTTGTTTTAAAGCCCTAAATCAAGTTTGAATACCTTAAAGGCCACCTTCCCTCAGATCTACTCTACTGAGATCTCTGTTGAACGTCTGAGGCCTTGCCTTATCAACAGGTAATGAAGGTTGCAATCCTGCCAACACCTACCTGCAAGTAAGCCCCAGCGAACATAGTGGGACTTACTTCCCACTACAAGACAAACTACAAGAATTATAAGCACTATAAGGGGGGGGGGGGAAATGGGATTGTGAAAATTATAGATACATTTGGATTGGTAGCTCTCCACATGAAAATGGTTCGCCAATCTCCTTACAATCCAGAAGTAGAATTTGGAATTATGATAATAGGAGATTGATATTGGAGAGTTGGAGGGGTCCCTGAGGGTCACCCAGTCCAAGTCCTGCAGTGGAGGAGTCTCAGCTAAAGCATCTATGACAGATGGCCATCCAGGCTCTGCTTAAATACCTCAAATGAAGGAGAGTCCACCACCTTTGGGGGAGTCTGTTCCACCATCAAACAGCTCTTACTGTCAGAAAATTCTTCCTGATGTTTAGTCAGCATTTCCTTTCTGATAACTTGAATCCATTGTTAAGAGTCCTACCCTCTGGTGCAGGAGAAAACAATCTTGCTTCATCTTTCATGTGACAGCCCTTTAGATATTTGAAGATGGCTAACACATCTCTTCTCAGTCTCCTCATTACCAGGTACAGTGGTACCTCTGGTTACGAACTTAATTCGTTCTGGAGGTCCGTTCTTAACCTGAAACCGTTCTTAACCTGAGGTACCACTTTAGCTAATGGGGCCTCCTGCTACTGCCGCGCTGCAGGCGCACAATTTCTGTTCTCATCCTGAGGTAAAGTTCTTAACCCGAGGTACTACTTCCGAGTTAGTGGAGTCTGTAACCCAAAGTGTTTGTAACCTGAGGTAGCACTGTATATGAATGGAATTGCGGTGCTTTTAACTTGACTACTGTGCTGTTTGCATCAGACAGTGGTGAGGGGTAGGAGCTCCAACCTTACCACCACCTGGCCTGGCCCTTCCCCCTCTACCTGCATCAATGGTGCACCTGACTTGAGGTTAGGTGATCATCATACCATCCACTCCTGACACTCCTCCTCAAGGGTGTTTCCGTGAGCTGGGAAATGGCTCTTTTTTCCCTGGTCCTTGAGGCCCAGAGCAAATGCGCTACATCCTTCCACGGTATGGTCTTCACAGATGATGATGTCGTCGTCAACATCATTAGAATTTATGTACCGCCATATACTCATAGAATAAAATCAGAATATAAAACCACAAAGTACATAATGTCCATAATGTCTTCTACACTGGAGTATGAAAGAGCTTATCTTGGAGGATAATGATAGACAACTGGCCCCAAAACACTGCATAATGTGGTGCTGCTGAAAATGAAAGTGTGAAACAGAGTAAAGCTAAATTTAGGGGAAAAAACACCCTCCTCTTGGTTGCATTACAAGGGCGGCTTCATCTCTCCCAGCCTGCAGTAAAGCTAACGCAGGTTCATTTGTCCTTCCTTGAGTAAAATTAGAGGGAGGGTGGCAAGCAGAGAAGAGGTGTCCAGCCCATTATAACTTTATCATGACTTTCTAAAGAGGCTCTGCTCCCTGCTGTGGGGCTGTTGTCGCTTCAGTGTGAACAAGCAGCAACCTGTCACCTGCAAAGCCTTTAGGTGAGAGTCTGGTGACACTTCACTATTCACAGCGCTCTGGAAAAACCAAAGGGGATTGGGGAGGGGGGGTCACGCACACAGAGAAAAGAATACTGCAAAAGATGCCTGTTAAAAGCTTCCATTGTCGTCCCTTTATTAATGAAGGGAAGGTGAGAGAAATGTTTGAAGGGACCCCCCAAGCAACTTCACATGGCAGATCCCTCAGATCTCTCTCCCTGCTCGTTCTTCTCTGATAATAAAGACTGGCCAGAGCTGGTGTGTGCAAGATGGCCATTCATAGGAGGCTGAATTCGTGAGCCATAAACTCTCAGCCTTATGAGAAGATCTGAATGATGAGCATAACAATAATGCACCTTACACTATTGTTGTAAGGTAGGGGAGAGCAACCTGTGTCCCTGGAGCCAAACAGAGGCTTCAGGCAACCCTTAGTCTGCTTCTACTTTTATCTGGGTGGCAAGGAGGGTTGAAATGAGGAAAACAGGGGTGCCCCCCCACCTATGTTAGACTCTGACCCTGCCCACCACCAGAATGCTGCCCTGACAGATTACACCCTGCGAGAATGCTGTATGTCCATTCACCCCTGCTGTAAGGATTTGTTTAAGATATGTTAATATTGCTTTTCAATCAGTGTGCCCAAAGTGGAGCCATTTTTTTTTTAAAAAGGAGCATTCCAGCTCTCCAGGGCTACAACTGAATAAATATACGTTATAAAGTAAAATGGCATATTAGAATACATGTTAGCTTTAGACAGGCTGTAGGTAATCTTGCCTAAACAAAAATGGTTTTAGCAGGCACCAAAAACAGTTTGGAGTGTTGATGAGTACGGAATTTCAGAGTGCAGGTGCTGCCACTCTGAAAGGGCTTGTTCTGCAGATCGAAGACACGTATGAACCAAAGCAGTCCCTCAGGTAAACAGGTCTCAAGCTGCTAAGGACTTTATATTGTAGTAGTAACACCTTTATATGTCTGTTGACTTTGTCCATGGAGTTTTCTTGGCAGGGATACTGGAGTGGCTTGCCGGTTCCTCCTCCAGGTGGATCACGTTTGGTCCAAACTCTCCACTATGACCTGTTCATCTTGGGTGCCCTGCTCGGCATAGTTCATAGCTTCTCTGAGTTCTTCAAGCCCCTTCGCCACGGCAAGGCAGTGATCCATGAAGTGATCCATGCTTTTGAATTATGGTGCTGGAGGAGACTCTTGAGAGTCCCATGGACTGCAAGAAGAACAAACCGATCCATTCTTAAGGAAATCAGCCCTGAGTGCTCACTGGAAGGACAGATCGTGAAGCTGAGGCTCCAATACTTTGGCCACCTCATGAAAAGAGAAGACTCCCTGGAAAAGACCCTGATGCTGGGAAAGATGGAGGGCACAAGGAGAAGTGGACGACAGAGGACGAGATGGTTGGATAGTGTCTTCGAAGCTACAAACATGAGTCTGACCAAACTGCGGGAGGCAGTGGAAGACAGAAGTGCCTGGCGTGCTCTGGTCCAGGGGGTCACGAAGAGTCGGACACGACTAAACGACTAAACAACAACAGTAACACCTTTAATAATGGCTCAGTATAAAAATCAGCAGCTAGTGCAGAGGTGTAATCCATCGTCAGTGCCAGATTTACGTATAAGCTAAACAACTCTCTTGGGGAAATTAAAGGGGGAAAAACCTGGATGTACGTTTCCAAAATATAAGATAAAAAACAAATAAAATAAAACCTACATACAGCAACCATGTTTTGTGTTGTGTAGGCTCCTATTTGTTATGTGCAAATGGCTTTAGATACTTATTAGGTCCATAAATTACCATATAACATATATTCAACACAAAAACAGGAGAATTTGTTCTTGACAAAGGACAGCTGGACATATAAAGGGCCCCATAACCTTCAGTAGCTTTGGGCCTCATCAAACCTAAATCCGGCCCTGTCCGTTGTGCCCACTGGGACTGGAAGTGCAAAGGACAGCGAAGCTAAAGTGGGCAGGGCAAGATGCACCTTAACACACATGGGAGGCCAATGTAATATGGCTCCTGGAGGGCAAAGAGTGATCACTACAGCTACAGATTGCTCACACAAGGAAGTCTGTAGATGGCCAATAGGAGACCTATATGCCACAAGCAGAAAAGGCAGCAGAAAAGGTGACACACTTAAAAAGGAAGCATACTTGATCCTGGCTATGGCAGGAAGTCAGATCTACATCACTGCTTGCCCTTTCCAATGCTGTGTAGTGTCCAGAGTAAAATCACTCTGAACCAGGTATCTGCGTGTTCACTGTTGCACACATTAGGATGGTACTTTTTCACACTTTGTAGTTGATTTGTGGCATACTTGCCAGACAGACTGGCCACTGGTTTTCTGTTTTCTTAACCCTGAGGCTTAGGTTTAGGATGATGCTGTTCATCTCCCCAAACCCAGTTCTATTTCTTTGGATTTCACTGAGATTATGGTATAGCCCCCAAGTACGCCTAGGCACCTCTTAACCATTTTAGTGCTTCTGATTCTGGTCAATGCATGCAGCTGACAGCAGGATGTGTACAGCCTAGTAATCTGTACAGTTGTTTGTACACTTTGTGCTCAGGGCTGTAGCTGTTCTTGGTTGCCCCCAACTGGATGTGCAGGAAGCTGCACCCTGCATACTATATGGAGCACTGTTTTGCTAATTCATCAATCTAACAATCTTGGTGAGATCAGAGCAGGCTAGACATGTTCTTCATAAGCAACAGCAGCAGCAACAAATAATGATTTTAATCCACGCCTATAAACCCATCCTTTGCTTCTCTTAGGGATCTGCTCTATTGTCATTGTTGGCCTCTCCTGGAGGTACTCTGAGAACTTTTCACATCCTTGTTAAATGCTTTTGGCCACAAAGCCTGCTATGAGCTCCCTTGATCATGTCATTGCTATGGTGTAAAATTGAATTACTTTTACAATGCAAGTTGTACCCAGGCAAAGAGGATTTTTTCCCACACTTGACAGAGAAGGAGCCAGCAAAATGGGTGCCTAAGGTTGAAAAGCCGAAGTAGAAAATTGCATTTAAAAAAACAAAACAGAAGGAAAATAGTACTTAAAGGTTCAGCTTGAAAGATAACTTGAAACAGAGAAGTAAGCAATATTATGGGAAGCAAGACTAATGCCATCTCACTTGTCTTCTAGAGCAGCTTCTTTTCTTGAAGGGTTTTAGGAGAGGAGGTGCAGTTTGGGCAGCTTCTTGTTGTGGAAGGAAGGAAATATCACTGTAAATATTAAGATTGTTCTTGGAAAGTGGTAGAAAGAGAAGATTGTAAGGCGACCATTCTCCATTACACCCCCCCAACCCATTCCTTCAATGTGACCTGAGATTAGATGGCCCTTATAAAGTAAAGGTAAAGGTACCCCTGCCCGTACGGGCCAGTCTTGACAGACTCTGGGGTTGTGCGCCCATCTCACTCAAGAGGCCAGGGGCCAGCGCTGTCCGAAGACACTTCCGGGTCAAAGCTGCATCTGGCAAGCCAGAGCCGCACACGGAAACGCCGTTTACCTTCCCGCTGGTAAGCGGTCCCTATTTATCTACTTGCACCCGGAGGTGCTTTCAAACTGCTAGGTTGGCAGGCGCTGGGACCAAGCAGCGGGAGCGCACCCCGCCGCAGGGATTCGAACCGCCAACCTTTCGATCGGCAAGTCCTAGGCGCTGAGGCTTTAACCCACAGCGCCACCTGCGTCCCCCACAGATGGCCCTTATGGTCCCTCCTAAATCTACAGTTCTATGATTCTAAGTCTTTAGACTCTTCTGAACACAATTGGGGGGCAAACATACCATGGGAGAGCCAGAGCCTAATAGTAGTAATATGACGCGGTGAGCTCCTGTTGCTCTGTCCCAGCTCCTGCCAACCTAGCAGTTCAAAAGCACACCAGTGCAAGTAGATAAATAGGTACCACTCTGGTGGGAAGCTAAAAGGCATTTCTGTGCGCTCTGGTTTCCGTCACAGTGTTCCGTTGCACCAAAAGTGGTTTAGTCATGCTGACCACATGACCCAGAAAGCTGTCTGTGGACAATGCCGGCTTCCTCGGCCTGAAAGAGAGATGAGCACCACACCCCATAATTGCCTTTGACTGGATTTAACTGTCCAGGGGTCCATTACCTTTACCTTACCTAGTAGTAGTAGTAATAACTACAGCCAAAATGTTGGCTTTGTAATAAGTCCCTGAAAATAATGATGCCATCATCACTCTCTCCCTCATTCCTTAGCCTAAGGGGCAGCACTGATTGGAGGCATTTAGCTTTTTAGGAGGCAATAACAGTGACCACATGCTGCTGCTTTCGTTCTGTTGACTTGAATGACAGGACTACATTAGTCAGTGAATTTTCCCATAAGCCTCTTAAAGAACAGTTAACCATAAAACTGTTAAATATATACAAATCCCACGTACCAAATGGCAGACTGTAATGAAAAGCTGGAGAACTGCTGTTCAGCAGCTTAATCTGTGTAATTTTGATAATTTCATCGGATATCAGGGAATTGCTGTATGTGTGGCTGAAGGGCGGGGAATATTCTACCGCCTGAGGGCAATAAAGCAATACCAAGCAGGCAATCGGAAGATTAGGAGATTTTAAAATTCTGGCCAACGCTTACATGCACACACATACAGCCACAGAGAGAGACTAAAAGAGGATATTCTTGTAATCTATATTTATAGAAAATGAATGTTAAATATTGAAGGCGTGATTCAGTCATAGTTTAAACACTTCAAAATCACATCTGTTTTGATCGGCAAGCTCAGTATGTGTTTTGCTAGGTCCCATTTAAATTAAAAGGAGACAATAAAACTGTTAGGGTGCTATCCTAAATTAATCCAAAGTAGACTCCCTGAAATCAATGGGCCTTAAGTAACCTATTCTATTGATTTCAGTAAGCCTACTCTCAGCATGATGTAGTCAGATATCACCCTAATACAATATCAAAATGCAAATAAAAACAAAGCTTTAAAAATTGAAGTAGCAAAGGGAAGTTTAAAAAAAGGTAAAGGACCCCTGATAGTTAAGTCCAGTCGCGAACGACTCTGGGGTTGCAGCGCTCATCTCATTTTACTAGCCGAGGGAGCCGACGTTTGACCGCAGACAGTTTTTCCAGGTCATGTGGCCAGCATGTCACGGCCAGCAAGCCGCTTCTGTCGAAACCAGAGCAGTGCACGGAAACACCGTTTACCTTCTCACCAGAGCGGTACCTATTTATCTACTTGCACTTTGACGTGCTTTCGAACTGCTAGGTTGGCAGGAGCAGGGACCGAGCAACAGGAGCTCGCTCCGTCACGGGGATTTGAACCACCAACCTTCCGATTGGCAAGCCCTAGGCTCAGTGGTTTAGACCACAGCGCCACCCACTTCCCCGTAGCAAAGGAAAGTACCCCCCACAAAAAACCCACCCCTCCCTACTTAAAGGGCACTGGAAAATAAGAACATTTATTGGCACCAAAACCTCACCAGAGGCACCAGGTGAGCCTCTTGAAGGGGAGGAAAATCCATCATCAGGGTGCCACAACATAAAAGGTCCCGCTTTGGTTTGCTGCCCACCATCTCTGCACCATCTTGGCACTTGGATAAGTGCCTCTCATTAAACAGGCAGGTTCATGCAGAGTTATGTGGTCCCTCAGGTGCCTCAATCCCACGCTTGGGAAGGAGCAGGCAATTTTGATCAGAAACATGGCATGGGAAGGAAGGGTTAAGAAAAAAACTCTTCCTCAGCATGGTGGCTTTGAAGTTAAAATAAAACCCATGGGAGATCCTGATTATTGATCTCCTGCATCATGTTCAGTCGGGTGATGGTAAAAGCATGAGCTGGTTCCAAAGCACAAGTCCTGCATTTAAAAAGAAAACAAACAAAAACAAATGCTACCTCTTGGGAACCTATATAATGATTTTTGGTGATTTTTTTTTTTGCTTTGTGCTCCTAAGTCTGATATGTGTGGCCCATTTTTACTATGATAATAGATACCTCTCTCTGGGTGAGCCCTTTGAAGTGAATGAGAGACAACTTCCCAGAGGACTGGACCTTTAGCAAAATAGAAGATGCATTTCTAAGCAGGGTGTTTTGCTCAACATTTTCCAGAATCTGTTTCAATGATACTGTTATAAAGAAGCAAATATTGCCACCCTTCTGCCTCTTTAAGGGGCACAGAGGGTATTCCCCCTCCAAACAGATAGTGTTTCTATAGTGTTTAAACATCCACCTTTTCCAAAGCCCATTAGCAATGGTAATGCTGTGCTGGCTTTTGTTTCGTAAATATTTTCCCTCTATTATGTTCCCAGACTATCTGAAGGCCATCAACACATTGCTGATGATGAACTAGGAATCTTCACCTACAATCATCACCTTTCAAATGACCCATGAAAGAGTCTTTGGAGATCAAAAGATCTGCCTCTACCCCCCCCCCCACCTCTCATACCTCTTTGACTCAGATACTGATGGGATTTAGCACCCATGTGGGACATGGATATGGCCCAGGAGCTGAATTACCTGAAGGGGGGTGGGGTGGCAGAGGAGATGCTGTTGGATTTCTTTCCACTTTAGCTCCATAGTATCACTCGCAAAATGGTTAGAAACCAAAAGAAGAAGGTATTTGCATCATATAAATCTCTTAGTACGTTAGTTCACTCTCAATTGGTGATATTGGCTAGTCAATGGAACCTCATGCAAATTTATCTGTAGCAATATTACGTTGCATGTTTAAGGGCTCGTCCACACTCCTGCTTGGCCCGTACCTAGAAAGCACAGGTCTCAGAGGTTTTCCACTTTTCGCATGCTTCCTACACATGGGTCTGAAAGGTTTCTCATTTGCCCCACATCTTTCCTCCAGAAAACCTGCTTTTTACTGCTGAATTGGAACAAAAGGCAACCCACAGAAAACCCAGTTGCTGTTTGTTCTGATACAGCAGTAAAGGGTAGGTTTTCCTTGGGGAAAATGGAAGTGTGGAGGAGCCCTAAGATTCCAAGGTGTGACAGAAGTATTTCGGGTGAATTTTAGTTCGCCTTCTCCATTCATTATATGGTACATAATGGTCTAGGGTGCTTTTTGCAGTCCTATACCCTGGGATGTTTGGAGGTATCATGTAAGGGGGAGGGATGGCTTTGTTACACTCTGCTACAGCCGTAGGTCCAATTGCTGTAGGTTAAACTTCTCACAGATGCTTTATAGACTTTTACAGACATGCTCTTAGGATAGCAGCCTTAATGTTTATTTAAAGGATAGACATATAATCAATTCATGTGACCTAATGCTGGCCCTCATCAAACAGCTTAGTTCACATTACAGCTGCCTGTGCAGCAAAGTTGTTATCTGATTGTTCTATCACACAGATCAGTTTTCACTGCACTGTGAAGTGAGTGGGGAAAATTACTCCAGAGCATGTCCGCAGGACCACTTAAGGCAAGCATTTGGGGGGCTCCTGCTTGTTTGGCTGATCTCTCTCTTTCCAAAAGCACAGGCTATATCCACACACCTTATGCTATCCCTGTGTTTCCAGGGGGCTTGAGTCCTCGCGTTAAGGAATGAGCATGCAACTGTTGTTCTGGTTTAATTAATCCTGCATAAAAAGAATATGACTGTGGAGTGTGTCTATGTGAGAGACGGAGTCAGAAACACAGAGTGAGAGAGAGATGTCTTGGGCTGTGGAGCCAACTTTACAACATTTAAGGAACCGGCAAATCTGAAATAAGGTGCCTTGGCTACATCGTGTTTGATGAAGCTGCCATGTTTGGATAACAGGAACCATTCAGTCAAAATATGAAAGGGTGATTGAAGGGAACTGAAAGATGTTAAGTCTCAGTCAAAGACATCACTCCACTGAAGGAATTGCGTCAATGTTGGAGGCTTCTTCTATCTCTCTCTTCTTTGGCGATCACTCGTAGCCGAGTAAGATTATCTTCCATGAACACAATCTTAACAGTGCGTCCATAAGTGACTGTCGAGCTCAATTCTGGATCCACAAATCCTTCCACAGCAGGGACATATATTTCTTGGCGGAAGTTGATCAAGGTTTGCCAAATGTGCCTTCCTCTTAGCACGTTTCTCCCTTTCGTCCTGAGCTTGAGCATCTTCAAAGTCCATGACATCTTTGGCAAACGCTGTTCTCCAGTTGGAGCACTCGCAGGCCAGTGTTTCCCAGTTGTCGGTGTTTATACTACATTTTTTAGATTTGCCTTGAGAGAGTCTTTAAACCTCTTTTGTGGACCTCCAGCATTACGCTTTCCATTCTTAAGTTCGGAATAGAGTAGTAGCTTTGGAAGGCGATAATTGCTTCAATGTTGGAGGCAGTATGTACCTGAATACCAGTCACTGGAAACCACAGGAGGAGGGAATGTTATTGTCCTTGAATCCTGCTCACGGGTTTCCCACAGGCATCTGGTTGGCCGCTGTGAGAACAGGATGTTGGACTAGGTGGGCCTCTGGCCTGATCCAGCAGGCTATTCTAATGCTTTTCTGAAAAGGTTAAGGGCTACATTTTGTAGGAAACGTCTCCAGGAAGCAAATATATATGGAAGCAAATATATATATACCAATAAGCAAATGTATAGAGGAGCCCATAGTCGGCCACTTGAAGTCTGGGCCGCGTTCTGTACAAGACATTGTGCATCGGCAATGACAACATTCCATTGGCTTTTAATAGAGAAAGAGCTGGGGGGGGGAGGGAAGAACTGCAGTTATTCCCAGCCCAGCATGCCATCTTTGTATGTGGCCCCCACCCCCCAACAGAGGACAATGGTTCCCCTCGCTGTGAGAATCCCTGGGAAGCTGGAGTCTGACAATACTGCCCCATAGCTGCCGAGGGAGAGAGAGAGAGAGATTAAGTTAGGAGTCATCAGTTTTTACCACTTTCCTTTTATACCAGCCTCCTCCTCACTCGCCGCCCCCCACATTTCCCCCCTTTGTTGGCACAGGGTTGCCATCTACCAGCTGTTCCCAATTCCTTCACCCTTTTTTGCCTTTCAGCACCACACTACCATGAAATACACTTAAGAGAAATTGCTTCCACTTCAGCAGGCCCCGCTGCTTCCCCTGCCCTATTGAGCTGATTTAATAATAATAATGATAAAAGAAGACAAAAACCCTTTCTCGTTTCCAGAGCTGGCTTCCCCAAAAGCCATTTCCTAACTTGCAGGGGGAAGTTATTATATTTGCTATCGCAGCACAATTCAGATTTGCCTGTCTGTCGTCTTCTAATTGATTTAGATTGATCTCTTGAGTGTTTCTCATAGTCTGGGACTGTTTGTTCTCTCCTCCGCCTCTCGCTGGTGAGCTGACCTCGCCCACAGAGTGAGCATTGGCGTTTTCTGAAAAAGGTTTCTCCCACCGATTCATGAAACAGAGGTTTTCTCGCACGCCAACAAACTTATCATTTTCTTCTCTCTCCCCTCCTGCTCTGGTGGCTTTTGCGGCATAATCGGATTATAATTCAGACTTGAACTGTACTCAGGTCTCCATCAGTCACACCTAAAGAAAAGCAGCTTGGGAGAAAATGGATAACCAAGAACCAATTGCCAGCTCTCATAGACTCATAGACAAGATGACCAGCTGCAGGGCCACGACACCTATAAACCTAAAGGATGATCCTGAGACTAGAGTGGCACCTGTCATTTTAGTAAAAACAACAACAAACAGATTAGACAACCTGAGTAGGACCCAAAGAACAAGCTCCAGGTTCCTCAAAGGATGCCAGGCTTATGTTTCATGAACGGCAGTATCTCATGTCACATGGCAAACACCTTTTGAAATTGAGGTGAGTTTGCAATGTACGTAGCACCGGAATCTGCTGTCGGCTATGTACAAACCCATACATCTAAAGCACCCCCAAATAATCTTGGAAATTGTCCACCTCTAACAGTGCTACAATTCCCAGCAGCCCTAACAAACTGCACACTACACACACTCTACCTTTAAAGCACACACGGAGCACATTATTTCCCTCTGGAAAAATTCTGGGCGCTACTGGGAATTGTAACTCTGTGAGGGGTAAACTACAGTGCTTGAGGGAAAGAGTGCTTCAAATGTGCTTTAAATGTATAGTGCAGGTGTCACGAACCTTTGGCTTTCCAGATGTTGCTGAACTACAACTATCAGCCCCAGCAAGTATGACAAATGGCCACAGACAATGGGGTTTGTAGTTCAGCCACATCTGGAGGGCCAAAAACTCCTGACATCTGGTAGAGTGTGTACACAGCCTCCAGTTCCCAGGCTTTGGGGTTGTGTAGGGGATGTGATGGGACGCAGGTGGTGCTGTGGGTTAAAGCCTCAGCGCCTAGGACTTGCCGATCAAAAGGTCGGTGGTTCGAATCCCTGCGGCGGGGTGCGCTCCCGCTGCTCGGTCCCAGCGCCTGCCAACCTAGCAGTTCGAAAGCACCTCCGGGTGCAAGTAGATAAATAGGGACCGCTTACCAGCGGGAAGGTAAACAGCGTTTCCGTGTGCAGCTCTGGCTCGCCAGATGCCGCTTTGTCACGCTGGCCACGTGACCCGGAAGTGTCTCCGGACAGCGCTGGCCCCTGGCCTCTTAAGTGAGATGGGCGCACAACCCCAGAGTCTGTCAAGACTGGCCCGTACGGGCAGGGGTACCTTTACCTTTACCTTTACCTTAGGGGTGTGATTTAATGCACTTTACATTTCTGGTATGTGTGCAGCCATAATTAAACCTGTCAAAAATTCAAAAATCAGGCATTGCCAAAGCTGAAGTGCTGCAGAAGTCTGCCTGTCACTTTCTCATTAGTATTAGGCTGAAAGCTGGTGAGTGCAGGAATGTCACTTGATGAGCATTGTGACTAAGAGTGGATTGGAATACACACACACACACACACACACAGAGAGAGAGAGAGAGAGAGAGAGAGAGAGAGAGAGATACATGTGGTTTATAAATGGTTTTCCTTCCACTAAGTGGCAAGGCAGAAGAGAGTACTACTGTGGAAGAGATGAAGTAACTAAGAAGGCAGAATAATATTTTTGCTAATAGCATTTTACAGAGGATAATATTTCCATTTCCATAGGTTGGGTCCACTAGAAATCTCAGCTTGCGGTAATTGTGTATCTGGCACTTCATAAAGACAAAGAACTTCAGTGGTGATGACTCTGTGAAATGAAGAATCGAGGTGTCACAGTAGCAAAAAAATCAAAAGCACAAAGGGAAGGAAATCGTCATTCACATTTGAGTGCAGAAACAAATATGTATATGCAGATGACAGGATAGAGATGGGCAGCGCACTTGAAACGGGCTCGATTATGCATATGCTGCTTCATGCACATCTGAAGCCAAAGGCAAGTGGATCCGCTTTCCTCTTCCACAGAGGCCACTCCAGTTTTCCATAAACAGCAGGATTCTATATTGGGTTGCATGCGCATAAAACAGATTAACACTTTCCCTGCATGCATGCAGTGGAATTGTGTAGGTCTGTGGGTGCTGCTATACCATCCTCCATCCTGCAGTTGTTTTGGAGTACAACTTGAATCAGCCCCAACCAACACAAATGTCCAAAACATCTGGAAGGGCTCATCTTGGCAAAAGCTACGCTTTTGCAACTATTCCGCCATGCATCTTCAGGGGGCAACTGGTTGCAGCGTACCATTTTCCTCTAGTTTTTGTACAGCATATAAAGGGTTGTTTGTATACAGCACCCCCACATATCTGAATTTCTGATCTTACAAACTGTGTCCGAGGTGGGATGTGAAGAAGTAGAGTTTGTACTACAAAACAGAAAGGGGCAGTAAAATGTCATAATCTGTGCCTTGTTTCTGCACTGAAAGCCTCAAATGTTGGTATTAACAAGAAGCTTGTTGTGTAAAAGTAGACTTGTTTCCATTTATCTTAGTACCAGGAATATGGAGGGAAAAAGTAATATCCAGGGTTTTTCTTTGGGGGTGGGTGGGACACGTCTGTGTGTGTAAAAAATGACTCAGGAAAATTATAACTTATTAAGCCATGTGTTTAAATCAGTAAATGGAATGGGTGAACACTAATTTAAAACAGTTCTGGGGGGAATCTCATATTCTTGGGAAATGACCCATTCAAAGTGGAACTCTTGGATGGAAAGCAGCTCTCCACTATTAAAAATTTCCTCCGGTTTTTCTTTTAGGCACAAATACAAACACAATAAAGTTTTCCCCTTTAGGAACACAAAACTTAGATACGCCATTTGCGTGTGGCTGCCATGTTCCACTCCGCCAGTTTTGATCCTTCTGTGCTGCGGTTGTGTTTTGGAGACATTCTTCATCTCCTCCTCCTTCCCTCCATCGCCCGCCTCACTCCCCTCTTTTGTCTTTTGGTAACAGCATTTGGCATTTCCCGGACAGCCCGGACTCCATAAGGCCTCAGAGTTTGAATGCTAGAACGGCTTGAACATTGCCTGCTGAGACTGAAGAAGAACTTGAGTGAAAATAATCCTCTCCTTTGTTCTGCTTGGTTTGCTTTTTGTTTGCCTGACAGATGTTCGGCCCCTGAGCGTGTGCATGGAACGGCTCCTCCGAAGAGTCGCCAGGCCCTGTGATCAGTCAGCTTATTGATTTCTGAATATCCCCGTGCTGCTTATTGCCACCACTCGGCCCAGGACAGGCTTCTGGGCCTGAGACCTCTCTCTCTCTCTTTCCCCCTCCCCATTTTCCCACTCTCCCTGACATACACAGACTGACACACAATTTGGTAGACCTCCCGTTGCGAAGCTCCAGAGGAAAGCAGGTCTTCCTACTGTGCAACTTTAAATGGCAGTGGGCGTGGGCGGTGGCGGAGCAAATTCTGTCAAACAGGCAGATGTGATGATGTGTATTGATGCGTCATGACATGTCATTTCAAATGGGATGGAAAGCTCTGGGGCCAGAAGAGGCCTTGCGGTTCCTCTCTAAGCCTGTCTTCACTGGATCTGAATAATGGATGGATGAATGGATCAAAGGTATAATTCTGAGCACAGTCGAACACATCCCACAGATTCTAGGCTGGTGGTGTCTGAATCCCATTTATTTCTTTGTTTGTTTCTTTAAACAGCCCTGCATTTTGTTGCTCGCTGTCCTACAGCTTGTCTGCACAGGAATTTACGGTGTGTTTGCAGCTGCTTGTGTAGTCCACACGATGTCTACCCTCAAACAACGCCAATCTCAATAAACTGGGGGATACTGGGCTCCAAACTGCTCCACTCAGGGTTGCTTCCGCGTCTTTGGGTGGGTAGAGCGATCCCCACTTTCTGCTACTGCCCTTTCCACGCCCTTGGTGATTTCGTGTGTATTTTCCAGCCTTGCTCATAACTATTTCTGGTGCAATGCTGAATGGAGGAGCATAGTTTTAGCAAACACATAAGGGGATGCTTCCTGGGAAAGGCTAAACTTGTTTCTCATACACAAGTAAATGCAGGTGTGGACTTCTATGGTCTCATCTGAATGGTGGGGAAAGTGGATTAACAGCTAAATAATGCTCAAATGTGGACAATCCCCCAGCTGACACCTGTTGTTTCAAGGACATGAAAGAAGCAGCCTCCAGTTTTCCAGAGATACAACTGAGTTTTCCACATCTGATTTCCTTGCTAACACCCTGTGCTCAATTTTGATACAATTTTTGTCTCATATTTTTAATGATTTACCCCATGTTTAAGCCAACCTATCAGGCAATGGAGGCCACAGGTTGAAGTGGCAAGGCTCATGGGAGCATCTCCTGGCTACGGAACCTGTAAAGCAAAGAGTTAATCAGAGACTCCAAGGATATCAGACACAAGTTATGTAAGCTCCAGAGTATCCATCAAATTAAGTAGATCCAATCAGCTATCAGATACTATAACTCCAGGCAAGTTGCACTAGTATATGCTGTCTTGATACTAATGGCTTTTATAGAGTTGCCACTCAGATATGTGCTGCTGTGCCACAAAGCTGTGATTCTGCTCTCGCGCATTCTATTCTGTAGTTGACTGAGCCTCGTGTTCAGGTGAATGTTTTGGTTCTTTTGTACAACTTTCCCTCCGTTCTTGTGGTTTTGCTTCATCAGTGGGTTCCACTCTGGTCGCCTGGGGCATGAAGGAAGCAGATTTTCCGAGCCAATGAGGAAACACAGGTCATTTGTGATAATAACTGGATTATGGAGAAGATCCTCATGGAAACTGATAGTCAATAGAAGACTTCATTTTGTGGGAATGTTGAGGAAAGTAGGAGAGGATATATTGGTTAAATATTATCCCTCTTCACTCATGCTAGTGAACAAGTAGCAGAGCACATTCTCTTGCAGGGACCTGGCATGTGTGACAGAGACCTGGTTGGAGGAAGCAGATGGGCCTGTCCTTGCCACTGCTTGCCCACCAGGTTTCTCTTACGCACAGCAACCCAGGTCATGAGGGCGGGGAGGGGGGGTTGCAGTGATTTTTAGGAAGTCACTAGCTTGCACCAGGCATCCTACTGGGAAGATCCAGTTTTCTGAGTGCATGTTCTGGAAGCTGGGCAATAGGGGCAGTAGAAGATTCCTTTTGGTGTACCGACCTCCCCGCTGCACCAAGGATTCCCTGTCCGAGCTGCTTCAGATCGTGGCAGATTTTCTCCAGGAGACACCTAGTTTGGTTGTCCTAGGGGATTTTAACATCCATGCCGACACGACCTTACAAGGGGCTGCTCGGGACTTCGTGGAAAGCATGGGCTCCATGGGGCTGTCCCTGAATAAGTTTGGCCCAACTCATAGTCATGGACATGCCTTAGACCTGGTGTTCACCTCTAGTGACGTGGGTGATCTGACATTAAGAAAAAGTGAAACAAAAGAAGTGCCATGGTCAGATCACTTCCTGGTGCAACTGGACTTCTCCGCGACCCTTCCCCTCTGCAGGGAGATGGGACCAATTCAGATGGTCCGCCCCCGCCACTTAATGGATCCAAATGGTTTCCAGAGAGTGGTAGGGGATGCTTTATCCCATGTTGATGGCCTTTCAGCTGATTCCCTGGTGGCCCGCTGGAATGCGGAGTTAACCAGGGCTATCGACTGTCTGGCTCCGAAGCACCCTCTCCAATTGCATGGAGCCCGGACAGCCCCGTGGTTTTCTTCGGAGCTGAGGGCAATGAAACAATCACTGAGACGGCTAGAGCGTCGGTGGCAGAAAACTCACTCCGAATCTGACCAGACACAGGTTAGAGCTCAACGTCGAGCCTACCAAGTGGCGATAGCAACGGCGAAAAAGACTTTCTTCACCGCCTCTATTGCATCTGCAGAAAATAGTAGCAGGAGACTCTTTCAGGTGGTTCACAATTTAACGGAACCACCTTTACCACCGGGGCCTTGTAAAGACCCCAAGATCTCCTGCAATGATTTTGCAAAGTTTTTTGCAGATAAAATCACTCATATTCAGAAGGAGCTAGACACCACCGTGAGAGCAGGGCTGGGGCAGGAGAGTGCTAGAGCTCTGCCTGGTCAAGTTGCATGGAATCAATTTCAATCCGTTACCCCCCGACGATGTGGACAGGCTGCTTGGACGCGTGAAACCAACCACCTGCCTCCTTGATCCTTGCCCATCCTGGCTAATAAAAGAAGGGCTGGGCGATGGGCGCTGTGGGGTGGTGAATGCTTCCTCTGTGAGGGAACATTCCCATTAAACCGCTTCTTAAAAAACCATCTTTAGACCCGGCCAGTATGGCCAACTATCGCCCAGTCTCAAATCTTCCATTCTTGGGCAAGGTGATTGAGCGTGTGGTTGCTGAACAACTCCAGGCACGCCTGGAGGATGCGGACCATTTGGACCCCTTCCAATCGGGATTCAGGCCTCATCATGGGACTGAAACTGCCTTGGTCGTGCTGGTTGATGATCTCCGGCGGGCTAGGGACAAAGGTGAGAGTTGTTTCCTAGTTCTGCTGGATCTCTCAGCAGCCTTTGATACAACTGACCATAACATCCTTCTGGACCGTCTAGAGGGGCTCGGAGCTGGGGGCACTGTCATACAGTGGTTCCGCTCCTTCCTCCTGGGCCGTGTCCAGAAAGTGGGGGGGGATGAGTGTTCAGACCCCTGGGCCCTCACTTGTGGGGTGCCTCAGGGTTCCATCCTCTCCCCCATGCTTTTTAACATCTATATGAAGCCTCTGGGAGAGATCATCAGGGGGTTTGGACTGGGTGTCCATCAATATGCAGATGATACCCAGCTCTACCTCTCTTTCAAATCAGAACCAGTGGAGGCAGTGAAGGTCCTGTGTGAGTGCCTGGAGGCAGTTGGAGGATGGATGGCAGCTAATGGATTGAAGTTGAATCCTGACAAGACAGAAGTACTGTTTTTGGGGGACAGGGGGCGGGCTGGTGTGGAGGACTCCCTGGTCCTGAATAGGGTAACTGTGCCCCTGAAGGACCAGGTGCGCAGCCTGGGAGTCATTTTGGACTCACAGCTGTCCATGGAGGCGCAGGTCAATTCTGTATCCAGGGCAGCTGTCTACCAACTCCACCTGGCATGCAGGCTGAGACCCTACCTGCCCACGGACTGTCTCGCCAGAGTGGTGCATGCTCTAGTTATCTCCTGCTTGGACTACTGCAATGCACTCTACGTGGGGCTACCTTTGAAGGTGACTCGGAAACTACAACTAATCCAGAATGCGGCAGCTAGACTGGTGATTGGGGGCGGCCGCCGAGACCACATAACACCGGTCTTGAAAGACCTACATTGGCTCCCAGTACGTTTCCGAGCACAATTCAAAGTGCTGGTGTTGACCTTTAAAGCCCTAAACGGCCTCGGCCTTCAGTATACCTGAAGGAGCATCTCCACCCCCATTGTTCTGCCCGGACACTGAGGTCCAGCGCTGACGGCCTTCTGGCGGTTCCCTCATTGCGAGAAGCAAAGCTACAGGGAACCAGGCAGAGGGCCTTCTCGGTAGTGGCGCCCGCCCTGTGGAACGCCCTCCCATCAGATGTCAAAGCGATAAATAACTACCTGACATTCAGAAGACATCTTAAGGCAGCCCTGTTCAGTGAAGTTTTTAATCTGTGATATTTTAGTGTATTTTTGGTTTCTATGGAAGCCGCCCAGAGTGGCTGGGGAAACCCAGCCAGATGGGCGGGGTACAAATAATAAATTATTATTATTATTATTATTATTATTATTATTATTATTATTATTATTACTATTATTGCTGGAAGCAAGTTGATAGATTCATTAGAATTTAAGTTAAGCAATCCAGTCTGGCTTGTCCAATCTGGATTGTTCCTTTTTATTTCCCTCTTAAAAATAATAACAACAAGACAGTCTTGTTTGGAAGTAAGAGTAAAGTTTATTTACATGCAGTGCTCTGAAGACAGGCTTTGTCTTGGGTTACAGTTACATTTGTAGAGAAAAGAAGTCTGAGCTAGGTCTCAGACTTTCTGCCTTGTGGCTTCCAACCTCTGTAAGGATGAGCCATGTGTGGCTAAGAGCCAGAAGAGAGGAAGATGGCTGCATGGCTACCCCTTTTGTAGCATCTGCTAGGGTCACACCCATCTTACCTGAACATACACAGGGGAAGGATGCTCCATACCAGGTGTGACAGGAAGTCCTCCTTGTCTGGAGCAACATTCTCCTGCGTGTCCACTCTAGGCAACAGGAAATGTTGTATTTGACTGCTTCACTGATGATACATCCCACATATTTTACCTGCAGAGGTAGAAAATTAGTTGGTGTTTTGACACTAGCTGACTAATAACTCTTCACCAAGATATTTGGGAGCAATTAATCGGTGTTGTTCTGCTGTTTTGTTCTAGTCTTAAATTGTTACACTGTGTTTTACAATTTTAAGTTTTATGTATGCAGACCATCCTGAGGCTATTTATGGTGAAAGGCAGCATATTAATTTACTGAATGAATTTTTCTTGCCAGCCTCAGGACCATGGAACCAGTGTCCTTGCAGATGTTGTATGAACCAAATTCCCATTGGCCCAAGTGAATATGGCAAATGGTCAGGTCTTAAAGGTGCTGGAATCCAACATTTGTAGATCTAGAGATTACCCATTGCTGCTGCCTTTCATCAAATATATATTTGTCCTGATGTCTCAGGGCTTCTTCACACATGCATATACTCCTCAATGCTGAATTACACAGCACCTACTGACACTGTAGAATGCTTGAACAGACTCTGTTGACAAGAAATTACATTTGAATTGAATGCGAGGTGACGTGAGAGTTCTGTCTGTGATGTTAGGCTTGCAGTGGTCCATGCAAAGCCATCATCTGATCTTACTGTCAAGTGATGAACATAACGGTTTGATCCAGCATTTTGTAGGGGACAGTATTTTGCCACAGAAGCAGGATTTGACAGCTGTGGGGATGATGACATGATTGTTATGAATGTATTGGCCATCCTGGGTGATCAAGTCTATTAAAGTCCCAACAAGCAGTACCTTTTTGTGAAAACTCTGGCTATTTCCTTCTCTAAAACAGATGTATAAAAATCATTCACCCTTTTGACCCTGAGTGAAGCCAGTTTTTAACATACACGCCCATGACCTATCCAGCCAGATTATGTGAGTTGCACAAGCAACAAATCTCATTTTAATGTTGTGTGGCAATACCAAACAAGTACTGTGTCCCTTTTAATAGGAAGGGCACTGCCCTGAAAAATATCCCTTTAAAAATACATTCTGCCTAATTCTGGTGAAGTCAAACAGCCTCTAAGTGCAGTGTGAAGGGAGAGACCCGGGACATCTTTCAATCTAGAGCAGCTGTTAAAACTGTCAAACGGTCTCAGTGTCCATTTGGCTGTGGTAGTAAATGTGGCACTAATGAGATTGCGGGCCCTGCTTCTGCCCTGCTAGCAAATAAACACCTTCAGCCGCTGACATGTTTGTTACCACATCTGCTTAAGGGATGGGATTAACTATCTGCTTAATGTCACACTTCATTATGCTGTAGTTAAAATGCTACCTCCAGCAAAACTTTAGAGAGGGAGGGGAAAACATGAGATTTGTGAGGAAGGCCGGCTTTCCTGAAATCTAATATGAACAGAAATACCCCCTGCACGAGAGGTATGATAATAGCTTTGGTCGTTGTCATGTGCATGATACCAAGTTACATGGGAAACCCACCACGTGGAAAGACAGCTTATTCTCAGAGATAATATAGAGCAAAACTGGTCAGGTTTTAATAGGCTGGGAGCAGAAAGGGGTGTGTAGAATTCTGTTTGTGCAGTTCCATGTAACCTCTAAAGCCCACAATGATCATGGTGCAGGTTTCTGTAGGGTGAATCCACACATCTGGATTGCAACACAACACAACAGCAGTGAGGTCACAGCCATATTCTATTACTACTTTAAGTTGAGAAATACGTAGAGAAAGAAGGTAGGAGAGAAATGGTATTATTTTTAAAGGGTGCAGATGTTTGCAGAGGGGACAGGAAGCTTTTCTTCTGTGCACCTCCTGAAGTTAAATTATTTCAGGACCCAAGCAGATATTTGTTAGTTGAATCTCGGCTGAGTTGCAGAGGGGCCATGGTTTCATCCCAGGTTTAATTCCAGGCACTTCCAGTTAATGGATCTCAGTTGGGAGGGATGGGGAAAGCCTCTCCTTGAGAGCTATTGTTAGATGGAGTAGATGTTACCGGTAGTTAGTGGGTAAAGATGGGGCAGTGGTCTGCTTCATTATAAGGCGGATTTGTTTGTCTGAAAGTAACCAGACTGATGCATGCAGTGAAAAACCAACAAAACAGTTCAAATAAAAAACAAAATTTGATGTATAGATTTAATACACAAGTGACAATTTGGGGGGAAGTTATGCACAAGCCCTATTGAAATTTATTCTTCTTCCTCCTCCTCCTCCTCTTCTTCTTCTTCCTTATATTTATTTGTTGAATTCTTCCCGCCCCCAAAATGAAACTCAGAGTAACTTACAAAAAATGAACATTTGAAACAAGTATAAAACAGTCCAAGCAACACAAATAAAATAATGACAACTGTGCTCATTCATTTTAATAGCATTTATGGATTTTGTAAAGGATGCTTGAGGAATTCGAGCTTTGCAAATTCCAACACATATTTGTGAAATGTGTTGGAATACCTTGAAATATTTTGAAATGGAAATGCATTTTTCAAGGATTTAAATAAAAGCAAATTTAAGAAATATTCACAGAGCAATGAGGAACTGGGACTCAATAGACTTGTGGATCTTATGGGACAATGAAACAGACCAGAAACAGAGAGTTTCACCTGCCCCTAGTTCCCATATTTACTTCCATTAGATTTTCCTTGCTGATGTGCCTTTATGGGTCTTTTAAGGTTTTTAAACTGCAACAATAGTTAAATCTTAAGCAGAAATGATTTGATTGTGGTCATGCATACACTGATTTAATACTTCTTTTAAAGTAAGTCATAGGAAATTCATCATTTCTCATGACAAAATCCAGAAATTCTCTCATCCAGTGTCAAGGGTGGCTTCAACAAGCACTAAAATTCATTTTTGAGCCCTTCTGGAAGTGTAGTGTGATTCTCCACCCCATCCACAAAGACGAGGTTCTGAGCAGTTGAATATCACTAGGTGACCCCAAAATTTCACGCATGAGTGTCACAAGTCATATGAAACTCACCACCTCCCTCTCATTGCCAGCAACCTGGAAGTTCACCTCTTTTATTTCTGTGTACCACTGGTCAAATATTAACATAGCATAGTTTGCCAGTAGAAGGCAAATGAGCACATAGCCTATTGGTTTATTAAGTAGGCAATAAGCCATTAATCTAATGTCCCAACACCAAAGAGTGCTCAAAAAGTTAGGATATAATAGCTGCCTTGTTAGTTTATTTTCCTTGAGCATATGATAAATAGGCCTAAATTATGTTTCCCCAAATGAATTCACATTAAATACAAAAGTTCCTTCATTTTGGAAGTTGACAGCTTCTCAGTGATATACATTCATATTGGTGCAATAATTCAGGCTGAAAAATTTTCATTCTGGTGATTTCAAAGTAAAAACTGGATCTGTTTCATTATGTATTCTTTATTGAAAGCCAACTTAGATCAGGTGACTATATTACCTGTATAAGGTGAAAATGTATCTGGAATAGGTAATTTGACATTAGAATGTAATTTTTACATTTGAATAGGAAACAATTCTCTCCTTTTTGTTGATAACAAATGTTCACTGTTTATTTGAAATCTAATAAATCTCTATTCTTACCTCACCCACAGTTTGGCTACCACCATAGTTGAGACTGAAGCCTCAGCAGCAAAGGCCCTTTTCACGTTAGATCTCAAAATTATCTTTGAAGATTTCCCATGCTATTTGGATGGGTTAATGTGGAACAGAACAGGAACTGAAACTGAATAAAAGCCGCTCAGGTTGGTTAAATCTCTCTGTGTCTCAGGCCAAAGCATTTTCCTCCCTGAAGCCAGTGATAGCAACTCAATGCTGCCCTCTGATGGCTGCTCCTGGCCAAAATAACTTCAGATTCTGCTCTAAAATGGGAAGCCAAACATGTAAGTGAACTGACGTCACTAAAAATAACACTTTGAAATCACTGTTTGGATGCTTGAGAGCATTGACCAGTTCATTTGCTTAACTGCTATTTTAAATAACTTGGCCACTTCATCCCATTCTCTGATAATTTCCAGACTGGATTATTGCAATGCGTTCTCTGTGGAGCAGACTTTGAAGACAACTCAGGAACTACAATTGGTCGAAAATGCAGTGGCTGGGGTTCCATTTAGATCTTGCATAACCCCTAGGACCTTCTGGTGAAAGGCAAGTAACGAATTAAAGTAGAAATAATAAGTATTCGGATCCTTATTTATATTATTTTATTATATGTATTGCGTTTCAGTTTTACAACTTCTGTAAACCACTTGTGGATTTTTGGCTAAGTTGCGCAACTTTTAACTCTGCTTTTAAGTGGAAATTTTAGGTTTTCTTTCAAATCAAAAGACAAGACATCTGCACCAAAGTTAATGGAGCACAAGGTTTCTACATTAAGGTTACTAGACATCCCCATTTCCCAGGGACAGTCCCTGGATTTACAAATCAGTCCCCATACAAAATCCATTGAAGCTGAAAAGTGTCCCTGGATTCATTGAAAAAAAAATCTGGTAACCTTATTCTACATGCAACGGCGGGGGGGGGGGGGGAGTTGGTTTGGGTTGGGCTGGGGTCTGAGCTTAGTTGAGGTCAGTTTAGAATTGGGCTTGGCTTCCATGCATAGAGCCCAAGGGTTGTTGGGTAAAGTGGCTCATAGTGTCCACGCATCTTCCTTGCGCCAGCAATGGTGCATGTGTTGTTAGAAGGCATTATGACATGGTATACGAACTAGAGCTAGCTGGGCTGAAATAGAGAGGGAGAGGGCTCCACCTTCTGGCTCACAGGAAATCTTCTCACCTGAACTAGGAAACCACACTGGGGTGTGCAAGTAGCTCAACCACAAAACCCTAAAGTGAGCAGAACAATGAAAGGTGCAAGCTAATACGTTCATGGTCCTGGATTGTTTTCAGATCAGATTCTGTGGTGGTTACTAGTGCTACCTAACCCCACTTTTGTGGTGACTGTGGGCTTTCAATTAGGGATAAATAATAGTGTTCATATCTCCCTTCTTTTCATGTATACATGGAGGTCTTACAGAACTGCCAATAAAGGCTTAAATTGTAGAAAGACCTCGGTGCCTGTTTCTGGGCACTCTGTCAGTGGAATGCTCGAGCCTCAAGGAAGGACATAGCTCATAATATTTCACTCCTAGTCACATCCCGGTTGTTACAGCTGAAGCCTACAAAAAGACTGAAAAGTTCTAGTTCGCATTGAATGCAAAATATTGATTAAAAACAGACAATCAGGACACGGTTTAACAATGCCTGCAAGTCCCATAGCTTTCAGTGGAACTTCTGCATACAGTGGTACCTCGGGTTACAAAAGCTTCAGGTTACAGACTCCGCTAACTCAGAAATAGTACCTTGGGTTAAGAACTTTGCCTCAGGATGAGAACAGAAATTGTGCTCCGGCGGCGCGGCGGCAGCGGGAGGCCCCATTAGCTAAAGTGGTGCTTCAGGTTAAGAACAGTTTCAGGTTAAGAACGGACCTCCGGAACGAATTAAGTACTTGACCTGAGGTACCACTGTACTAAAATGCATGCTGAATTTAATAAATGGGACTCTTCCCAGTATTGGGGACATTGGGGATTGGGATGATATGATCAAGGAAGAGAATGGCTTGACTGATATACCAGATGGCCCACTTAGGAAGATGATCCATTAACTCAGAATAAACTCATTATCCCATTAAAAAGCAGGATTTTCAGTCCCTTGTTTTATAACTGTGATGAGTTGGCCTTGGTGTTTACACAGAATGGGCTGAATGATTAACTGTAAGCTATACGGATGCTATTAGGTCTGTTTGACAATCATAATGACCTAGGTTTGTTTGAAGAGCAGTATTGCCAAGGTGCTGGAGCTAGTCCTGTACAAAGCGTTATAACAGCAGCACGATTGCTTTCGATCTTCTTGCTATATCGTATGGGACATGGGACATAAGTCTGTTGCACTGGCAAAACAAAATCAGGCACAATTACTTTGTAATTGCGTCAAGGTATTTGATAAGCTGTTTACCTTAGCATGACCAATAATATATTCATGTAAATTGGATGAAACTTGTAGTTAATCACATAGGACTTACATAGATCTTAAGAAGCAAATATCATGTCTTCTTGTATTGAAAGCCTCTGAAATGGATGTTGATTTGCATTTGCAAGGCAGCAATTCCACATTCATGCTCCCTATGCAATCTTTATACAAGTTAACAAAATTAATTCCCTTCCTGGTTTATCCTCACAACCCAGTAAAGCAGGTTCAGCTGAGAGTGACTGAACCAAGGTTGGTTTCATAGTTAAGTGAGGATCTGAATGGCTCTACTTTGGGCAGAAGACTTGAACCACTAGAACCACATCTGCTCAAATGTATACCCAGTTTCAATCAGCACTCAGCTCTCTAAGGAAGACCTCAGCTTTCCATGACATCAGAGCAGACAAGCCAATTGCATACTCCTGGGCTGTTGATTGTGGAACGTGCTAGCAGGTTGCGAAAAGGTGCCTTTTTTCTATTGAAAATGCAGGTTTGAGTGGAAAATCTGCAATGTGATGTGCCATAATATTCCTAGCTCCACCCCCAGTTCTTACGTTGTCACTCTATTATGTTCTGACACCTTTGTGGTTGGGGTTGCAGGTTGAATAATAAGCTGGCTTGTGGACTGATGCAATCACATGACTCTGAATTCTAGGTGAAAAACAAGAATATTAGCTTTTCCAACTTTTACTTTCTTGCCCCAGCTAGCATGGCCAAGTCAGAGCTGTAGTCCAGCATAAACTGGAAGCAAGTTTCCCTACAGTTTCTGGAACAGTGTAGTTCTTTGCCTCTTCCCTGTATTTACCAGCAAACTGATCAATTCAGCATAGCCAACACTTTGCTCCAGACTATATTTCATCTCTCTGCTTGGTCTTTAGAAATGCAATACTGGGCAGGTGGGAATTTCTCAGATAAGGGAAAAACCAAGTTAATTCAAGCACTTGAACTAGGGATGGTGTGTGTGTGTGTGTGTGTGTGTGTGTGTGTGTGTGTGTGTGTGCGCGCTTAGTAATTTGAGTGGCAGCTTAAGGTAAAGGATGCTACAGGTCTCCAGTTTTATTATTGATTTGCATGCTCAAGGTTGCACTCGTCCTCAACACTGAACTATTTTATCTTGGTTAATTCTTTGACTTTGCCACATTCCCATCTCTGAACTGCTGTTATAATATGAAATTGCTGAGCAGAAGCCAGGAATTGAAGGTCAAATGCTCTCAGTATTAAATGAAGTTAAACGAACTTCCTAGACAGTATAGGGTAAATGATTTCATATAGCAATTCTTATATAAGCAGTCTTGCTTTGAAAACTGTTAGGAATAATTCCATGTTAAGAGTAACATTTTGTATTTTAACTTGCCAGCCATTTATTCTATCCAAACACAGATGATCTGCTGTTTCTCCTAACTAGGGAAATCTTAATTCACTTCAAAGGAACAGTAATGCCACCTGGTGGTGGCTAACTCTACTGCAGGAAAAAAACTTTACAATTGATTTATACCTTCCTACACAAATACAGTGGTACCTTGGGTTACATACGCTTCAGGTTACAGACTCAGCTAACCCAGAAATAGTATCTCAGGTTAAGAACTTTGCTTCAGGATGAGAACAGAAATTTAGCTGCGGCAGCGCGACAGCAGCAGAAGGCCCCATTAGCCAAAGTGGTGCTTCAGGTTAAGAACAGTTTCAAGTTAAGAACGGACTTCCGCAACGAATTAAGTACTTAACCCGAGGTACCACTGTATTACTCAGAGTTTCTCATTCATAACCTGTTACAGATAGGTAGCCGTGTTGGTCTGCCATAGTCAAAACAAAAAAATTCCTTCCAGTAGCACCTTAAAGACCAACTAAGTTAGTTCTTGGTATGAGCTTTCGTGTGCATGCACACTTCTTCAGATACAGTGTGCATGCACACTTCTTCAGATACACAGATTCATAACCTGTAATCAGAGAGTGAACATCTGCAGTCAATATATCAAACTGTGGATGTTTGATGCCTATACACAATATTATATTAATAATTTGCCAACTGGTACACAGAAATGAGTATACTTTACTCTGGGCCACAAAGTGAAAAAAGGGGACAAGGAACCTGCAGAGACATAAAATATGACCTCCCAAGCTATTTTTTAAAAAGAGACTAAAACTACCAAGTTTCAATTTAATCTTTGTTAACGTTAGGACAGGACTTTATCCCAATTTCCATTACTTTGACAGCATCAATCACTTTTTAGAGTTTGGACACCCTTTTCTACATTTTTGAAGTATGCAGAGACCTTAAAAATACTTACTTTCTGGGCCAAACCACTTTTTAAAGAGGTTTTTTTAAAAAAAGACCCACCATAGAACATCAGGAGTAAGAATTATCAGATTTTTTCTCTCCTTCCATGCTGTGATCCTGAAGAAAATCCCTCCCCTAAAGGAGATACTTGCATTTTGGAGAAAATTTCTGTTAGTGCCAAAAACTATTAGCCCCTTCCCGTGTACCTGATATTCTTTGCATTTTTTTTTGAAAAAACACCCTACATTAAATGCAAATACACATTTAACATGATGCCTTCATTGGGCCCTCTCTGCACCAAAATTCAGAGAAACAGAAGACTGGCTACCTTACTCACCCAAAGTAATGAGAATTTGTCCAACTAACAGCTGTCATCATCTTAATTTAAGGTATAAATTTGTATCATGTGTTTGTGCAAGTCCAAAGTATTAAGATAAATTTAAGTGGTTGTGTAGAAGACTGCGCTGACATAATGATCATTAAGTAATTCTCTTCTACCATTTACCAGATTGCAACTTACATTTGAATAACTTGAGCCTGTTTTTCCTTGACTGGCCTCATGTGACTCAAATCCCACTTATGCTGTGAACAATGAAATATAAATGATGAAAGACAGCTTTGGTTTCTTTTTTATTACATCAAATATCATACCAGCAGTATATAGCCTGCACAAAAATTAAGGTTGCACACCAAAATTCTTTAAATGTACAGTGCACTGATTTAGTCTCTTCGCAATGGAGTCATTTCTTCTTTAATTCCATCTTTTGTGATAATGCAGATTTTTAGTGCATCCCCAGTGTATACATCTCTTTCTGCAGCAGAAATAAAGACATCCTTGACTAACTGCAAAGCCTTCTCCAGAGACAAAGATACATGCTCCACATTCTGCAAGTTCTTGAGGCCAACCTTTCAAAAAGAAAGACATTTTAATTAACCTTTCTGTTCTCAGTTTCATTTGACAATTAAGATGAGGGCTACTTTGTTACAGGCCAGATTTTGCCACTAAAAAAAATTACATCAAAATAACGTGTAAGGAAGTCATTTGGTAAATGATCACTACATTCATTTGGAGGCAGGGGCAGAATAAGGGAATAAATTAAAGGCCAAATTCGCACATTCACTTTGGCTGCAATTGCTGGAAATCAACTATTCATAAATGCCATGACATCAAAGTGTAAAAGGTACGGACAACTGATGATGAGATGACAGCAGTTTCACATGTTCAAGGTAAGTGATGGATGCAAGCATTATCTGAATGCAGTTATGGCAAATAAAATAGTCATCCTCTCGGAATTAATAAAAAAGAAACTGAAACAAGCACAAAGGACCAGTAGAAATTGTTTCCTTTTTATTTAAGTGACCTTCTAATGCCTATGGCATGATCATGCTTGGTCACCCAGAGCTGCACTGCTTTATAGAATGACAACACTTTCAGGAACTCCCAACCGAGCAAACAAAGTCCCCAGAGATGCTTATCAGCCCACCTGCTCACATAATATCTACATTAGTCATCAGTAGGCTAAGAGGAAAGAACCACCACACTTGTCTAAAGCTATGACGTCTGGGGTTCTGGAAGCAAATCCTAATTGTTCCAGGCTGCCAAGAAGGTAGCCATTTACAAGTTTGTTCTTGTGTATGGAAAATTAGTTGATAAAAGCTTGTCTGTTTCTTACTCTTGATTTTCTATTAGATGAAAACTACTGTATGTCAAACATGGAGGCCATCAGAAGCACAGAAGAAACATTAAGTACTTCAGAAACAATTCAACTACAACCAAACCTTGGTTCTTGAACAGCTTAGTTGGCGAACAAATCGGCTCCTGAACGCCGAAAACCTGGAAGTAAGTGTTCTGGTTTTCAAACGTTTTTCGGAAGCTGAACATCCGACATGGCTTCTGCTTCAGTGCAGGAAGCTCCTGCAGCCAATCGGAAGCCACGCCTTGGTTTTCGAATGGTTTTGGGAGTCAAATGGACTTCCAGAACGGATTAAGTTCGAGAACCAAGGTTCCACTGTACTTCTATGTCAATGTAACCGCTAACCAGAGAGTCATGTCTGAAATCTTACCTGGTTGTCCAGCAGAGGCTGCAGCATGGCACTAGCTGATCCACCAGCTTTGAAAGTATCTCTCTGGTAGGAGCCTACTGGATCAAAGCTGTACACTGCACCCTTTCCTTAAGAAGAAAAAGAAGCTGACGTTAGAATCACAAGCAGCCACCATGAATAAGGTCTAATAACTGGAGCAGACACACACAAAAAAGGCAGCAGCAGCCACTTCAGTTTGGAACCAGATGATGTGGATTTAACAGAAATCGAATAATGAACTGTCATCTTAGATAAAACTGGATGAGAAATTATATAGCTACCAAAGCATAACAAAATTAATCAGACAATCCAAAAGAATGAACTCGAAACACAACCCAAAAGAATGAATTCCAAAAATCCATTTCATATGCAACTCTAAGGCAAACCACAACTTGCCATGAATGAACATTGTGTGGGTTCCTGGAACAAAAAGTGCAGTTGCAGTGCTCCATCCCTGGCCCTGATGCCACCATGCTACCTAGGGCTGAGCTATGATTTGTCTTAGCATTAAGTCTCAAGCTGTGCTTATGGTTTGTGGTAAACCATGAACTGTAAACCAAGAACAAACCTTAGTTTACAGTTCATTGTATGTGTGAAGCATTTTAAATCAATGGCCTGGTTCATACATTATGCCAAGCCATTCTCTGCCTAGCCAATGTATGGTCTGTTTGAATGGAGGAGTGGCTACTCCAGACTGTTGCAGAGCAGTAGAAGGCTTGGGGCTTCATGGGCATGAATGTCATGGTTCCTGAAATTTGTTCTGATTGTGCAGATAAAATTTCACGGCTATACAGTGGTACCTCAGGTTACATACGCTGCAGGTTACAGACTCCGCTAACCCAGAAATAGTACCTCGGGTTAAGAACTTTGCTTCAGGATGAGAACAGAAATCGTGCTCCGGCAGCAGTGGGAGGCCCCATTAGCTAAAGTGGTGCTTCAGGTTAAGTACGGACCTCCGGAACGAATTAAGTACTTAACCCAAGGTACCACTGTAATTCTACAGGATGTGTTGCTAGTGTGTGAAAACAGGCAAGATCCAAGGATCCCCAGGCACACACCTCCAGATGGTGGAGACATCTGACGCCACCCTGGCACCGAGGCATCTTCACTTTGTCACAAGCACAATAGCCAGGTACAAAATACATTTGGCGCCTAGTGAATTTTGAATGCTGCAAGAGAGACTTATATTTACTAAGAATTCAAATTAGACTTTACCTTCTTCATCTAATCCACCAATTATGTTGTAAACGTAGTAAGGGAAGAATCTTCGAGAATACAGGATTGTAGAAAGCATGGCTGCAATAGCTCCAGCACTCATGGTCTTGTTATTGGAATGTTTGTACATCTGGAATCAAATGGCAAAATTGTTATAACAGAAACAAGGTGAAAGTTCATGCTGAATGTTTCCCTGAAATGAGCTGCAGAACAGGCAAGATGGTCAGATTCAGACTACCACATAAGCAGGCTACTCTACCAGCAGGCAAGAAAAACTAGTTATCATTAAAGGGTAAAGGAGTTCCTTAAAACATCTGGCATCACCCAATGTTGTAACTGTACACTGGAACAGCCACCTAAGTTTTATACACACCCCTGAGGTTAAAAAACAACAAAAACACAAATTTACTTTCTAATCCACAATGCTTCAGCTGTTGTGCAGAGAAATTATATTTGATTCACCACTATGCCATAGAAATTTCTAGGCTTAAAAATATTTTCTTCGCATTTTTTTATTAGCGTTTGACCACCTCCATTTACAAACATATATAAATAAATATAATTTACCTTTAGCCTTGCTTCAATAATTTTAGTAAGTGTAAGGCAGTCTCCGTGAAATCCACTGCAACCAATGACCGTTGTATCTGTCCTGTACAAATGCAACATTAATATGATTTTAAGTAATCTTGACATGATGAATACTCTCAGATAAGATTTTTTGTTAAAGTATCTTTAGTTGTCAACTGTGACACATTAACTGTAAACAAAAACATCAAAGAATTCCTCTCATTCAAATTTTCATAAAGCGGTGTTGTACGAATTACAACTTTACTGCTTAACATGCAGAACCAGGACTGATTCAGTTGTGCATTGATACTTTTTCTATTCAACATGATGATAAGCAACTGTGCTCACTATCACATGGGCCCATGCAATTTGAATATAGTGCTACACACAACTGGAGCAATTATATGGAATGCATTCTTGTAAGACGTGATGGTGATGTACTAGCTGTGAAGGCAAAGTACAACTTACGTCTTCACAGGCCACATGCCACCAAATACCAGCTGCTGGAGACTTGTTGGCTTCTCAGAAGCATCTGGGAACACATGAAACTTTGGGTCTGATTTTGCAAAGCTTTGCTTATGTTCTTAACTCCATGTACTGGTGCCTGCGTATACTTTGGTTCACTTGATATATTCTCCACCAGATCACAGGTTCTCGAAGACACCACAGAATCACATAAAGGAAAAGTGGCAGTAATGCACAGCTGGACCAGCCCCAAGACTCCGCATAGCATATTATATAGCATATAGTAATTTGCACAAACACTGCCATTTACAGAGAAAGCTATGGAGACAGTATTAACAAGTACCATCATCACAAAAGACCAACTGATGTCAATAGAAGGTTACAAGTCAAGTGTTTATATCTAGACAACTATTTAAGAACTATTCTACTATAAAGCTAGCAACACAACCCTATGCAGAAGTCCTACTATGTTCAATGGGGCTCACTTCCAAGTAAGTGGATACATAGTATGCCTGCCTAAAACAGTAAAACTAAGTCTACAATTCTATACCCACTTACCTAGGAGTATATCCTAATATGCTAAGAATGCATCCCCAGTTGGAACCTATGAGACATGTCTATTAAGAAAGCTAAAAGGCTATATATTTCAAGCATCAAATGAAATGAGTTATGCAAAAATGAGTGGTTTGTGGTACTACTCATACCTAGCAAATTTATTTCCTTTGCCCTGGAAAATTCTGAAGCAATATTATAGAAAACATTTTTGTTTTGTAGTCTGAAATGTCCATGACGTGCATAAGCATGTAACTGGGTGTTTTTCCTATTTCACTTTAAAGAATATTACCCAAGAGAAGACACTGACATGTTAGTGAAACATGTTAGATAGTGAAACTAAAACAACTTATTTAGAAAAGGCTGGGCCTACCAATGTTCCAAGAGCTACTACAGCAGCACAATATTTTACTCAGAAGTAAATACTGCCATGTTCAATGGGGCTTACTCCACAGTAAGCGTGTTCAGGTTTGCAGCCCACGTGCACTCAAAAGCACGACCTAACACAACTTTTTGTGTACCTGAATAGCAGGCACACTGCAATGTGCTTTTAAACCGCTCTTTCATTTTCAAAAGCTGCTTGCCATGAAGGATGGAGGAACACAGCCAGAGAATTTCACCGTTTTACCAGATGGCATATTATGTAAGATACAGCCAAGTTAGGCAAAATCCTTGTCAGTTAGTTATCATCCTTCTAGCTAAAAGTTTGAGATACTTGAGTTTATAAGAAATCAAATGAAGCTTATGGAAACACCAGGCTTCAGTGAAGTCCTGTTTCAAAAAGCAAAATTATAAAGAATTAAGTTAGCTGCAACGAAGATATGATGCTCTTGATGACTAAGGAAAATTACAATTTTAGGTTCTATCAAGTTAAACTTACAGTTTGTAGCATTTTGGACTGTCCCGGCTATGAATTGCATAGTCTTCACTCAGCCGGGTGTCTGAGGCAACAATAGAAAAGTCTTCACCAGCAATTGCCAATATAGTCCTTTAAGACAAAAAAAGGAACAAATGTTTCTGGGTACTTAGGATTTAGCAAACAATTCAGCCCGGCAACACAAAAACTAGAAATCCTCCAAGTACAGCATTATAGATTTTGCTTTGGAGTTGTGATTGTTCCAATAAAAACCACATCTAACAAGTATTTGAAGACATAATCACATAATGCATTGCAGTAATGCAACCTGCAGATTACCAGAGCATAGACAACAGACGTTAGGCTATCTCTGTGCAGATAGGAGCACAGCTGAGCCATCAGATGAAGCTGATGTAAGCACTCTGTGTCACCAAGACTACCTGAGCCTCAAGGGACAGCAATGGATTCAGGAATACCTCAAATAAGGCACCCACTCTTTCAGCAGGAGTGTAATCCTGTCATTTATTGACTCTTGTCATTCTACCCTCAGTTATCGACCCACGTTTATACCAGAGAATCAGATACAGTCAACCCCTGATTTGAACAGGGGTTGCATTCTGGGTCATTTGTGCATGTTAGTGGAGTGCGTGCAAGCATGCCACACTCCTGCCCGGATCCAAAAACAGCCTGCACATACGTGGTTGTGCATTCTTTGAAAGCACTCAAAACTAGAGTTGCACTGACATTGCAGCCAGATCTCAGCAATTTTGCTCAAAAACAGGCTCAAAAACAGACTAACAGAGAGTCTCCCCGCCCCCCCAAAACCCCTTGGTTATTGTTTTTCCTTAGTGCACTTGTACAACTGAAAAAATACTGACAGCACTCTGAATTAAAAGAAAATCGGATATACTTAAGGTTAAGAGATGAAATACAACTGAGGGAATCAAGGAGGAGCCACCCTCACCAACGGGAAAACCTGAAAATCCATGATAAAAAGGCTGGGTAGACTGGGAGGGTGGGATTAAAACTATTTTGTACAAGTTTTCATCTGGAAAAGCACACCGACTCTGTCGAGACTTTCGGGTGAGCATATGGAGGCCGTGATAACTGTGGGCTCTCACAGGAGGGCAGCGATTTGATGCTCTTGGTGATTGAATTCATCTTTAAAGCTGTCCTAGTGTTTTAAACTTGGAAGCCGTCTTGAGGGGGGGGGACTTTCTACGGCCATAAGGCATAGCTGTCAACTTTTCCCTTTTCTTGCGAGGAATCCTATTCGGAATAAGGGAATTTCCCTTAAAAAAAGGGAAACGTAGCTATGCCATAAGGTGGGGTCGGATTGTAATAAAACAAGCACGTCTCGAAGACATAAAAGCCAAACACTAGGAAGTAGGGCTGATCGCTTGCGCGAAGCAAAAACCGCCGTAATTTGGGCAGCCCGGACCGAGCAGCCGAATACAAAAGGAGAGGACAGGAAGCGGCTACTAGATACTCACCCGCCATTGAAGGTGTAAGGGGAGAAGCGGTGTTGCACGGCAGAGCCCTGCTTCGCCTCACAACCCAGGCCAAGCGCGGGCTCGGCGTAGCCTGCTGTCGACAGCATCGTTAGCTTCAGAAACCCCGCCGCTTCCCTGACTACTGCTGCTGCTGCTGCTGCTGTCTCACGGCAAAATGGCGTCTCCGGAAGGGAACCGATTTCCCAAGCCCTCTCTGGGCGGGATCCTCGACGACTTCCGGCGTCGGCACCTGCGCGTCGCAGCGCCACCTGCGGGCGGGAGGCTGCTAGGACTCACAAGGGGGCAACGGAGTGGGGATTCATTTGAAGCTTCAGACCCGGGAGATAGAGGCTGAGGCGGCGGCGGCGCTGGGGAGCCCGACTCCCATCCGCGCCAGCCAGCCAGCCTGGCCAATGTTCAGGAGTAATGGCAGTTGAAAAGTGCAGCAACATCTTGTTTTCGCTTTCCCCTGTTTCGTGGGGGGGGGGGGGTCTGCTTCTGCCGTAAAGGTCGAGGCAAGAAAAAAGACTTGCAGTCAAACGGGAACACGGGAGTCAGACACAGCACTGCGCTGAGGGTTGGAGGCCAGCGTAAGGGGGGGGGGTCAGGAGCACCTTCGCTTTGCTTGGAATCCCTTCTTATCCCTGCGGTGCTCTGATCTATTTGCCTAGGCGAGTAGCAGGCGGCTTTGAGCGCCGATGCCTCCTAGAGAGGAGCTGCGCTTGGCATCCCGATGCTCATGCTCACCCCTCCTCCCCTTTATGCCCCTTTCCTCTTTGGGGCACGCCAGCCGCGCTCGGATTCTTTCGAACGCGCCTGCGCGTTCCTTCCGCTCATTTTTCTCCCCACCCCGCCTCCTGGCCGCTGCCGCCCTCAAGAAAGCTGGCGCCCGAGGTAACCGCCGAGCGGCGCAGCGGCTGCTTCGGATGACGCGGAAGAGGCGCGCCGCTCGATGAAGCGAGCGAAGGGGCACAGCTCGGCTCGGGAGAACTTCTGGAGCGGTAAGTTGCCGGTCCGCCAGCGTCGCCCTCGAGGGGAAGGGCAGCCCTGGGAAGGAGCCCAGAGCCGCTGGGCTGAGGGGGTCGGAGGAGGCGGCGCCGCTACGACTGTTCGTACCGCTACGGGCGGCAGGCAGGGCTTTCTCCATCCCACTCCCCCTTCCCGCCCTTCGGACCCGTAACGTCAGAACGAGGGTTTGGCGGGTCTGTGGGCCGCGAGTTGGGCCCGGTAGCTTCCCGCCCGCCTGCCTCGCTCCCGCTTTTCCCTCCAGCGGAAACGCGGCCGGCGGGGAGGGGCGCCCTTCTCGACACCTCTTTCCCGGCGCTGCGGGATGGCCATGTCGCCGGTCTCCCGCCTCCGCCCGGCTGCGGTTTCTGCTGCCCGTGCGGTTTCCCAGTCCATGGGAACTAATGAGCTAGCGGCCCTAAGGTAGGTTGCTTCTTCTCGGCCACATGTGCTCCTCCTGCAGCTCCTCCCGATTCTGTGCATGCTCTCTGCTTGGAAGCAAGTCCCACTCCGCTGAATGGGGCTCTTGCATCGTTGTAGGAGGTGCTCAGAGGGAGAGAGGAGAATAATCACCTTTCTGGTTCTCTGAACGTTTTTCTGCAAGTCGTTTTAGCACACACGATTCCGAGAAGCACTCGATGATTCTGTGCAATTTAGGAAGCTGTCCTGGTCCTTTGCCATCCTAAAAATGTTTCGCAAGGAAGGGCCAGTGAAATGTACGGTAGTTTGCTGCATTACTCTTTAACTAGTAGCAATGAGTCCAAAATGCCATAGTTAACTGAAACAGGTTACATTTCCGTAGGCTCAAGATCACGGAATCATAGAATTGTAGGGTTGGAAGGGACACAGAGGATCATCTGGTCCAACTCCCTGCAGTGCCAGTCAGATGCACTGATCCATTGCTAGGCAGTTGTTGCTTAGGTTATAATCCTAAACGTACTGGCAGTTAAGTGCCATTTGAACTGTTGTAGTGTATAATAGATATCAGTGAAACTCAACTATTGGGTGGTTGATGTCAGTCTCTTTAGAAAGATATTTAATTGTGAAACCTGCAGTGGCTACTTAACTGTCTTGAACTATTTCTCCAGCTCTTTCACATATATTCCTATACAAACATAACTTTCTCTAAACATATGAATAGAGGGAGCTGTAGACCACAAGGAGTGGTGATTGACTGTGTTCATTTTATAGGAGTTTATACATGTTTTTATTTCTGCTTAGATGTCAGTATTGTGTGTGTGCACTGTTAATGTATGTTGAATGTTTTTTGTATTTGATGAAAGTTATAAATAGAGGATGACAAAGTCAATTTGCAAACAGCTGTAATATGCAATGGTTGCACTCCTTTACACTCGCCTAATTCTTTCAATCTTGACGTGTTAAATGCTACCCACACTTATTATGTAGCAGTATAACAATAACTGCAGGTGTATCTGCAGCTGGAAAGATTATCCTGCTTTGACACCGATATATTTGTGGCATTTGGCAAGACTATTCTAATCTCTGGTGTAGTTCTGTGTCAGTGGAATAAAAATAGTGCTGTTTGGGTGGCAGCCTTCAGTGAGTACTTCTATAAAACACTTCTTCAGGAAGCAAGGTTTGTATAGCTTCATTACTGAAGCAATATAGTCCATTCTGTAAAATAGCTTATTCAAAGTATTGATGTATGGAGGTGCTTCACAATGTTTCTGGGTTGTTTTTTACTAGGCCTTTAAGCTGTTGGTTTCTGGATGAAACAATCATTTCCTGGGATGTTGACAAATGATGCTACTAGATCAGAGGTTTCCAGATTGTGGTCAGTGGAGCACCCGTGGTCTGCGACATGTCTGCATTAATTACTCATACTGATTTTTATTTTTATTTTGCTGCCTTTATTTCTTATATTAGATTGTATTACAACTTGAATTCTGTGGAGTTCAAATTGCAATAAAATACAGGCAAGGTTGGAATAAATCAAAACACACACACACAAAATGCATAGTACCACACATTCCAGTTGCTACAGAAAGCAAAAAAATCATTAAGTGATCTGCCAAGGCCATAAATAATTTTCAAGTAGCCCATTGGCTGGGTTGGGGAAGCGCGGAATGGAAACCACTATACTAGATAGTGATGTTCTCGTGGTGTTCATAATCCCTGAGCAGCCATGCTGGAATCAAAGATCTGTGTACAGCAGCTTATTTTATCCAGCCACCAGCCAGATGCTTTTGGGAAGGCTGATGGAGGGCATGTAGGCATGTTGTCTCTTCTTCCAGGCCACTGTTATTGGGAGGCAGGCTGCCTCTCAGCCTGTATGATCCACATAGAAATGATTGGCTGATAGCCATTGATAGACTTGTCCCTCATAAACTATTGGTAGTTGAATCCTTCTTTAAAGCAAGCTGAGTTAATGCTGAGTTGTAGCAGTGAATTTTATTGAAGTATAGTACTAGTTTCTCATTTCACTGAATCTTCTTCCAATCAGTTTTTTTAAGGGTGTCCCAAACCCAAGTGTTAGGTGAACGAAATGATATACACTCTTTCATTTTGTCCACACTATGCATACTTTTATAAATGTGTATTGTGCTACACCTTTTACAGTTATACAATTTCTTCCCAAGATGGGACAATCAGAAACCTACATAGTAGTTCAAGTGAATATATGCAGCCATATACTTGTACCCATAAATTATAATATTGACAGTTTTTTAACTGACATTTAATATGCATACACGGAACATACGTTATTTCTTAATACAATTTAAAGTACATTTGTTGTTGTATAGTCGTTTAGTCGTGTCTGACTCTTCGTGACCCCATGGACCAGAGCACGCCAGGCACTCCTGTCTTCCACTGCCTCCCGCAGTTTGGACAAACTCATGCTGGTACCTTCATGAACACTATCCAACCATCTCATCCTCTGTCGTCCCCTTCTCCTTGTGCCCTCCATCTTTCCCAACATCAGGGTCTTTTCCAGGGTGTCTTCTCTTCTCATGAGGTGGCCAAAGTATTGGAGCCTCAGCTTCACGATCTGTCCTTCTAGTGAGCACTCAGGGCTGATTTCCCTAAAAATAGATAGGTCTGATCTTCTTGCAGTCCATGGGACTCTCAAGAGTCTCCTCCAGCACCATAATTCAAAAGCATCAATTCTTTGGCGACCAGCCTTCTTTATGGTCCAGCTCTCACTTCCATACATCACTACTGGGAAAACCATAGCTTTAACTATACGGACCTTTGTTGGCAAGGTGATGTCTCTGCTTTTTAAGATGCTGTCTAGGTTTGCCATCACTTTTCTCCCAAGAAGCAAGCATCTTTAAATTTCTTGGCTGCTGTCACCATCTGCAGTGATCATGGAGCCCAAGAAAGTAAAATCTCTCACTTCCTCCATTTCTTCCCCTTCTATTTGCCAGGAGGTGATGGGCCCAGTGGCCATGATCTTCGTTTTTTTGATCTTGAGCTTCAAACCATATTTTGCACTCTCCTCTTTCACCTTCATTAAAAGGTTCTTTAATTCCTCCTCACTTTCTGCCATCAAGGTTGTGTCATCTGCATATCTGAGGTTGTAGATATTTCTTCCGGCAATCTTAATTCCAGCTAGGGATTCATCCAGCCCAGCCTTTCGCATGATGAATTCTGCATATAAGTTAAATAAGCAGGGAGACAATATACAGCCTTGCCGTACTCCTTTCCCAATTTTGAACCAATCAGTTGTTCCATATCCAGTTCTAACTGTAGCTTCTTGTCCCACATAGAGATTTATCAGGAGACAGATGAGGTGATCAGGCACTCCCATTTCTTTAAGAACTTGCCATAGTTTGCTGTGGTCGACACAGTCAAAGGCTTTTGCATAGTCAATGAAGCAGAAGTAGATGTCTTTCTGCAACTCTCTAGCTTTCTCCATAATCCAGGGCATGTTTGCAGTTAATGTTAAAGCCAATATATTTCTACTTTCCTTTAGTAGGGAGTAGGTTTTATTGAAATCATTGGACTTATTTCACAGTAAACAACCTTAGAATTGCATTTTTGCTCTCTTAAACTCACTCAGTTTTATTGTGCAGTTTTGATCTATTCTTTCCATGTAGGCGTTTTTGGAGTTTGCCAGCCTTTGGCCATAAGCAGTCATCAATAAACAATTATTAAGGGATAATGTTCTCTCAATACAGGTGCATGCACGTGACTTCTCAAAATAGTTTCACACTCAGTGATACAGCTAGACATTTTATTATTATGTTTCCTCACAATTCTTGATGTCTTATTTTATGTTCATTTCCAAATAACCCATAGCATGGATTTTTGCCTTTTTCTTTCCTGACATGCCCTGAGTTAGTTTCATTGAGCTGCGCAACACAACCCCAATATTTTTTCTGGTTACACAACCAGCATTAGAAATGACACCTTAAACCTATGTTGTGGTTGCCACCACGGAATATCTAGGCACCATAGTTTTTTTAGAATGAGACTTATTATTAATAATAATAATAATTCCATTTCTATGCCACTTTATATTTTAAAGCAAAAATCTCAAACAGGTTGATAACACATTAAAGCATCAACTAAAGCAATCCAGTATAAAGCAAATTCAAGTTTCAAGGAAAACATTTCAGATCCTTTTCTAACTGCTGCCTACTATTCAGCCAAGGGATATAATAATCAGTTTCAAGCTTTATTCCAAGAAGGATCTCTTGATGTAAAAGGTCACTGTCATGCCCCTTTTAGAGGAATGCTCTTTGAAGGATGACCTTGAGCTCTCCAAGGCAAACATTCAGGAGAAGCATCCTGTATCAAGGGACTGCAAGGCAGAGCAGGGGGATGCAGACACTTCAGGGGTCACATCAACCCACCCTCTTCTCAAGTTAGCTAGCTATTTATTTCTATTTTCAGTGTGAAAAATGTTTATGTAATCTGATACTTATTATTTACTTGTTGCACTCCTGATTTTGGCTTTTTGCTTGTCCTGGCCAGGCCGGTGCAGTGGCTAGTATGTTGAGTTTGGACCTCCAAATCATTTCTCAGACAATGAATGTCATCGAAAGACCTTAGGAATAACACTCTGTCTCAGCTGAAGCTCACCGTCTATGGGGTATACAGAGTAATAAAATAATAACCTCAGTTTGCTTATTACTTAACATTCTTTAAAAGTTCAGGTATGACCAGAATAGAAATTTTAAGTTGCAGGATTACTGGGTCAAAGAAGAAACCAAGTTGTAAGTACTTGATTTCTTTTTAGGTATCGTTATTTTCCTTCCAAACTGAGCTATTTGGGTTGGGTAGCTAAACTGATCGTGTATTCTCCTTTGTCCTGCTTCAAAGGTAATTGTCATCACAGATCTCATCTGTCTGTTAGGCTTATGCTTTTTGCTTACTTCAAAAACCAATTTATTCAGTATGTGGGAGATCTGAAAGGGGATTTGTCATTGCAGATTCTTAGAACTGGCACCCAAAAGCTATTCTGCAAGCAGGCCCATGCATATAATACTGGAAGAAGCACACTTAACAGCATTGTTTGGACAACAGAAATACATTTTGTGACTATAAAATACAGCAGTGTTGTGTGTTTCTTAATTTTACTGCAAGGCATGCATTTCATTAAACTTGTTTCTCTCTTTCAGACTTATGATCCTCCTCTTAGACACTTGGAAGCTGAAGTCCTTTCAAATATGTCAAGACAGGCTGCATACCTTGTTGGGATGCTTTAGGAAGTGACTCTCAAGGCAGATGGTGTGAAACTGCTTTTCTGGACAGGGTTTCTGTAAATACTTGTCACTTGACTGGACACCGGACTGCTGCCATGGATCAAAACAACAGTTTACCACCCTACGCCCAGGGTTTAGCATCCCCTCAGGTAAAGATGTGCGAATTTTGCAGCTTATTAGGAAACACAGATTTCAAAATTATTTACCCAGTGAAAAGTGATGCAATGTTGTAGGCACTAGATCTTCCTCCTCTCATTATCTTTTTTCTTGGTGGGCTTGCTTCAAACTCTTTTGAATCACATCTTATCTATCTATCTATCTATCTATCTGCCTGCCAAGATTACAGGGTGGTTTTACCTCTCCCTTCTCACCAAAGGCCAGAACATGCTCTGGCCCTACCTTTTGCTCTGCCTCTTCAGTGGCCTCAGTGAAAGGGTAGTTGGCAAAGGAGGCAAGAAATACCACTGGCCCTTATTACAGCCATTGCCCCAAGTGGCGGCATGCTTGCTGATGGAGCAGTCCCTGCCACAAACTTACTACAGCCTCCTTCAACGGTAGCCAAGAATGCTTTTCTTGGACCCTCTCTGTTTTTTTGGCTCTCTGGAAGCCAGTTCCTTGGCAAGAGCTGAAAATATTGGAGGCACTTCTTCCCTTCCTGCTTCAATCTTGTTTACTTTTGAGTGGGTGAAGCATTAAAGACACAGACTCCTCCATACTGACTTCCTACCTACCCAAACTCAATGTCCAGCATTTTGTGTCTTTGATGTACCCTTGCCCTGAAAGGTGTGTGTGTGAGAGAGAGAGGGAGGAGACTCTTATTTCATTTAATTTCAAAATATAGTCTCAATTTATAATTATGGTTTAGACTTGAATCCTTTTTCAAAATATCTCAGTTAAAGTGAACAATGTGTGTCTAGATGGTTATTTGTATTCTGGAAATTCCGAACTCTGCCCCCCCTTCTGTTGTTTTGTAATTTTGTCATAATGCAATTTGATTGAAGGGAACAATAAGCAAACAATAGTTTGTTTCTTTATTTAGAGTATTTATATACCATTTTCCAGGTGGACTTCACATAAGATTATTACAACAATAAGCATCCCCTTCTTAAAAAAGAAGCTGCAATAGAATGGATGGGACAACTTGTTTAGAAAAAACTGTTACCGCTTCTTCTCCCCTCAGGGCAAGATGGTCCTTCAGACATCCCTGTGGTGAAAGTTGAGAGAAGGGAAAGTTGCAAAACACTGCAGGATTGCTTAAAAAGAACCGTTCTGCATACTTGGAATTTGCTGATCTTTCTTTAAAGAGTATGACATGTACAACTGAATTTATTTTAATTAGCTTCAACTAGTAATTCCCAAACTGTGTCCCAGGCATGGGGTATATTAGTGTGCCTTGAGGGATACATTTTGAAATAATAGATGCAATTCAGCATTGCACTCTTCTCGTTGTTCCACCTGCAAAAGCATTTCAGCTTGCTAGACAGAATGATCCCACCTCTCTCTCTCAACCTCCCCAGAGCCAATGTTGGGGCATCCTTCAAATGCCATTCTAATAATAATTTATACGTCATAGATAAATTTTTAACTTCATTATTCAATACTTCACAGGCTAGAATTAAAAAGTCAGTAGGTTTAAAGTCCGTCACTGCTAATTGCACAGATCTTTTTAAAAACGAAAGTAGAAAGCTCTCGGAGTCTTCTCCCCCGACGTTTCCCACCAACTCACTGATAAGACTATTAATTTTGCTTTCCAAACGACTCTCCCCCTTTTCTCTATCTTTATAGTCCTTATACTCCCTATAGTCCTTTAGAAGGCAGTCAAATAAATTATCAGTTAAATCCGTTTGCATTGACTTACGTTTTTGTTCCGCTCTGAAGATTGTTCTTGTGTGTAGTTTAAATTCCAGGCAAGGCTGACCTCCTTTTTTCCACCTTACCCACTTCGAGTTGGCTCTAATCCATATATTTGTATTTTAAAAAGTCCCAATTTGGTTTCTTAATGTTTGAGAGCTGATCGCTTCTGTCTGCAAGCTCGGAGTTTCGCTCTTGAGGGATAGAAATGGCTTCCCGCTGTCCGCTTCTCTACCCTGCTGCTCTCGTCGCCTCCAAAAAAGAGGCTACTTGGCAGCCGGAGGATAAGCTCATGGACCGTGCCAGGACCCTGCCCTTTGAATATCCTTTCAAGGGTGTTTGGGGGGCAGCGGCGCTCTTGCAGCACTCCCTTTTCCCCTCAAAAGCTGGATTCTCTCAGCACTGAGGAATCCCGCTTGCTTTCACTCCCACGATCGCCGGAAGCCTTCTAATGAAAGCGTATTTGAGAGAAATCCAGTTTTGATCAACCCCCCCTTTCCTTTATTATAGTAACTGAATGTCAATTTCAGCCCTATTATAAGAGTCCAAGTAAAATAAGGTGATAACAATGCCTTGGAGAATACACATGGTAATATACTCATTCTGGAGGATTCTAGCTACTGTTTCAGTGCAATCCTGTGCATGTTTATTCAAAGGTAAAGCACATTGTGTCCAGTGGGTCTTACTCCCAGGTTAGTATGCATTGGATTGCACCATTGGTATGAAAATAGAATTGGCTGTTTTTAAAGCAACTTCACTAATACTTAATCCTCTTCTTGATGGTTCAAAAACATCTGTGGTCGGTAGCATTCTCTAATTCTCTTCTCTTTTTTTAGGGTGCGATGACTCCCGGCATCCCTATATTTAGTCCCATGATGCCCTATGGCACGGGGCTCACACCCCAACCTGTTCAAAGCACCAACAGCTTATCTATTCTGGAAGAGCAACAGAGGCAACAGCAGCAAGCAGCAGCACAGCAGTCCACATCACAATCCACACAGGGTGCATCCGGTCAAACGCCGCAGCTCTTCCACTCCCAGACACTTACTACAGCCCCTTTACCAGGAACCACACCTCTCTACCCCTCTCCGATGACCCCCATGACCCCAATAACTCCTGCAACACCTGCCTCTGAAAGCTCTGGGATTGTACCACAGCTACAGTGAGTGTGTAGTCTTCTCTTCTCCCTCCCATGACCCTGCAATATTTTTAAATAATGACTGTAAGCTCCTGTAACCTTCTGATCTTGGCTAGCAAATCTATCTATTTTGATTGACTAGGGCCAAGCAACTAGTGTTAAGCAGCAATAATAAAGTACCTTTTAATGGCAGCTACTTAACTAAAAACCACTGAATAGTTGACATATCCCTCGCTTCCCGGACATCTCAAATAAGCCTCACAACATTTGCAAAAGATGTTCAGGCTTTAGCTCATGTTTTGGAATGTGGAACCTCTTAGGAATGTGACAGCTATAGAGTTCCTCTGCATCCCTGTGTTCTGAACTGGTTCACAGATGGGGAGTTCATGAGCACTCTCAATTGTTTGATTGTTCTTAGACAACAGGATAGGCTATAAGGCAGGAGGTGCCCCTAATATGTTGACCATAAACTGTTAATGCACTTCAATGTGGGACTGAATGGGCTGCTGTAGTTTTATGATAGTTCAATTCTTTGTTGTGTTCAGAGACAATACAATAGCACCCTTCAAATATTTGTCACAGCTCTGATGGACCAAACGTATTTCCTGCTGTTCCATAGGATAGGACCCAAATCAATGGGTTCACTGTGCGAAAATGGAACAGTTCATTGGGGTGTAGTAGACTTTCCTTTGTTGGAGATTGAGTGTGTGTGTGTGTGAGAGAGAGAGAGAGACAGAGAGAGACAGAGAGAGACACAGAGAGACAGACTATTCTTGAAAATATATATTCATAATAACTGTAACCATATAAATCAGTAGGGTGTGTTTACATGAAAATTGGCACGAGACAGTAACTCACGAGTCAAAGTTATCCCGGTTGTAAATCTTATAAGGCTGAGTTGTGTCCTGGTATTCTAGTTTTTATTTGCTTAAATGCAATTGCATAGTAGGGGATACATTCAAAATTTGGGGAAAAATCTAGCTTGCCTAGCATGTCTTTGAATTGTCTTTAGGAATATTGTGTCTACAGTGAATCTTGGTTGCAAACTGGACCTCAAAACCATTGCCCTTCGTGCTCGAAATGCTGAATACAACCCCAAGGTAAGATATAACGAAGAGTCGATAGCCATTTCTGATGCTTCTGTTTCTGATTGCCCATGGGTCCAGCATGAATCTCTTTTAGCTTTCTCATGGTTGGGGAGCCCCCAGTCTACAGGTCCCAAATTGGTCTGTGGGGCTGTTTCCCCAAGCCAAGCCCACCTGCCCCACACCTGACATCATATGTCAGGAGTTGGACATAGGCAGTTCCACTAGAACAAATAATTCACCTGTTGGATAGAGTTTGGCAATTTCCTATCTTTACTCTTTAAAGAAGGTAAAACAATAAATCTAGCAGAATTGGTAGAAAGGATGCAAAAGTCACTTGCAAAGGTATTTCTAAAAGGGAAGTGACAGTTTTCACCTCTCCAAAAGCTCCTTGGCAAAAGTAATATTTTGAGTTGTCCATATTCAGATGGTATGTGAAATCAGTTTAGTGTGTGAGAAGTGAGCCTTGAGCTCACATAATTCTCTCCCTTTCTCCTGGGATGACTGCAAGGAGTGGAGAATCTTTCCTTCCCATTTTTGCTTATTCAGTTTGTGCTTTCTGAACTGACAAGCTGTCATTAATATCGACTATGATTAGTTTGAAACAAGTCAACAGAGCCTGGGGTTAAATAAAAAAGGAAAAGGTCCATGAAGTTGTGAGGTATTGTATGGTGATGGGAAGGGGAGTATTTTTCCTAGTGTTTACCAGTTCATTTTATTTTTTTTATAATATAATATTTTATTAAGTTTTTAAAAAATAACAACATACCAAAAAAAAAAAAGAAAAAACACAAAAAACACAAAAAATACACAGAAAGAGAAAACAAAAATCCCTCTTTTTAATTTCTTATCTTTGATTCACTTATTTTCCTGACTTCCTCACGCCTCCCTTTTTTGTATCCCAGTTTGACAATTAATTTAGCAAATTCAAATCCTGCTACTTTACCCTTAAATATTTTACCTCCCAATTTTATAAACTCAAATTTCTCTTGTCACCAGAACCCCTTCATATTATTTCAATGTCATCAACATTCATACATTTTACAATGCTTCTGTAAATAAATTTTAAATTTCCTCCAATCTTCTTCCATCAACTCTTCTCCCTGATCTCGGATTCTGCCAGTCATTTCAGCCTTTACCAGTTCATTTTAAAGGATTAGTGGTGGAGAATGCAGTCTTTCAACTGTCCAGGGGAGTTATGCACCTGTAAAGAATTGTTGGGGAAACCCAACTTCCTCTGCATCCTATTTACTGGAGGGAGAGGCACAAATGGATAAGACTGGCACTTCTGTTCTGCTAGATAACTGTTGCTCACATTTGGAGATTAGAGTCTCTATATAGTAAAAAATGATACTTTGTTGAAGAAAACTTTTTTTTAGTGTTGAATCTAAGGACGAAGAACCTGCTACAATAAAAATGTTATATAATGAAACACTTAAAACAATTTGTAGCAGAGTGAGCTTGCAATGCTCCTTGCAATATTTTTAACAAGCCTCCTGAATTTGGGCTGCAAAATGTGGCTTATATATCTTAAAAGTAGAAATGAGGGCTGTTTATACAGCAAGATAAATAATCCCTTTTGGAATGTGAGGTCCACACTCTTATTCCTGAAGTACCGTATTTTTCCTTCTATAACACGCAGATTTTTTCTTCTAAAAAGGAAGGGGAAATGTCTGTGCGTGTTATAGAGCGAATGTGTGGTCCCTGGAGCCGAAAAATCATGCAAAAATCAAATCGCAGCGCTGCACGCTGCACGGAGAAGCGAAACCTGAAAAGAGGAAGCAGCTGCTTTCCTGCATTCTGCCTCAGGGTCTTACTGCCCACCCCCCTCTGTTTCGTTGCTGTGTTTGCTGAAACGGAACAAAGAGCAGGGAAAGCCCCTCCCCTCCAGGCAAGCTCCGGTGCTGCTGCGGGAGAGGGAGAGAGAGGGGGGAGGGAGAGAGAGGGGGAGGGAGGGAGGGGGAGAGAGAGAGAGAGAAAGAGAGAGAGAGAGAGAGAGAGAGAGAGAGAGAGAGAGAGAGATGGCTGGCTTGGGTGGGGGGAAACTTTTGCCTTTCTTTCCTCCCTCCCGTTAAATCCCTCTCCTGCATTCTTAGCCAGCTGCTTCTCTGCACACCCCTCTAATGCCCCTTCTTTGTTTTTCCTTCGCTCCCCACTTAAAATGTGGTTACAAAGCATGGATCCTCAGGATCTTTGCATTGGGTCACCCCAAATTCACCATCAGATCACATAGCATGTCCATGGCTACAGCCTGCACCAAAAAAATCACGCACCCACTGTTGCCTGGGGCTGCAATGGTGCAAAAATGTGGTTAAAAAGCATGGATCCACAGGGATTCTCAGGATCCTTGCATTGGGTCACCCCAAATTCACCATCAGATCACATAGCATGTCCATGGCTACAGCCTGCACCAAAAAAATCACGCACCCACTGTTGCCTGGGGCTGCAATGGTGCAAAAATGTGGTTAAAAAGCATGGATCCACAGGAATTCTCAGGGTCTTTGCATTGGGTCAGCCCAAATTCACCATCAGATCACATAGCATGTCCATGGCTACAGCCTGCCCCCCCCCAAATCACATACCCACTGTTGCCTGGGGCTGCAATGGTGCAAAAACGTGGTTACAAACCATGGATCCACATGGATCCTCAGGGTCTTTGCATTGGGTCAGCCCAAATTCACCATCAGAGCACATAGCATGTCCATGGCTACAGCCTGCCCCCCAAAAATCACGCACCCACTGTTGCCTGGGGCTGCAATGGTGCAAAAACGTGGTTACAAACCATGGATGCACAGGGATTCTCAGGATTTTTGCATTGGGTCAGCCCAAATTCACCATCAGATCACATGTCTGTGGCCACAGCATGAAGCACAAAAATGATACATCCACTGTTTCATTCAGAATGTTTTTTCCCTTGTTTTCCTCCTCTAAAAACGATGTGCGTGTTATGGTCAGGTGCGTGTTATAGAGCGAAAAATACGGTAGTTGATTATAAATGCTTGCAAAATTATAAAGATGAGTATAGAGGTTGTTGCAGCTTCAAAAATTACTTATGTTTCTTGGGATTCTTGTAGTAACCACCTTTTTTTTTTGTATTTCAGCGTTTTGCTGCTGTAATCATGCGAATAAGAGAGCCACGTACCACCGCCCTCATATTCAGTTCTGGGAAAATGGTGTGTACAGGGGCGAAGAGGTATGTGAGTCCATGGAGTATCTGCCCATTAATCTCAATGCCCAGTATAGTTTTATTCTCATTTCACTTGGGGGTTGACAGTCCAGCTCCCCAAGCACATTTACTGCACACACATGCACCATATACAACATTTTGTTATTATTTACTTGGTAAATAATACTTGGTAAAATTACAGTGACTTCTTTTTCCCCAGTGAGGAGCAGTCCAGGTTAGCTGCCAGGAAGTATGCCAGAGTTGTGCAGAAATTAGGCTTTCCAGCCAAATTCTTGGATTTTAAGATTCAGAATATGGTGGGCAGCTGTGATGTGAAATTCCCCATCAGGCTCGAAGGATTGGTACTAACGCATCAACAGTTTAGCAGGTAGGTAAAAGGTTATTGTACCCAAGTGGTGAAGAAAACCTGCCACAAAATACAAGTGGATACGGCAACATGTTCTCTTGTTATTATCTCCGCCATTTTTTTTGTTAGTATGTTTAATCATTGCTTTGGATCTTCCATAGTATCCTGAAATAGGTGTATGCAAATGAGAAGGATTGCTTGTCAAGCTGTAGCCAATTTAGGACATTCTGTGGGTTGGATCCAGGTAAATGCATAGCAGAAGGCTGGTTAATTTCCCCACACCTCTCACCAAAAACCTTCTCCATGAAGGACAGGCATCCACAGAAATCGAGCAGAGGCACTTTCACTGCTCACATTTGCAAAAGGTGCATGTATCCAGTTTTTGGAGATTTCCTCTTCAGCAGAGTCCCCTGACCCCTGGGAGAAGCACTGAGTCAACTTCTGTCAGTGTCCTACTGCACACTTTTCTCAGATCCAACCCTGTATCTATAAAGTTTTGTAGACAAGAATTACAACACTTGAGACTTCTTCCATTTGCTAATATTTTATGATGTAATGATTTTATTGTATATAGCCGTATTTTAAATAAGCTGGTCGTTTACAGATAAGTGTCTCTCAAAAAAAGGGGGGGGGGAATAAACTGGTCTCCTGAAGTCTTGGGGACTAATGGTGTACATTGCTAGCTGAGTAGCCAAAGAAATCTGTATGAAAACCTTTTTAAATGTCAGCTCCCCATAAAGAGCTTGAATCAGGAGATGGTTCAACAGTTAGCTTAAGCCATATTTTGTCATTCTTATACAAAATATGTTGTATATTCTGCAGGAAATGTCTGCTTTGGTGTATTAGCCACAAGATTTAGTAATAACAAAAATTAACATGTGGCAAGAGAAATAAAATGACTTTCACTTACAGACATCTCATTCAACCCACACTAGCTTAAGTTTCATTTAAAGATTTTGCCTGTTTATTCTTTTCTTCCAGTTATGAGCCAGAATTATTTCCTGGTTTAATTTACAGAATGATCAAGCCAAGAATTGTCCTGCTTATATTTGTTTCTGGGAAGGTAGTTTTAACAGGTAAGTTACATATGACATTTCTGCATTGAGTTAAACTGTAGTGCCAACAGGGGTTCCTAAAAGTAATGATTTCATGAAAATCCAAATTATTTTAATGTCCACTTAGTCATTTTTTGAAGTGTTGGTGTTTTGGTATTGCAAATGTGCTACAACTTCTGTCGATGAACTCTTCTAAGAGTCTACAACTATGGACCAACTGCACAAATAAGAGATTTGAGCCATGCAGTTCCTCCCTTTTCCTGTCCACATTACAGGACAGACACCCTGCCTCATGCTCTGTAAAAAAAAGGGGGGGGTACATTGTAGTTTTTTTAAAAAAATGTGATTGTATAACTAATGCTTTTCCTTCTAGGTGCAAAAGTCAGAGCTGAAATCTACGAAGCATTTGAAAATATATATCCTATTTTAAAAGGATTCAGAAAGACAACGTAACAGTTCCTCGTGCTCATCCAAGACGTTGGGGAACATTTTTAAAGTTACTGATTATGGCACAGCAGTAAAAGGAGACTTACAGACTGTAGCATCAGGCCTTGGAACATTTTCCCAGTTAGTGCCTAATTACCAGATCTCCATGGGGAGGGTGTTTGTGTTACGTCTACACTGAGTTACCGTGAGTTGCTTCACTCGGCTCTCCTTGGAGAAACAACTCGACTTATTTATATTTCTAGCTTTTAAACAGTTTTAACATCTATTTTTTAAAAAAATCGGAAACCTTACGCTGGCAAATTGGTTAAACCGTGTTACTCAACATTTAACAGTTTTCTTACAGTATTCTTTCAACCATGAATTTTATAATCAAAAACTTTGATTCTACATTTTTAGACCACCTTTCACATTCCCTGTTTTCAGTATTCAGCAGGACAGAAAGTTGCTAATGAAAACTGATGGTTGTATATATATTCCTCTATTTGGGAAGCAATTTTTTGAGTTCTAAATGTATAAATACATGCTGCTTTTGAAAATTGGGGAAAGAATTTGAAGAGTAAAAGCCTGTGATTAACCTGATTGGCTTCTGCTGCTGTTTTAATGTGCTAAATGCATGCTTGTAGCTTTCAGTGTATTGAATTGGTTTTTATAAGATTTCTTAACAATCCAGTATTAAAGCAATGTGTTTTGCCTTTTAAATTACTTTCTGTGTGTTTCTTAAGTATCTTTAAAAAAAAAAGTTTAGCATATAAGCTATAGCTTAGTTCACACATTTTCTGGAACTGGTGGTCAATTCATGTAGTGGTAGGGCAGGCTTGCAGCCCTATAGGGATAAGAACAATTTAAAATGGGTAGCACCATTTAAACACCTGGTCATATGAAGCACCCAGTTACCTCCATGGTGGAGGGAAGTTTGTCCTTTTACTGAGCATAGGGGGATGCTTTGGAGAAATCTAGCTCTAAAATTAAAGGTATAAAAATAAGACGGCTGTCTGAAAAATCTTACCTAGCTGCAGGCATGGCAAAGTTTCACTACAATATAATAAAGCTACCTTAGCTAATGGTTTTATTAAAACAAAAGGGCAACTGCTATCATCTCATCACTGGATAAGCGCTTTCTTCTTTTGTTTTATCCATGTTTTGTGTAGATGTCCCAAGGGTAATAAACACAATGACAGGATTAGTTATAAAGTGAGATATTTTAATGATGCAGAGTTAAATGTCCTGCCATTTAAATTTTGTAGATATTAAATAGTGCTAGAAATATCCTGCTTCCAGACGAATTCTTCGGTATAGTGGTTGCCTCTGTTACAGCTGTCGGCACACGTATAAATAGCTAGTGTTCCCCAGTCGATGCTTTCTCCAAGGCTGTCAACTTTTAGGTGATTCAGAAGTTGCGGCATAATCTTAAACAAAACACAACAGAAATGTTAAGTTACCTTTTAAGGTACATAGTACTTTTGCTGTACTACATAGTTTAGAAGGCACAGTGATCAATTCTTTATAGTCTTCAAATCTTAGCTTACAGCCCCCACAAAAGCAACAAGATTAGTTGGGGTGGGGGGAGAGCACCATTCAAATACTCAGCAGAATCTGTAGAAAAATTGCAGCAATTACCTGTCCTAAAAGGTTCATTTAGCACTTGGCCAATAAAGCAAGATGAGCACCGCAACCCCAGAGTGGGCCACGACTGGACCTAATGGTCAGGGGTCCCTTTACCTTTACGTTCTAGTCAACAACCCGTTTTTAATTTAGGTAGACTATAGTTCAAAAAATGTGTATCATTGAACTCCTGAATTCCCACAATTCAGGCTACACAGACTTTGGCAAGGACTGAAAGAAAATTTAAGTAGAACTAAGAATTCAGTCCTAAAATTCTCCTCTGCTGCGCGCGCATATATATATATATATATATATATATATATATATATAATATAATATAATATAATATAATATAATATAATATAATATAATATAATATAATATATTGCATTACACACACACACACTTATTGCACACAATTTAACCAGATTTCCATACCTGGAATTCAAATACTCTCTTACTACCACATAAACAGTTGGGGATGTCCATCTCCTGAGGAATGTTTTCTGCAGAAATCCAGAGTGGGCCTTCTCCATCTCTACAGTATCTGATAATCTGAGATTAAGAGAGATCACAGATGGAGTTTTAAATTACATGGAAAGGCCCCAAGACTTCAGTCCCTTTAAAATTAATGAAACCTGAATTAAAGCTCCATTAATATCAATGCCAGTAAGCGCAATTTAACTTCTCTGAACTGGGGCAAAAGGTTATGAACGAAAATGAAATATATATGTCATCCCTTCTGTGGAACAATGCTGTGCTGCTGGTCACCCCACTCAAATCTTGTGCCTCCATGGCAACCATGTTAGCTTGTTTGCTCTACAACCTCTAGAACCAATCCTTGCTTTATTTCAGGATGCTAAGAATCAGAGACTTCCTTCAGAAAACGGAAGTCTTACTCAAATAAGAACATCCTTACAAAACAGTAAGAGATGAAAAGGAAGTATATCGCTGAAACCACGGATTAAAGTATGAATATGTCAAATACAGGCAACCAGCTATGGAGGCAATTGAACCAATAATAACAAGGGTTTTAAGGAGATTGCTGAAAAGTTAATTAATGTGTCTTCACTGTGGAAGACTTGGGACAGAGGCAACTAGTGACAAGAGGTGAACTTCCAAGACTTCCTTCTCAAGAAATTAAAAACCACAAGGTCTGAATGGTTTCTAGTCAAAGGTTCTAAATGACATCCCTTAGCAGCCATGGGATAACAGGACAGATCCTCCTCTGGATCAATAAAAAGTTAAAGAAAGGGTAGCAGAAGGAATAAGCAACAGGTTGCATAATAAAGGGATGTAAGAAGTGAGATCCTATAAATAATAATAATAATAATAATAATAATAATAATAATAATAATAATACTGTCTGGGTTTCCCCAGCCACTCTGGACGGCTTCCAATAAAAGATTAAAAATACATTAAAACATCAGACATTAAAAACAGGGCTGCCTTCAGATGTCTTTTAAAAGTAAGATAGTTGCTTATTTCCTTGACATCTGATGGGAGGGCATTCCACAGGGCGGGCGCCACTACCAAGAAGGTCCTCTGCCTGGTTCCCTGTAACTTTGCTTCTTGCAGTGAGGGAACCGCCAGAAGGATCAAAGTTGGAACCTGTGCCTGTTCATAATTTTTCAGGGGCAGTGAAGTGGCTATGCTTGCTGACCAAATTATTCCGGTTGGTAAAAACAAAAAGGGATTGAACAGCTTGAAAAGGATCTCCAAACCAGATGAATGGGAAATAAAGTGGCAAATGCGGTTTGGTGTACAATGATGAACACTAGAGCAAAAAAATCCTTACTTTACACTGATGATGTGTTGTGAGCTGACAGTGACTGACCAGGAAAGGCGTCATGGTAGGTAGCTCAATAAAAATGTGTGTGGCAGCTGTTTAAAAAAGGCAAATACCACGGTAGGGAGCCTTAGGAAAGAATTCTGAAAACAAATCTAATATCACAATGCCTTTATAGAAATCTGGCTGCAACCACATTTTGAGAACCATACAGTTCTGTTTGTTGCATCTCAGAAAGAGATTGGGAGGCACACCTATGCCTCTGTCAGGAAGAAAAAGGAGAAATGTAAGATGATGATTATTAATAAATGTAGGAGTAACCAAAAATGGTCAGAGAACTGTAGCAGTTCCACTATAAGGAAAAGTTACAGAGTTGGCTCTTTTTAAATTAGAAAAAATGAGTAGGGCGAGGGAACATGATATGGTGTGAAACATGCATAGTGTGAAAGAACTGGATCAAGACATCTTACTCCATCTCTCGTGATACTAGAACTTCATTCAATGAAGCTGAATGGTGGGACACAAACAGAAGTACTTCATCACACAGCACATAATTTAACTTAAAAAGAACTAGTTGGATATGCTATATAGTGGTACCTTGGTTTACAACCATAATCTGTTCTGGACGCCCGTTTGTAAAACCAAAACAGGTTGTAACCAAGGCGCGCTTTCGCCAATGGGGCCTCCAAAAAAAAAGTTGTTCATAATTTTTTAAAAAATAGGTGGAATCCAAAAAAAGGTTGCAAACCGGGACACACACTTCTGGGTTTGACGTGTTTGTAATCCAAAACGTATGCAAACCAAGGTACCACTGTATAGAACAGCAGGAGAGAGCTATTCTCATGCCCAGTTAATCGGCGAGCTCTCCACTTCTGCCAATTTTGTCATTTAAGTGTTGTTGTTTTTTTTAATGTAAAACAATATTACCATTTCTCTTAGGTAGCCACCCTAAGCGGTGCCACTACCTAATTCCCCTATTACTTCTAAGATTTCATTTGGGCCAGATTTCTGATCTTCACCACATATTTTAGTACTTTAGTGGCATGAAGACCTAGTGGTTAGAAAATTAAGCAATACTGACAGGATTCTAGGCTAAGTAACAAATGACAAGCAGGCATTACTATTGAACTCATATTAAAAAAAATAGAGGGAGCCACAGAAAAATGAATTTCAAAACCTGTTCTGGTTCCGAAGAAATTTTCTCTTTAAACTTCTGAAAAATCTTGTCATCTTGGGTTTCGTGTTTTGCCATTGCTTCCAATGAAGTCTCATCTAGAGAATCTGGTGCTTCATCTAAAACCCAAACAGATTAAAACTTTATAGTGTTAAAATCAGCAATACTATAGTTTTAATAAGCAAAAGTAAAATCTTCAGAAGGTTTGCGTGAGAAATTAGAACAAAGTATGTTAAGATGAAGAGCCTGATTTTCATAGTGTAACTTGTTTAAAATATTCCTTTTTGTGAAATGTTTTTAAAAGAAAAGGCTGTGTCTTGCCAGGGAGATTATGCATGTAATCTTCTTCAAGTTTATGTACTTTTTGTTTATTGTTAATCTGTATTACTTTTATACTATGCATTCCTTTGTTTGTCAAACATTTCCTGATGACTAGAGCTTCCTGCGGGTGGCGGGACGCGGGTGGCGCTGTGGGTAAAAACCTCAGCACCTAGGACTTGCCGATCGCATGGTCGGCGGTTCGAATCCCCACAGTGGGGTGAGCTCCCGTCGTTCGGTCCCAGCTCCTGCCCACCTAGCAGTTCGAAAGCACCCTTAAGTGCAAGTAGATAAATAGGTACCGCTTTATAGCAGGAAGGTAAACGGCGTTTCCGTGTGCTGCTCTGGTGCCGGTTCGCCAGAGCAGTGTCGTCATGCTGGCCACGTGACCCGGAAGTGTCTTCGGACAGCGCTGGCTCCCGGCCTCTAGAGTGAGATGAGCGCACAACCCTAGAGTCTGTCAAGACTGGCCCGTACGGGCAGGGGTACCTTTAGAGCTTCCTGCAGCCAATCAGAAGCCGCGTTTTGTTTTTCAAAGGCTTTGGAAGTCGAACGGACTTCCAGAACAGATTCCGTTCGGCTTCCAAGGTACAACTGTAGTATAATTTAAAAATAGGTCTTGCAGCAAGGAAATTTATTCATACTACTTACCTGTATTGGCAGCAGGTGTCAATTTTTTTTTGTCCTGATCTTCCTCTTCTGTTTCACTGACATTGGAGGAGTCAGTTTCTTCAGGCTCTATCACAATTTCATACTCGGGGAAAAGAAATTTATGATCTGGAATAACAACATCCAGCTCACCTACAAAACAAGAACCCAAAATTATTTTGATCATTCTTCCCTATTCTACTTTGTATATCAGTCTATTTTCAAATGATTTCTTGGGTGTGGGGGGCAAACTTTAAAACTAGCAAAGACAAATATAGAATGAAATGGCCAGCAGAATAAAGCCAGAGCAGAAGGCACCATTTTTTTTATACAAAGCTGCAGTGTCTCAATTTTTCGATTTCTTTAAAAACCCTGCTTGTCTCTAGAAGCAGAAATGTCCCAAAATTCAACAGTAACACCTCTAGCATTACTGTAGAGTTTTTATGTCATTCTACTCACAGAGACAAACAGGATTTTAAAGAAATTGAGGCACTGCAACTTTGCTTAAAAAAGAAACTTGTGCTGCTGGAGATGTCAAAGACCAAAAGTGGACTTTGCAGCAACGCCAGAAAATATGTAAAAACTATTTTGGCAAAAATTTCTGAATATAATAGAGGATATGATGTTTTAGAATTCGTAGGTGAATAACAACAACAACAACAACGACTACTGTGTCATCTCCTTCAGGCCAGACTGTAAATGGCCTTGCACTACCCAGGAAAGCCCTCTTGGATGACACAATGAGGATGCAATGGAGGCAGCAAAGTATACCTTCTTTGCTGCCTTCACTGCCATTTGGTAGGCTTGATGATGAGGCCTCACTAGTGTTTGATTGCATTTGACTGGAGTTTTGCTCCACTTGCGTTTGAGCTGTCTCCCAGCTTGCTTCCTCATCCTAAGCTATGGAGTGGTACCTCGGTTGTCGAATGTAATAAGACCGTTCAACTTCCAAAACATCTGACAACCAAGGTGCAATGGGCGGTCGGTAAATTCCATTGAGAAAATGGAGAAATGCGCCTCGGAAGCCGTTCGACTTCCAAGGCGCGTTCGAAACCCAAGGTTCCACTGTACCAGGAAGCCAAATGGGCTCCACAAGATGGGAGAGGGTGCTGAAGGGCAATCATGTCAATGGCCATTAGGATATTCCAGAGGCTGGCCAGGGCTTTGATATGAGCACCAGTTATATCAGCCAAAAAAATTCCCAGAGCAGTTTTAGAAATCCATTGGATTCATCAGCCGCCAAGGGCAGACAATCCTAATAGATACCCAGCCTCTGCAGAGAGAAAAAAGGTGCTAAAAGTCTAAATCTCAATAGGAAATGATTAGACCATGACCAGAGACTGACGCCAATAACCTCCACTTTCAGATAACCCTCTTCACAAGGTCCCGAGCGTGGCCTGCCACATGTGTTGGGCCAATAACATATTGGAACAGCTCCATGGCCGCTATGAGGCCCTGAGCCACCGTAGAGCCATTCACGTCATCATGGATGTTGAAATCCCCCAAACCAGCAGTCTGTAAGCCTTCAACACCACCTGAGACTAGCTCTGTCAGCTTAGGCAGGCAGACTGCTGTGGAGCTAGGTGGACGGTAAACCAGCAGAATGCCAAATCTGTCCCAATTGCCCAATGCCAAGAACGTGCCCTCTAGTTCTCCTGCCCCCAAATAGACAGAGAGCCTGGAAAGAGCTAATTTCTATAGATCACAACAATACCCCCTCCCTGACCCTCAGGTCTGCCCTGACGCTGCTCCAAATACTCAGGTGGACACAGCTGGGTAAGACCAACCACACCTTGCTCAGCCACCAAGGTATCAGTAATATAGACCAGATCAGCCTCCTCATCCAGAAGAGGATGAGGGATGTCTTCCTCAGAGCTAGCCTGGCATTCAGGGCAGCAGCCGCGGACCAAAGGGCTGGCTAACAGGATGACTGCAATGCCTCATGTTGGAGGACGGGCTTGCACACAGCATAGTCACTAACTGTGTGGGCCATGTACCCCTTCCCTGAACTGCCCCACCTCCCATACCATACTTCCCCCTACCCTGAAACATTGTGATTGCACCCCACCCCCCGCTCTCCCCAATTATAACAATTCTTCTTGGACTGCTTAATTCTGAAGTAATCAAAGCCGATCTTCAACTGATGGAGACCCTCCTCTAAATCAATGCAAATTTCTAGAGTTTCAAATTGCTTACCAGACTGCAAGCATGAAAGCTTATGCCCTGCTTTCCAGTCCTTAACTTGATGGTCCTTGCTACAGTAATGAGCCTTGTGGCATTTGGAGCATGTTTTGCTTCCTAAACACCCACAGACTCGGCACAGCTTCGTCCCACATTTTAGCTGTTGATTTGCACAAATTGGCTCTTCATGGGGTGGCTCTTCCTGTGGTGGATCATAAGAGTAGGTGTCATTCTTCCTTGGTAATTGATTCCTAAAAACTTGAAAATAGAAAAAAATTATTAACTAACTGAAAGCAACAGTATGGATATATATTTTTTGTTTGCTCTCTCTGACCTGGCTATGTCAGAAACTATACAAGTTGCTAGACTTCTCCTTAATCTTTACCAGAGGTAAAGGTAAAGGTAAAGGTACCCCTGCCCGTACGGGCCAGTCTTGACAGACTCTGGGGTTGTGCGCCCATCTCACTCAAGAGGCCAGGGGCCAGCGCTGTCCGGAGACACTTCCGGGTCACGTGGCCAGCGTGACATCGCTGCTCTGGCGAGCCAGAGCCGCACACGGAAACGCCGTTTACCTTCCCGCTGGTAAGCGGTCCCTATTTATCTACTTGCACCCGGAGGTGCTTTCGAACTGCTAGGTTGGCAGGCGCTGGGACCGAGCAGCGGGAGCGCACCCCGCCGCAGGGATTCGAACCGCCGACCTTTCGATCGGCAAGTCCTAGGCGCTGAGGCTTTAACCCACAGCGCCACCTGCGTCCATTTACCGGAGGAGAGACCTCTTATTCCAAAGGATCCAAAGCTCCTTAAGGGAGGGAGAGATCCACTAATTTTGTAATATTGGCAGCATTTGAGTGTGGTATAACAGCATGCACGGCATGTATATAATCTGAGAGAAAATTCACTTCTCAGGAGTGTCAAACTACACGCGCTCCAATTCTAGTTTAATAGTACCACACATTTCAGTTAGTAATCTCTGAAAAATTTCTAGCCACCATCTGAGGTATGACTCACACTGCTAATGTTTTCTTAAATCTATTTTTGATGCTTTAATTGCTCCGTTCAACAGACCAGTTATGCCATGAAAGTATCAAGAGCAAGGCAAACATTGTCAGTTTAGGATCTCAGAGGTTGGTTGGTTGTCTCGCATTTTAAAAGGGCTGTTCTTGTCAATATCAAAGCCAGCCAAGAAGTACCAGAAAATACCTCCCTTTCCTTAGCTCCACTTCACCAGTTTTTTTATTTTGACATTTAATTCAAACATGGCGATTTATGGTGCTCTGAGATGCTCTCTAATGCATCTACAAGGGCAGCACTTTAAGGAAAGGGAAGAAACATTCCCATATGATATTTAACTGCTGACATGGGTTGTTGGTGAAAAAAAAGATTGCCTGACTCCCTTTATTTTTAAGAAAACTCTACCAAATTACATACACTGTATCCGTTCATGATTTCTATGCTGTAATCTTGCAGTTGGTTACTCACACAAAGATACTACGGATTTTAGTGGGGCCAACATGACATGTTCCTGTGCACAAGATTGAAGCCACTGACAAGTCTCTCCCCCCCCCCCCCCATTTTCAAATTCTATTATAATGTTATGAGCTGGCTTTGTTTATTATTTTTGGACTTCCAGTTTTAGAACTCCTTCACAGCATTCCATTTAAGTAAGTTGTATTATGCCTATTTATTGAACTTTACCTGTGCTTTTTTCTTTGTTTTAAACACTGATTTATTTTGATCGATGGATTGTTTTATTGACTGTTGTGCAGACTGCCTTGTGAACATCTGTGGTGAATAGCAGTCTATAAATAGTAGAAATAAATAAAACTAGAATTTTAGCTGTGTACCTAAGATACATTTGCGTTTATTTAGTGGAAATATTTACATCCCACCTCTTTACCAGATGTGCCGCAAGGCAGAAGCAAACCTGTAAGGATACACCTGACAAATATGAATCAGGGTGCACAGGATGTGAGCCAATGCAGACGTTACCACACATCTGTATCGTGACAAGTGGTAGGACTGAAGATGCCTTGAATAAGCAAATGTAAGCAAACTCCTACACAGGGAGCTCAGCAGCAGGGAGCTGGGCAAAGAAAGCTGCATTTTTATTTGAAATGGGCTGTACAGGATCTGCTTCCCCCATGTTCGAGCGCCGTCATAAAGGTAGGGAAGAAGACCCCTGTCTGAAACCCAAGGGAGTCACTGCCATCACCTGTATATGATACAAGCTAGATGGACCAGTGACTCGCCTTCGGCTAGGGCCGTAGTTCCCAATGTGGGGCACACGCCCCATAGGGGGGGCAATTTTATTTTTAAGGGGGGCAATTCGAGAATTAGTTATTAACAGTGAATGGCCTTTTAGGCTTCCTCCACGTGAACAGGAGTTCACGTTTTGAATAATAAGAATTATATGTCGCGGGGGGGGGGGTGCATCAGGATTTCAGAGATGCTTAGGTGAGGCATGGCCCAAAAAAGGTTGGGAACCACTGGGCTAGGGCAACATTCCGTCTTCCTCAATGGAAGGACCCAAATTTTAATAGGCACAAACAACAAAGAGCCCAGGGAAACAGCCGGTCCATCCAATAACTCCTATCACCCCTAACCATTGGCCATGCTGGCCGGGGCTGCTGACAACCGCAGGTTCCCCAGTCGGGCCTTGAGGGCTTCAGCTGCAGTCCTAACTTGCCCCGCTGGGTTTAAGGGGAGGGGACTTAGGACTTCCAGCATCTGCCTCATGCATGCCTTTACGCCCACAGCAGACCCGACCGAGGGCCCTTCAGACGACACGAGGCCCCTCTCTGCCCACGCCCCTCACCTCTCAGGCAGCCCGGGGAGGGGCCGGCGAGGCGGTAGCAGGCGGGCCGGCGGCAGCCGAAGAGGAAGAGGCTCCTGTGGAAGGCGTCGGCCCGGCCTGGCCGAGGCGCGTAGAGTTGCAGCAGGAAGGCACGCGGCTCCCCGCACGCGCCGCACTGCAGCTCGGCGGCGCCCGGCAAGCCCGCCTCGCCCAGCCACGCCGGCCTGCCGCCCACTTTGCAAGGGAATTGCTCGCTGCGCAGCCGCCAGGCCGCCGCCTCCTCCGCGAAGCCCAGCTCGACTCGCCGCGAGGCCATGATGTCTCCTTCCTGGCCGAGGCGGTGGAAGCCAGCGGCAATGGAGTCCGCCTGGCGAGGGGAAACAACAGCGCCTCCGTCGGAGAGCAGAGGCACCTGCGGGGGTTGGGCTGGAGACGGTTCTTTCCAAAACGGCGCCTTGTTTAAAGTGGCGGGCAGCGGGGTGGTTTTCTTCCCAATTGGACCAGATTCACAAGACCCTCTGGTGGTGACAAAGAAGTGAGGTGGCTTCAATCCCCACCGCCTGGAATTAAAGGGGTCAGAATCCTAGCTGGAGTATGATCGAACCGAATTCCTGCCCCCTTCCAGATCCAGAACAAACACGAGCTGGCTCTAGGCTGGCCTGATTTTTACTCCGAATCCTAATACTGAATCGGGTTGTGTTTTTTAATGTCAGGGAACTCTCCCAACCCCCAGCCTCAAGGGCCTCGTGGGCAACTTTCTGAGAGCCACATGCCAGTTGTGGGCAAGGCAAAAAGCAAGGCGTGTGAGCAGCCTGAGCCAACAGGAAGGAAGCTATGGACGCAAGTTTGTCGGGTGGGTTGTGTTGCAGATGATACACACAGCATACTCCATCCGGGAAAGCAAGAAGCATTGCCGTTGGTCAAAGACACACTTCAGCCAGATAAAAGCTTTCGAGGAGGGTGCAGAGCATGGGCAGTGTGACCTAGCTGGGTAGGGGTGAGACCAGGGATAAACCCTAGAACTGGATCGGGACAAGTGGGCCACCAGGTTTTACACAGCTTCCTTTTCACCAGCTTTATGCGAAAGCAAATTTGCCTAACAAGCAGAGGCAGGTACCTTTAAATAATTGTGAAGAGAGGATATGGGCAAGTGGAGCTTGTAATGAAGAAAAGCTGCAATTAATAGAATCTCCTTTTCCATAGTTATCCAGGTACAGGAACTATGTCTTCTTCGAGATATGACCAACCCAAAGTATGTTCAAATGACCACATTATTAAGGTGCCAGTTACAGTCACTGTTGTGTCTATTAGATTTGGGTGGTGAGGATTCGTTTTTGGTCATATGAATTAGCTGCATGAAAGAGGAAGATAAATAGAGATACTGGGGCAAATGCTAGTCTTAACTCATGCAGTATCACATATTATACTGCAGCTGGGTCATGCTTCTTAGAGAAGGGGGATTGATCACCTTGGGGGGGGGGGTGTACTGATCACTTCCCTGCAAGAACAGAATGGTGTTTCAAGTACTGATGCACTGGATACTAGGTTAATACTTATGGTCATTGTACATTAAGGAACAGTTTGCATTATCACAAGAGCATGAAATTCAGTAACTCTGAATACCTTCCACTTACTTCTCTTGTGGGACTGGCACTGTTTCCAATTTTATTTTCAATTCTTTTCAGCATATAGCCATCCAAACCAGCACAAAGACAAGTCCCTTTTATCTTCTCTCCCCATCCCCATTTTTAAAATCAGAAATTATGTTGGTAATGGGACAAAATGTTAGTTTTCTTTTATATTGCTCCCTCGCACTCCTGGCAAGATAGTATAAACAGATAGTATTGTTGATGAGAGCAAAGGCTAAAAATCAGCCATTATCAGCGACTCACATTATTTCTATTTTATTATTTTTTTAATTTTTTATTAAAGGTTTTCTCAATACAACAAAAAAAGCAAACAAAATAACATATAATTTTTTCAATATCCACATTTTCTTCACTTCTTTGGACTTCCTCACATCTCTCGTTCCTGCGTTCTAAGTTTTTTGAACTTTACCCAGCAATTTATCACCTTGTTTCAATTCTTATATTATAATTTCCAATATTGTGTCCCTAATTTTAGATAATTTTACCCAAACCTTAAAAGCTTAATTTTAGCATAATAATTATCCAAAATTTGTCTTTTCTTATATTTTCATTTATCTTCATACTCCTTTTAACTATCTTAATGGTGCCATATTATTAATAATCTTACATCTTTCTTAACACTCATACAATTTACAGTATTTTTGTAAATAGTCCTTAAATTTCTTCCAATCCTCCTCCACAGCCTCTTCTCCCAGGTCTCGGATTCTGCCAGTCATTTCTGCTAATTCCATATAGTCTTATCAGTTGCATCTGCCATTCTTCCAGTGTGGGCAAATCTTGGGTTTTCCAGTGCTTGGCGATAAGTATCCTTGCTGCTGTTGTTGCATACATAAAAAATGTCCGATCCTTCTTTAACACCCTCTGGTCGACAATGCCCAAAAGGAAGGCCTCTGGTTTCTTAGGGAAGGTATACTTAAATACCTTTCCCAACTCATTATATATCATTTCCCAGAAAGCCTTAATTCTAGGGCAGGTCCACCAGAGGTGAAAGAACGTTCCTTCAGTTTCTTTACATTTCCAACATTTATTATCAGACAAATGGTATATTTTTGCAAGCCTGACTGGGGTCATGTACCACCTATATATCATTTTCATAATATTTTCTTTCAAGGCATTACATGCCGTGAATTTCAGCCCGGTGGTCCATAACCTTTCCCAGTCAGCAAACATGATATTGTACCCAATGTCCTGTGCCCATTTTATCATAGCCGATTTAACCGTTTCATCTTGTGCATTCCATTTTAGCAGCAAATTATAGATTCTTGAAAGTACCTTAGTCTTAGGTTCTAACAATTCCGTTTCCAACTTTGATTTTTCCACCTGGGATCCTATCTTTTTATCCATCTTAAAAACCTCTTTGATCTGAGCATAATGTAACCAATCTCGCACTTTATCTTTTAGTTTCTCCAAACTCTGCAACCTCCAATTATCTCCATCTTTTTCTATTTTTTCCCAATATTTCGGCCATTTGGCCTCCATATTGAGTCTCTTCCAGGCCTTAGCCTCCATTGGTGACAACCACCTTGGGGTCTTATTCTCCAATAAGTCTTTGTATTTTATCCAGACATTGAACACTGCTTTCCTGACAATATGGTTCTTGAAAGCCTTATGAATTTTAACCTTGTCATACCACAAATATGCATGCCATCCAAAAACGTTGTTAAATCCTTCCAAATCTAAAACATCAGTGTTTTCAAGAAGCAGCCAATCTTTCAACCAGCAGAAAGCTGCTGATTCATAGTACAGCTTTAAGTCTGGCAGGGCAAAGCCCCCTCTTTCTTTAGCATCAGTTAGTATCTTAAACTTGATTCTGGGCTTTTTGCCCTGCCAGACAAATTTGGAGATATCTCTTTGCCACCTCCCAAAACACTCCATTTTGTCCACAATCTGTAAAGTCTGAAACAAAAACAGCATCTTTGGTAATACATTCATCTTTATAACAGCAATTCGTCCTGACAAGGAAAGTTTCAATCTTGACCAAACTTCTAAATCCCTTTTAATTTCAGACCAGCACTTTTCATAGTTATCCTTAAATAGACTCATATTCTTCGCTGTTATATTAACCCCTAGGTATCTTACTTTTTTAACCACATTTAACTCTGTCTCTTTCTGAAACCTTTCTGATTCTAAAGGTGTCAAGTTTTTTTCCAAGACCTTGGTTTTCTGCTTGTTCAGTTTAAATCCCGCCACACGACCAAACTCCTGAATCAATTGTAATACCCTTTTCGTACTAGATTTTGGCTCCTGTAGGGTCAAAACTAGGTCATCTGCAAATGCTTTAAGTTTATACTGTTTCGCTCCGACCTGAATTCCTTCCACCAACCGGTCTCCTCTAATCATATTCAAGAGCACCTCCAGGACCAAAATAAATAACAAAGGGGAAATAGGGCAACCTTGTCGTGTTCCTTTTTCAATTTTGAACTCTTCCGTCACCACATTGTTCACTATCAATTTAGCCTTTTGTTCCGAATAAATTGCCTCTATCCCATTCTCAAACCCCCGTCCTACTCCCATCCCTTCCAAATTTTTCTTCATAAACTTCCATGAGATGTTATCAAAGGCCTTCTCCGCATCTATAAATATTAACACTGCTTTTGTATTGATATTTGTTTGCAAAAGTTCCAAAATGTCAATAATATTCCTTGTATTAGCAAATAAATGTCTACCTGGGAGAAAGCCTGCTTGGTCCTTGTGAATTACTTCATTTAAAACTTTTTTAAATCTGCTTGCTAAAATGTCTGCAAATATTTTGTAATCCACATTTAGGAGGGAGATGGGGCGGTAATTCTTAAGTTGTGTCTTTTCAGTTTCTAGTTTGGGTATCAATGTGATGAAAGCTTCTTTCCACGACTCCGGTGCCTTCTTCCCCTCCATAATTTCATTGCAAACCTCCATTAATGGATATATCAAGTAGTCTTTCAATGTCTTATAATATTTGGAGGTAAGCCCATCTGGCCCTGGAGATTTGCCCAATTGCATGTTCTGAATGGCTTCTTCAATCTCTTGTTGTGTTATTTTATAGTTCAGGATTGTTCTATTTTCCTGAGATAGCCTTGGTAGACCATTCTTTATCAAAAATTGTTCTATCTCCACCTCGTTTTGCGGCCCTTGTGTATATAGTTGTTTAAAGTATCTCTGGAAACACTTTCTAATCTCCACTGGGCTCTGAATATTTCTTCCTTCAATCTCTAAATTTGTGACCGTGTTCAATTTTTGTCTCTTTTTCAGCTGCCATGCTAACAGCTTTCCACATTTATTTGCCGATTCAAAAGATCTTTGTTTCATTAGCTTAACTTTCCATTCCACTTCCTGATTTATCAATTTAGAATATTGTGCTTGGTAAAGTTTAATTTCTCTTAGAATCTCCTTTGACTTCGGTCTCGATCTTAACTTCTTCTCACATTCTTTAATTTTCTCCAGGATCTTATCCTTTTTCTCATTCTGTGCTCTTTTCTTTATGGTGTTCTGTTTATTTCTAATAAACACACAATGAGTTTGCCCAATTTATGAAATATACCTAGTATGTATAGGACTGCATACTCATGTCTTCTCCCCACAACCAGACAAAGTTCAGGTCCTTCCCTTATTTAAGCTTTCCAGTGGAGAAGTTACATCCATACACCAACCCCCAGTAGTCTCAGGCAACACAACTGTAGCCCAGAACATCTGGAAGGCACCAGGTTGCAAAGGCTGCAGTAGGAAAGCCTGTTATATTTGGTAACACACAGGCACATGCTCAGATATATAAATGTATATACCATTCATACATGAATAAAAGCGAAAGTGACAATATGCTTTTATAAAACCTTACAGCAAGAGAAGAAAAACAACGCAATGCACATTACACTGAAGTCATCAAATGTGCAACAGTTGAAAGCAGCAAAGTATTCCGTTCTTAGTTTTTAATACTTAAAAGTTGCAAAACATGAAAAAACAGTTACAGCATTGACATTTTGTGAGAATTACATCCTTGAAAGGAATGAAATAATCTCTTCCTGTGTACAACAACAGCCGATGATGCTTTTCCTTAAATATTGCTTTTAATGCTATGTCCTTAGTTGTTCAATCACATTTCTTCACAACAACAAAATAATTATATAAAAGCAACAATTTCCTTATGGCAAACATTTCAGTTGTTAACAGTGTCATTCTGTTAAATGCTAACTGGGTGAAGGAAGGAGTGACGTTTATTAAAAGAGAATGTTAATCATCAATGCTGACAAAGTTCTCTGAGTGGCGATGAAAATATTCTGGACGTCAGGAGTTTTCTCCCACAATTATGTAGCAGTAGTAACATTTCAAGGTGGGAAGTGTATCCTAAGTCTTCAGTTAGCATCCTGTTCATAATCTGCCTTACTTCCAGCCGTTCACAGTTTTAGTGTGCATAAGGCAAGCCACTCAAGCAGCTCAAATTAAAGTCTTGCAGCCATCGGTTTGCTTACAGGTATCCTAGATTCTGTAACAAGAATACTGAGTGCATTAGTTCTGAGAGAGAAACACTCTACCATTCCTTTACAAAAGCTGTTAAAGAAAACAAAAAGTTATGCATGGAAAAGACTTGTTACAAAACTACCTCTCAGAATCGGAGCTTAGAAGGAAGCTCTGTTTTGGACTGGGAAAAGCAAAGGAGCCTCCATTATTGAACTGGGCAGGCAGGGCATGTTCAAGCAAAAACTAGTTGCAGGCAGCTGCTACACCTCATGCTAAATCCACTGATGTAATGCTAAGTCTTTGCCATCATTACTTCCATCACTTTTAAAATGTAAAGGTAAACTAAAGAATATCAGACATATACTCCTGAAAATGTTAAGCCAGGAGGCAATCAGCTGAAATGTAATAAAAAAACTCCTATTTGGCCGTAAAAGCTGCTATGCAGAGTGTTAACATTTTGGAGACCATACATGATTCACTCAGTCTGTATTTCTGATGAACTATTGCGGGTCAGAGATGATCTTGACAAGGTGAGACTCTGTCAAGACAATATTGCAAGGGCCCAGTTTTCAGCATGCTACATTTTACATTTGAAAAACAGCTCCTACTCTTGCACGAAGTTTACAAACTGTTCAGCTACTGCTGACTTGGGAAATAACAAAAAGAGGAGAAGACACATGCAAAGTCTTTGGCAAAAAATCTCCGTCAGATTTCATAGTACTCTCCATTAGCAGAGACACTTACCAAACATTCCTGCGGTTTTACTTAGAGCTTCTTTCCTTACAATATAAGAGAATCCATCACTCCTGGGGAGAAAAGGAAAGAACTGAGCCGTATAATTAATACATTCACTCTTGTGAGTCCAAGCCTACAGAAGCCCCTCCTGACTGAGATTAGACTGGCAACCCTTGCTGAATTTCTGGCACTGCTTAGTTGTGCAATCTCTGTATAATTTGTAAGAGACTTTATACCCCAACTTCTCAGAAAATTTGTACTCACGTTTTCGTTCTTGATGCAACGCCTTGTCGCACGAGAGCTGCCAAAGCATTTTTCTGCATGTCTGAGGACAGGACATCGTAACACTGTGTGCTTCCTAAACAGGAGAAAGAGGAACAATTAAAGCTTCAGTTCTTTTACCCCAAGTGCTAAGTAAAGAATTGCATCATTCAAAGACAAAACACACACCTGCCTCGAGAAGCTCAGAAGCAAAGCTTCGGACTCCAAATATAAACTGCTTCTCCATAAAGGTCTCATTCGATTCCTTTAAAAGGTACTTGCAGATTATCTAGTGGAGAGAAACCCATTAACGTCTTTGGTTAAGAAGCACATTAACAAAAGGATCATCACTCTTGCATGAATAGTCATTGGAAAACTAAACTTGTAATAAAAATGTAACATTCTGAGTTGAAAAATACTTTATAGCAGTTTAAAGAGTTGATCTGCTTTCTAAAGAGCTACTTCCAAGGGGCAGCCAGATTGGATCTCCCCCCGCCCCCCTTTGAATGCTAAGTTCCTCATGCCATAGCTCTGTTTTTGAAAGCCACTTTGGGTTTCAAAGCAATTTTGTCATATGGCATTTGGGTGGGGGGGAGATGATGCTGTCAGAACACCACAATAGTTCTTGTGAAATAAATATATGGGAACCCACACGAGGGCAGGGGGAGCACAGCTGTAAGCGCTGTACAGCAGGGCTTCATTCCGTGGGTAATACCAATTTCAACTTGTTTATTCAATTTTTGTTTCCTTTAATAAATGACACCACCCAGTTAAATTTTAAATGTCAGCTCGATAAAGAGATACAAACCTAAGTGGGAGAAGACATGTGTTTGACTTCTAGTAAAATCTGTGCTACAAGTTTTAACCTTTTTTCTTAGGATGCTTAGGGTCCGTGTAGGCCATTTGCTTCTATATAAACACCCACATGTTAAGATTTTCATCATAGGCCCTTCTCATTTTCTGCTTTATATATTTATCTTTTTTATCCTACCAAAGGCCCTTCTCTGTGGGCCCCAGCATCAAAATATTAATAAATAAGTCACTCCCCACAAAAGAAATAGAAGACAGACTGGTGAAAATAACATTGCAGTTGATTTTGTACCTGGTAACCTTCCACAAAAGGCTTGAACATTGCTGTCAAGAAAGAGATTATATTGTTTCCTTTCTCAGTAACGAAAACTTGCTGGGACGTGACTTGAACTGCATCACATTTTGTAAGCAAGAAACAACCTTCTTCAAAATCCTGGGGATTAAACAAAATTGGTTATGTTTTTTCAGTGGGTTTAATGCCATACAAACCATTACAGATATTCAACACCTGTATTTCTCCAGTAAACAGGTCTAACGTATCTCAAGTCTGTTTCTAACTTTCAAATTATACCTAAATGGTATCTCAATGAATAGGTATTTCAGTTACTATGGTCACAGCAAAGACAGATGATTTTTAACATTTTATGGCAGCTGACTCCTTTGCGATATCAAAACAGTAATATAGTTTTATTCTATAAAAATAATCTGATGCATGATAAAGTTAATTGCATACAGTGGAATCTGGTTACACAAATCAAAACCAGTTTTTCAAGACAAGACAGCCAAGGCATACACACTCTGGAACTGGGCCTATAAAATTTCCTGCAGGCCCTCCAGTAGAGCAAGCATATGCATGTATTGTACAACCTGCCATCTGAAGAAAATAATATCTGTGTACTGGACTCTGGCGTACAAAAGCTGAGGCCACATATTTTGTCACTTTCTTGCCTGTAAGCAGACAAGATTCTGCAAACAACAGCACATGGGATGCACAACCAAAAGTTTTGAATTATGCCTCTAGGTTACATAATAACACTAATTGCAAACCAAACTTTAACTGTTGGAGAAATTAGAGTGCATGCTTGTTAAATATATATGTATGAATTTCAGAATGGGAAATTTCATTTAAATCTTTGCTCCAACTGCTTTAATTTAAACAATTCAATCTGCTTAACAGTAATTATAATCAGGCAATCCACGTTGCCTGTATTATACCCCTGGATTTTTTAGCACCAAGTTAGCCCCATCGGAACAGCTGTTCCCAGCCAGCAGCAGAAGCTAATTCTCAGTTTGCATTGCGCAACAACTGCAAATAGTCCTGCTTGTTTGAGCACTTTGCACACTACATCAAGATTAAGAGGCTGGGATTTGTAATTCAAAGAGATGCTCCTTGAACATCTTAGAACCGAACACTCTGTACTCTTAGATGGCCAAGCATTCCTGAGTTTTTGTACTGAGAGTGCATGAAGTGCAGTTGAAGACCTGACCTTTCAAGAGGCAGGGCAAACCATTCGTTATTGGGCTTACACAAGAGCAAACTGAACTACAGACTAGTATGTAATTATGGCTGTATTAAGAAGCACATGGAAGATAAATCAGAGAAAGTTTGGGCGGAACAGACTTCCCCTGCTAAAAACTAAAAAGAAGGAAGAAAATAATTGTGCATGCACTTCTAGCACAACCAGAATGGTCTTCCTCCGCACCATGATGGGACACAACATAAATGTAAAGATAAAAGCAGCCCAAAGCAAGGGGTGGGAGAGGGAAAACCATCCCAAGTAAGGAATAAGACACATCTGTAAGGCAGGGATCGGGAACCTGTGATCCTCCAGATTGGACTACATCTCTCATCATCCATGCCCACTTGTTGTACTGGCTAGGGCTGATGGGAGTTGCAGTCCTAGCGGGCCACAGGTTTCTCATCTTTGCTCAGGGGATGTGAGTAGGGATAGTGAACTGACACTCTCCAGATATCTTAGAAGGACAGAACAGTGCGGCAAGGTCAGTGATAAAATGCTGGTAATAGAGAAGCAAAGATAAATGTGGTGTGTGTTTGTGTACACACAAGGTGTATATGCCACCCATGAAAAATATATTTTAATTTTCAGACCGTTAAAGTTTCAGACTGTTAGTTGTCAAGCTCTTTCAGGTGTATGTGTAAAAATTAGGTTGTGACATCTAGAATGAGGCTATAAGATGACATTACATAGCTTTGGTTTTACAGCAAAGGAAGTCATAACATCTTAAAACATTATAGATGGTGTCATTTTATGAGAAGGAATAGAACAGGGATGAGGAACCTGTGGTCCTCCAAATGATGTTAGACTCCAACTCGCATCATCCCTGGCCTACTGGTGATGCTAGATGGGAGTGATGGGAGTGGGTTTTAGCCATGTTGCTTCAAGGAGAAGAGGGACTAGCATATTGAAAACTCACTCAAAATTACAGCCAAAAATACTACCAACAGCAGATCATAACAGCTTCAAGATCCCTCTCTCTATTCACATTAGGCTTCACTATTTAGTGAAGTCATGAGAAACTCCTGTAGATATTAAGCTACCAGGACCGCACACAATACTTTACCTTCAGGGGTATTCCAGGAAAGAATATAAACTCGTCAGAGAAGACATCACGCCAGAAAGCAAAATTGCTATAGACTTCCTCTGGAAAACAAAATGCAACTGCCCATGAATAAACCCTTTATTCAAAGTGTTTCACTATTAAAAGAGGATGTCTGCAAGGTGCTCATTTTTTAAGATAATAATGTATGTTAAACGATGGCATAAAAACTGAACATGTACACAAGAATGGCAGAGCCACTTGGAAATGGTAGGTGCCATCATCAGAAGCTACTTCTGCGCAAAGTCTACTGAAATGACAGGGGATTTCACAACCCAGAACTGTTGATGGATTACGGTTAACCTTAACACTAAATTATGCAATGGAAGTTGTCAGGGCATGCACCATCCCCTTCAATCAACAGCTACTAGAGAATTAGTTCACCAGATAATGACAGTTCACTGGCACACATCATAGCTGTTAAATTAAGGATGATCTGAAGCATGACCAAGTTAGTCAGGTCACGGGAAGTGAAGCTGCTATAACCACAGAGAGCCACTGGGCATTACCTTCATGAACTGCAAACTAATATAAGCTTCACATTTTATTTACACTAACTAGTCTGCATGAATGATGAACACCAGATCATGGTGAATAGGCATATTGGGTACATTAACTTGCCAGCTTCCAGTACAGCTTATAATATAGGAAAGCACTTTATAATTGTGCTAAATATCTGAACAATCTATTTATATATTTTAAGAAAGAGGGATAAGACATAAACCCTAATCCAGAGCACAGGAAAAGGAACATGCACAAAATGCTCTTTATACCCTTTCCCAATCTGTAGCTCATCCAGACCTGCTCAGTCTAACCATACATAAAATGCTTGGGGAACAAGGGAATAGCTCCAAAAATCTCATCACAAGCCTGTTTAGCAAATGGCATAACTGCATTATAGGAACAGATTTGTGGCTTTACAGATTTGCTATATTAGACATTGAATTTACCTTTTCTAGAACAGTGTGTCATTTGCAACGCGAGTGCTACAAGGGCTGGTCGCACAAAGACGTTGAGCAGCTGGTTCCTATAGGACCCGCACATGAGAATGGCGAGCGCTTGCTTAAAGACAAGTTCTTCCGTAGCACCAGCTTCCATATCTTTGTCATTGAGAACCACTTGCCCATTGACAAGGCTCACAATGTTGGAGTGTAGAGCAAGACTGGATCGCACCGCTTTGTTAGCACACAGATTATCTAGGAAAAGACAAATTGGGAATAAATGTCAAAACTGACACCATCTCTTATTTTAGCTTTGAATTTTTCAAAAAAAATACCAAGGAAAGAGGCAGGAAAACTGAACTGTTTCAGCTAGTGATGGGCAAAATGTGCCTGTCTCATTCAGAGCAGGCTGTGCCTATCTTAGCCTTTTTTTGGATAATCCTCAGAAGCAGTCGCCCAAGCGTTTTCTGACAATTCTTCCCAAAGGCTCAGAAGAGCTGGTCTAGGGGAGTTCCTCCACTGAGCAACATAGGAAGCTGAGCCAGGCCACTGGTCCATTGAGCTCAGCATGACTTACAGTGAATGGCAGCAGCTATCCAGCATTTCCAGACAGGTGACATTCCCACTCCTACCTGGAGATTTCAGGGGTTGAACCTGGCACCTTTTGCATGAAAAGCAGGTGCCTTGCCACTGAGCCACAACTGTTCCTTATGTTCCTACCTTCCTAGATCCCACTATCACTAGCCCTACTTCCCACACACTCACAATTTTACTAAGTTGCTGGGACGAGGAGGTAGAGGAGGAGAAAAAACAAGCAGCTGGAGTGTCTTGCCAAAAAATTTCCTAAGTTTGCAGTTCTCTAATGTGAAGGCTTCAGAAAATCTTTGGATCCTCCATTGCCAGTGGGGACTCTGTTCAATGACTTAGGAAGAACAAACAACTGCAGTCCTCAGAATTCACACTGGTAATGCTGGAACAACTGTGAAGTGGTCTTTGGCTATTGTTCCCCTTCCGCAACCTCACCCTACAACTTGGTAAGTTTGAGAAAGGTTGGGGAAACAGGCGGATGAGAGAGCCAGCCGGTAACCATTCTGAGTGGAGGCAAAATTTGGAAGAGGGTGGAAGCTGGTAAGGACGAAGAGATTTCTAAACTGGCAACTTTAAAAAGGCATGCAATTATTATCTGCCTTCCTCGAACAGGAAAGTGGAAATTTATCCTATTTTCAGACGACACAAAGTTAAGTACCCTTCATATTCCACTGCACTGCAAAGTAGTAAAAGCAACCAGAGCTTCTTCAAAATTAAGAGAACCGCAGACTTATGATCAGGTGAAAGATGGAAATGTGAAAGTGGGAGAAAGAGAAGACCCCTGTACCACAAGGTAAGAGCATCAATTGTATACTTTCAGCCTTTGTGAACCTTATTTATAGCGACCAATTAATAAATGACTTATGGAGGCAGGCAAACTACAAGAACCTCATATTCCACCTCAAAATTATGCTGGCTTCAAAGCTCAGGTATTTTTCATATTTGCATTTCCTTGTGGAATCATCTCTCCTGCCCTGAACCACATGGCTCCTTGAGCAGTCATGGCAATACACTGGTATTGTATGTCTGCCATACAAAACTCAATTAGATTGCGTCCCATCCCAGCCTCAAGGCTCAAACAACACAAAATCAGCACAATTGGGTAGGGCCCTAGTGGGAGGGCTCTTGCTTAACCTTGCCTCATAGTTGTTGTGTGTGCATTTTGTGTTGATGGTTTTGTTTTGTTTTTAAAAACCTTGCTTTCTAGCATGTCTTGTTCTCTTTTATAATTGAGATGGTCACCGCAAATATAAGTAACCTTTCCTGCAATTTTAAAATCTTTTTTATATTGAGGAAGAACAGTAATCATATGCCGTAGTAACATTCATGTATTTAGGGGTGGGGGTGCGGGAATCAGACTGGTTTTAAAGTCCTAAAAGGAAAATTCTAGCCTCCCACAGTTCCCAAACACATAAAAAGTAACATAAGCTACACTGTTCTCAGAAAAGGAAATGTGTGTACAATGTTCATTGCATACCGGGCCAATCAAGGAATCCTCCAAATGTCTGAGTTAAACCTTTTAGCCAAAGTGTCTTTTCAACAAGAAGCTGAAAATCTATGGCTGGTAAATTCTGGAGTAGGACAGCAGCAACTAATATCCATGGGCTCAGAACCATGTTTTCTATTTGTAGGAGTTCCATTTTGTAGCCTACATCACAGGCAAATTCCTGGATTTCCTCCGAAGGCTTTTGTGGAATATGCCTAAAAGGAAAAGTGTAGTGAGCAAAGGCATTCAAAGACTTGTATTCCCATATAGATTCAGTTTGCTTTTGCGAAATTTCTTTTTGCAAAGGATATTCCATCCATCCCACAGGACCTCTGAGTGCCACTGAGTGAGGGACCTGTGAAATTGCATTTATTTTTGCATGGAATCCCCGCCCCCACCAGCAAGCAATACCTTCAAATCACTGATCACACCTGTCTGCCATTGGCTGAACCATACAATTTAAAAGTCCAGTGCTTTTTTCCAGTGATGTCATGGTGCAAAAACATGGATGCAAGGCATGGATCCTTAAGGCTCCATGTAATTTTATAAGGGATTTCCTCAAAAACACTATCAAATCATAGGTCACAACTGCATCCACAGTGTTGTTGTCATCCTATGCAAAAGTACAGTGGTACCTCGGGTTACATACGCTTCAGGTTACATACGCTTCAGGTTACAGACTCCGCTAACCCAGAAATAGTACCTTGGGTTAAGAACTTTGCTTCAGGATGAGAACAGAATTCGTGCTCTGGCGGCACGGTGGCAGGAGGCCCCATTAGCTAAAGTGGTGTTTCAGGTTAAGAACGGACCTCTGGAATGAATTAAGTAGTTAACCTGAGGTACCACTGTAATGCAAAAGTAATGAAGGTTCCTGAGTATCTCTGCCTTGTTTTCCTGATACTGGGAAAAACTGGATCTGTGTTTTTGATAGTGAAGTCTACACATTTTTATTTTTATTTTATTCAAGAGGACCTGTATTCATTCAACTAGACCCAACTTGTACCTGAACCTCATAGAAAAAAACACAGTGAGAGCATGTGTGTGTGAGAGCATGTGTGTGTGTGCACGCACACCCACCCACCCACCCACCCACCCCCACACACACATAAATGCACACTTCCTCTGGAAAGGAAGTAACCTGGGGTTTGGAAGAAGAGAAACAACTCAAAAGGGTAGTGCTTATATGCCACTCTCCCAAAACTCCAAATGTGCCTACGGGTCCCAAATGGTGGGTGAATAATAATAATAACAGCAGCAACACCTGGGGGTGCTTACTTTCATATCTAAAACTTAAGTAACAATATTTTGAAGTTCATATTAACAAAGTGAAGTATGCTCATTAAACAGTATTTACATCTACAGGAAGTAATAAATGAGTTCAGGAATCCTTTTTTTGGGATCAGCATCCCCATGATGCATTCGCACTGTAATGCCACTCAAATATTGAGATCTGACCAATGCTGAAGGTAGGACCAATGAATGATCTAATAGACTTGTCTGATACAGTAAAATGATGGCTAAATATTGTGATAAAAGGGGTAGCGTCACTACCCAGCTAATGAGCACTTTTAAATTTTGCAGTGAAAAACAGACTCATGCTAATTTCCCCACAAGCTATTATATATATATAAATAAAAAATACATTGTAATACCTTGGAACCAAGTTAAATGAACAGGTATCGATTCTCCCAGCTGCCAATGATCTGAGTGATACAGGCTGTCCAAAGAATATGTGTATGTTTCCAAAATCTTCACTCAGGATTTTCCTGGCTTTCAAGAGTCCCTACAAAGGATAAAACTTGAGACATGTGCAACAGCAAAGATACATGCAGATATACTACATTTATTATTTTATCATACCTTCTACAGCATCAGTTTGCAATTTTTATGATTACCTTAGGATTCTTAGCCTATTCACCCTCACAACCTTGAGGTACATGACTATTTTTTCCTCTTCTATAGGAAGGAAACTGTGATTGAGGTAGGAAATTGCCCTTGACATCCAGGCAATGTTTAAATGCAACACTAAGTCATGGTTTGCATGCATCCACCTCCTACAAGCACAGGTGCAAAAAGAGCACCAGAACTTGCTGCTTCTTTTACAGTTACCAGATTTTAACTATTGTTTGTTAAAATAAAGCAACTTCATAAAATATAGGTTGCAGCCAACTAAAATCTACTCAGAGTTGACCCATTAAAATTAATGGGCTTTAAGTCAACCAATCTCATTGATTTAAATGGGTTTACTTCAATTATGACGAATGATGGATGTAACCATATGGCTTGAAGTTAGCTTGTTTCAACAAACCATACTTAACCATCATTTGTCCAGGTCTGGATGTCATGGCAGGCTAAGTTTAGTTTAAAACAGAAGCAAAAGTTTCCAAATTCCTCCTTGTAGCCACATCCAAGGCGGAGAGAGTAACAAATGAGCCCAAGACCTGTGGTGACCAGTTCTTGTAATTGCCAAGCATTGTGCCGCATTATGACCAAACTGTTGGTTTCTGCTTCCTTCACTGAGCAGCGAAGTGCTTGTCACAAGACAATGTTTACATTCCACAGTCAAATGCTGTTGGGTTTTCTCACGGGAAAGGAGACTGGATGTGACGTACACTGGTTTCCTGTTTTTAACTGTTCTTTGCAGTTCAGTGTGATTCTCTCCGTGCTTTAGAGGAGAGAGGATGCCTTTCTCTGCTCCGGCAGAGGGAAGATGTTTTCTGTAAATTACCAGCTTTGAAGTGTAAATAAAGTAATATAGAGCATGTTGGCACGTACTTTTCATCATTCCGCTGTGCACTGGACACTGCTTATATCCAACATTTGGTTATGGGCCCAGAACAACGCAGTGTTTTGAGAATGGACTCCAGAAGTCGGGCTCCTGGCAAAGGAACAAAGGAGCAAAGAATTGGAGTGCCGGCAAAGGATCGGAATGCAGAGGGCCGGATCGGACGATATCTCTGCGCGTCAAGATGATTTGATGAGGTATGTGCTACAGCTCCGGGCAGCCTGCCAGCTTCTAATTAATGGCTTTATGGCTGGACTTTGAACTTTTATAGCCGGTTTTGCCGTGGCACAGGCAAAAGGCTAGAAGGATAAATTTTTCCTATGCTGGGGGAAATCGAAAGTAAAGCAGCTGCAGCAGTGTCGCAGCATGAATTTAAGACAGCAGAGAGAACTTTCACTTTTGAACTTGCTTTTGGAATGCGGTTTGAAGCAGCTGCAGATAAGCAAAGCAGTTAAGCAGAAAGGCACAGGTTCACAGGCAGAGGCTGTTTTGAATTTGCTTTTGGATTGAAGCAGCTGTACACAGACGCAGCATGTATAAAGCAGCCTGATTTAAAGCAGCAAAGATGACGCTAAAGGCTAATGCCAAAGTCATGATGGCCCTTCAGGATGCTTGTGGGATTCCTAAGCTCAATAGGAAGAACTATGCGGACTGGGTTCTCTATGCAGAGGCTATTCTGCGGAAAGAGGGTCTGTTTAAAGTTATTACAGAGACCCCCCCAGCTCCAGTTACAGATGAATGGAAAGCTATGGATTCCAAGGCAAGGGGAACTCTTACGTTGATAGTATCCCCAGAAGAGCTCTGTCTGTTGCGTGATAAGACCTCAGCCAGAGAAATTTGGGACACTTTGAGAGAGGCTCACTTGAGGACAGAAGCTGGGTCCACAATGTTTTACTTTAACAAGCTGCATAATATGGCTCTTGCTGAAGGTGGAGATGTGCGTATACATCTGATGGAGATGCAGAATCTGAGACATGAGCTGCAACAGAGAGGACTCAACTTTCCAGAGGAAGTGTATTCCTTTATGATACTACAATCTTTGGGTTCAGGTTGGGAGTCTGTTGCGACTCAGATTGCTGTACAGCCAACTGCTCAGCTAACAGTGGACTATGTTACTGCCGTGATATTGAATGAAGCGGATCGCCGGGGTGCTAGCTGCATCAACAAGGGGGAGACTTCACAGACGTCATCCCATAGTGCAGTGGAACCACCAGATGGCGCCAAAGCTTTGAAGGCAGTGAAATGCTACACGTGTGGACGTCTAGGCCATATGAAGAGGGAATGCAGATATCCCAGGGCCAAGACAGAGCAGCGCAGCGAAAGCTCATCGCGTGGAAAAGGCCGAGGCAAAGGCAAAGGTCCGGTGTCCAGGACAACGCAGCACAAGGCAATGGTCTCACGCTTCACTCCAAAGGTTGCAGAGGTCCAGAAGACATCTAGATCTTTCTTCGTTGTTGATTCGGCTGCAACGCATCACATGTGCAATGATAAGCGACTGTTCGTGTCTTTTACACCGCAGGAAGGTGCGATTCACCAGGCGGATGACCACACAATCCCCAGTAAAGGCTACGGAACTGTTGTTCTTCACAGTTTGGACTTATCGATACAGGATGTGCTTTATGTGCCAGATGCCAATCATAATCTGCTCAGCGTTGGACAGCTGAATGAGCGGAAAATTGACGTTTCCTTTAAGAACAAAAGGTGCATCATCACAAAGAAAAATGATTATGTATTGCATGCTGAATATGTTGATCGTTTGTATGTTTTGTATTTTGATGATGTTGTGCAGGATGACACTTGTTGCATTGCAGGTTCTAACAAAAGTTTGCATGCAGAATGTATTCACGATTTTCATCGAAAATTTGGTCATTTGCATTTTGAGGCAGTATCTAAAATGCCTGCCTTGGTTGAAGGTATGACAATTAAACCCTGCAGGTACCACATGAAGTGCAAGGCATGCGCAGCAAACAAGGTGAAAATGGCTGCGAAAGGTAAGGTGTCTAGTAGGCAAGCTACAGAACCATACCAGGTTGTTCATGCTGATTTGGTTGGACCACTAGCGCCCTCTTTGGGTGGAAACAGGTACTTCATGGTTCTCATTGATGCATTTTCCAGGTATATTTATGTGTACAATCTCAAGCAGAAATCAGAGGCTTTTCCAAGGTTCAAGGAATTCTGTGCTTGGTTGGAAAATGTGCATGGTAAGAAGGTAAAGACTCTTTTCAGTGATCGCGGGGGAGAATTCACTTCTCAGCAGTTTGAAGCTTTTCTGACTGAGAAAGGAATTCAACACGATTTGTCTAGTCCTCGCTCGCCATGGCAGAATGGACTTGCGGAACGAGCAAATCAGACATTGCTTCAAGGGTTAAAAACCTTGCTGCATGATGCCAATCTTCCAGAGAGTTATTGGGCCGAAGCTCTCTCATGTTTCACTTACAGTTATAATCGCAGGTTATCTTCAGCGATTGGTTGTACCCCCTATGAGAAGATGTTTGGCAAGAAGCCATACATCAAACACATGAAAATTTTTGGTTCTGACATGTGGGTTCACTCACCACAAAACTCCAAGTTAGACAAGCGTGGATTGCATGGTATCTTTCTAGGTTATCAGAAAGGGTCTTACAGAATAATGATGACTGACTCTAAGGAAATTAAGCTCACAAGAAGTGTTGAGTACAATGCCAAGTGGGGGGAGAATGTGGGAATTTTCCAATGTTATCCTGATGACAGTGATGAAACTGAGGATAGTCGAAAGCAACCGCAACAACCCACACCCACTGATGAAGGTTCTGATTCTGAGTCTGAAACTGAATCGGGTGATTCAGAGGATTTCAAGAGTGCGAAAGCCTCTATGCGACCCTCTGAAAGCTCTGATCAAGAATTGGAGGAACCATTGTTCACAATAGGTCACTTTTCTCCTAAGAAGGAAGAGGAGAGTGTTGAAGACTTAAGGCTAATTCGCAGGTCACAGAGAGCCACAAAAGGCAGACCTCCAAAGAGATTTGCTGATGAGTTTGCTAAGATAGCAGTAACAGCTGTTAAAAGCTCCAAGAAGGTATTTGAACCTTCAAGTTTCCAAGAAATCCAGGATTTGGATTCAAAGGAAGCTGAGCCATGGTTAAATGCCATGAAGGCTGAGCTTGATTCCTTGGAAAGGAACAAAACATGGGACCTTGTTCCAGTAGTTCCAGGAATGAAACTGCTTGGAAGCAAATGGGTCTTCAAAGCGAAGACTGATCAAAATGGCAAGATAGTCAGACACAAAGCCAGATTGGTAGCCAGAGGTTTTGCACAGGTACCAGGTGAAGACTATCACGAGACCTACTCACCCACAGTGAGGTATGAGAGCATTAGGCTTATGCTCAAGCTAGCTGCAGAAGAGAATCTACACATTAGTCACCATGATGTGAATACAGCTTTTCTGTACGGATCTCTAGATGAATCACTTTATATGCTTCCACCTGATGGCGTACAGGTAAAACAGGGATTTGTTTGTGCTCTGAAGAAGTCCCTTTATGGTCTCAAACAAAGTGCACGGTGTTGGCACACAAAACTCACTGAAGTATTGTTTTCTCTAGGTTTTAAGCAAGGGAAAGCTGATCCATGCGTATTTGTCAAAGAGGAGGGGCAAAAGAAACTGTATTGTTTGTTTTATGTTGATGATCTTTTATTCTTTTGGAAGGATGTCACAATGTACAATAATGCCCTAGCTCAATTGAAAGAGCACTTTGACATGAAAGATCTTGGTGAGGTAAACAACTACCTATCTCTGGAAATAGAGAGAGATCAAGATGGTAACATTCTAATACACCAGTCACGTAAAATTGCTGATGTGTTAAGCAAACTAAACCTGATGGATGCTAACCCTGTAGACACACCGATGACAACAGGTTATCAGGTAGATGACACTGGAGAAGCATTTTCTGATACTACACTGTACAGAAGTGTGCTAGGCAAGCTAAACTTCATTGCCAGATGTTCAAGACCAGACATTGCTGTTAGCTGTAATTTGCTAAGCAGACAAGTCAACAATCCTACTGTTAAGGATTGGAAAGCTCTGAAACGCATAGCGCGGTATTTGAAAGGCACTATGCATTACAGACTGAGATTTAACAATCAGAAGTCTGGTGGTCTTGAGATATTTGCAGATGCAAGTTTTGGAAGTGACACTACAGACAGGAAAAGTACGTCTGGAGTTTGCTATAAGTACAATCAGGGTCTATTTGATTGGTCATGCAAGAAGCAAACAACAGTTAGCTTAAGTACTTGTGAAGCTGAACTGAATGCACTGTCTTATTCACTTAAGGATTGTGAATGGTTGTTACAATTGTGCAAAGACATAAAAATTCCTGTCAAATGTCCAATCCAGGTTTACCAGGACAACAAAGCATGTTTGGCTTTGCTGAATTCTGAAGGTTGTAAGCAAAGCACGAAGCACTTGCAATTGAAGTTGCAACATGCTAGGGAACGTATTCAAAAGGGACTCGTAACGGTGTCCTATATGCCAGGTAATGAAATTCCTGCTGATGTATTGTCCAAGATTGTATCAAGGGATCAACACTGTACCTATGTGCAGAAGTTGGGTTTGTACTGATATTGTACGAACACGCTGCCCAGTGATGTTCACAGAAAGGGGGAGGATGTTGGTTTCTGCTTCCTTCACTGAGCAGCGAAGTGCTTGTCACAAGACAATGTTTACATTCCACAGTCAAATGCTGTTGGGTTTTCTCACGGGAAAGGAGACTGGATGTGACGTACACTGGTTTCCTGTTTTTAACTGTTCTTTGCAGTTCAGTGTGATTCTCTCCGTGCTTTAGAGGAGAGAGGATGCCTTTCTCTGCTCCGGCAGAGGGAAGATGTTTTCTGTAAATTACCAGCTTTGAAGTGTAAATAAAGTAATATAGAGCATGTTGGCACGTACTTTTCATCATTCCGCTGTGCACTGGACACTGCTTATATCCAACACAAACAAGGCCACAGTGAATTTAAGGCCAAGCAAGATATGAACCCAGAATAAATGCCCAAGATTCCATCCATTGGACTACAATAATTTGAACCTGCTTTCTTACCGATGTAGATTCCTTTGGTTTAGGGACTCCTAAAAGTTCGCGTGCATAAAGGGATTCTTCCAATACCCTCTCGTAGCTGATACTGATTGGGACAAGGTAAATGTCAAACACTTCCCTTTTAAGGAAAGGATCCATCACAATATTGAGGAGACCTGTAAGAAGAAAATTATGTTATTTAGTATGAAAATAAATGCACAATATTCATGTAAAAATTAAATCAAGATTGTTTACAGAGAGCATGATAAGTTATAGCATGTCATTTGTGCTGAACACATGGCTCAATTCTGAACATAAATTGTCTCGTTTTGTGACAAAGGCTGGAATTCTATGACCAACATACCAAACTTTGGAGTCAAAGTCTTTGCTGTGCGGCTTCTTGTCCCCTCAAGATAAAATTCAACGGGAGCATATCCATTCTTTAGGACAAAAACGACAAAAACGTAACTATTAGCAAACACAAGGAAATATATTAACTCATTTTTAAGTAAGTAATCTAAGTGGTGTTTATTTTTTTTATTTTAAAAAATGAATTTTTTAGAAGCTACTTGGGTCAAACAAAGTATAACCAAATGTGGCATCAACCACAAATAAAGAAATAAAGTAAACATGAGCAAGTATTAAAACTCAACATAAAATTGCAGTTATTTACCTTTAACATAGTTTTCACATATTCAGCAAACACAGCCCAGTAGAGTTTGTTACCACCAAATGTACGTCGCATAAAAAAGGCACCTGATTTTCGTAGCAGCTCACCAACCAGTTTCATTCCCAAGAAATCTAGCAGAGGCACAGAATAGAGTAGCAGAATCATTTGGTGTTTCAAAGTGGTACTCCATTCAGAAAGCAGAATGCAAAACACACAGAGATTCAGCCAACCACTTATGTGGGTAGTGTATCAGAAACAAAATTTCAAAAATATATTTAGAGGATATAATTTGGCAGCAAATTACATAGCGTTCATAGGGTGACAAGTCATAGAATAAGTCATAGAATAAGAATAAACACCTTAGGCTATATCCAAGGCTCCCTGCTAGTGCAAAGGACATACACTAATGGAATGGAACTTTCCCGTCTCTCTTTGCCTGTAGCCCCCTATGGGCCCCCAAAATCAGCTGCAGAGGATTGGAAGATACTTTGGAGTTGATGGTGGGTTTGGGTGTGGGTGGAGCAGAGGAGAGAAAAGTTCTGCCAGTGCACATCCTTTGCACCACTGCAGGTCTGTTGGCACTCCTCTGGCTATGACCCAATGAATTCAATGGGCTTGCTTTTGTAAGGGGTTTGTGTTATGGAAGCCTTGGTATTCTACCCTGGTTTTCTGCTGGTTGTGTCAATGTACACAAGCCTTTGATAAATGACATGCATAATTGCATTTTATGTTTTAAATGCTTATAATTAAGCTTCAAGTGTATTAACACTCCTACTTGTAATAGAGAGCTATCTTGAAGATCCGAAAGGGTGATCTTCACACTGGTGATCTCATTGGCTCCCAGTACATTTCCGAGCACAATTCAAAGTGTTGGTGTTGACCTTTAAAGCCATAAACGGCCTCGGCCCAGTATACCTGAAGGAGCGTCTCCACCCCCATTGTTTTGCCCGGACGCTGAGGTCCAGTGCCGAGGGCCTTCTGGCGGTTCCCTCATTGCGAGAAGCAAAGCTACAGGAAACCAGGCAGAGGGCCTTCTCGGTAGTGGTGCCCTCCCTGTGGAATGCCTTCCCATCAGATGTCAAAGAGATAAACAACTACCTGACATTCAGAATTATTAACAGGTTTTCAAGAACAAAATCCACTACGATTTCCCTCGGGACGGGCTATTTTCCCTCCTACCGGGGAATCAAGGAATCCCTGCATTCATCAGTTCCCTTTGGCCTGACCTTGTGCAGCCTCCTTGCTGTACAAATCCATGGGAGATTGCAAGCACAGTAAGACAACCAACACACACATTTATAGCAGTCTGATCCAAGCTCACGTTGGCCAATCCGGATTGCGCCATTACAAAATTCTGGCTATTTTAAGAATCTTTTGCTTAAAAGGAAATACTTGCCTATTCCTGCAGCAATGACAGGCAAAGCCAAGTCATAGGTGTACAGCACATAAGATAGTAAGAGAAAATCGATGTAGCTGCGATGACTGGGCAGCAGAACAACGGGATGCTCTTGTATTGCCTGTTGTAACTAATGAAGAACAAAATGCCATTTATCACTATGAAGGAATCTTGAGTTGTCTTTTTCTTTAATTTCAGCACATGGCCACAATATACTCTGCAACTCTTTCAGATTTTTCTTTAGAGAAGATGATTGAATAATAAACTAAAGCATCAACTTTTATGATGGCTTAAACATAACAGAAGCAGGGAAGTCAGACCTCAGAGGTTCTACATCAGCATTTTAATTACTCTGGGTTGCATGCAGTCGTTGTGTGAATGAAATCAGCTTGGCCTACACAAGGTTCACCTAATTACTTCTATGTAAGGCTGCTGTCCTAAGTATCTCCCACAGATCTCTTGGGATTGCATAAAAAGATGACATGCCTGCAGTAGCACAATCTTTTTATATTAAAAAGTTTAAAAAAGAAGGTAAAGGACCCCTGGATGGTTAAGCCCAGTCAAATTCGACTATGGGGTGCAGCACTCATCTCGCTTTTCAGTCCAAGGGAGCCAGTGTTTGTCCACAGACAGCTTTCCGGATCATGTGACCAGCATGCCTAAACTGCTTCTGGTGCATGGAACACCGTGACAAGTGCCAGAGCACATGGAAACGCCGTTCACCTTCCTGCTGCAACTGTATCTATTTATCTACTTGCGCTGGTATGCTTTCGAACTGCTAGGTTGGCAGGAGCTGGGACAGAGCAACAGGAGCTCACTTCGCTGCGCAGATTCGAAAAACAGCCTGTTGACTTGTAGAGTTATTGGGCCATTGATTCCAACCCCACATTAACATTGGCATGAAAATTCGTACAAACTCATGCTTGTTGATATTTGCATATCAAAAGCTGATACGAGAGAAAAAATGGAGAAGGGGCTTCTACAAATAAAGAACAAATTTCCTTATTCGTTTTTTATACATCTTAAGGTAAAGATTTTGGATCCAAGGAGAATAAGGTTCCCAGTGGCTATTAGCTCGGATAGCTATGCGCCACCTCTAGGGTTGGAGGCAGTAAGCTTCTGAATACCACCAGCTGCTGGGCACAATTGCAGCAGACATGTCCCTAGTGTGGGCTTTTCATAGGCATCTGGTTGACCACTGTGAGAACAGGAAGCTGGCCTTGATAGGCTTTTTGGTCCACTTACACAGGGCCATGAACATGGTAATTCTTTAGTTATGGCTGCAACCCAAGGGTTCTGAAAAGGCCACCTCAGGGACAATCAGTATGTCAAACTGTCACACTATAATGTGGTTACTACAGTCAGCATGGCCACACATATTCATTCTGATTGTGATGGTGTCAAGAGTTCCAGCTGTTTCCATATGCCTTCATACACATACTTACTTTCTGCATGCCATCTTCATTCACACAGATGCTCTTGAAAAGGGATTTAAATATTTTGCTCAGTGTGAAAGCAAAAAACCGTATAGCACCCATATGCATGCTATGCGCCATCTCATCCAGAATTTCTGCTGCTTCTTCTTGTATGATGTCAGGTGATTCACCTGTCTCTTTCGATAGCTATGCGAAAGATGAAGAGCAGTAGTCAATAAAAACCAAATGTCTCTGACATTTTGAAGATTGTTTGGCACACGGTGGCCTATAGTTGCTTTGTATGTGGCAAGTAAGAATTGTTGAAGAGGTTTACTCTCTTGCAGCAAGAACTACAAGTGCAGGTGCAAAGGAAATTATGCCTTGGGGATTTAGCAGCTGTGTGACTAGCACAAATAAAATAGGGTAATCCTTTTCTTTTATGAAATACAGTTATGGGGAAAGCCCCACCTGTTGATAAAGTTATAAATCCCTGAAACACTCCATTTCAAAGCACATATGAATTACACAAATCATGCAAAGGCCGATCCAATAAAACTCTCTCAGCTGAAAAGACCACCTCCACCTGAGCAAGACACAGAAAACAGTATAGATGATTATGCAATTTGAGGAATTTCTACTACAATGGAAAGAAAAGAAACAAAATTCTACCCTGAGAAAATCAAAGCAATAGCCTCATGGGTAGAAAAAAACCTGGCAGTAAACAAGGGTGCTGCTCAAAGAAGACCTACAAATACATTAACTTCTGAAGTAAGAACAATTTTTTACTCACGTGTTTGATGACATATTGAACTTGTTCAGATTGCAGAACAATAGTTTTAATGGCACTTGGCTTACAGGGAGAAAGTTCTTTATAAACAACAGGTGTGTAGCATTTCATTGCGTATCTGAGGTCACTGGATTGCCGCCTCTCTTCCAAGATATCTTCAAAATCATCTTTTTTCTTTGATGTGAGGTTTTTCTGTTGGGAACATAATGAATGAAGAATCAGACAGTAACTTAATCCATGCACACTGCAATCTCATGCATATCTACTCCGAAGTTAAGTCCTTATAAAGTCAATAGGACTTATTCCCTCATAACTGTGTATAGGACTAAATAGCTTTCTGAGGTTTGTCAGAGAAAATGGTGTCATGACAGTAAAATGTACAATTAGCAACATCTCTGCTATCATGAAATCCCTTATCTCTACTATCATGAAACCATTTTGTAATATTTGCTTTTATTTAATTAGGGTTCGACCTACACAAATGAGCCACAAGACTTAATAGCTGAGTTTTACAATCAAGGAGCTGGCTGGCTGGTTTAAATTAGTTTGGCAAATTCACCCTTTGTTATTCATTTCAGTTCTGGAGGTGCTCTTGAATATGATCAGAGGGGACCGGTTGGTGCAAGGGATTCAGGTCGGAGCGAAACAATATAAACTTAAAGCTTTTGCAGATGACCTAGTTTTGACCCTGCAGGAGCCAGAATCTAGTACGAAAAGAGTATTACAATTGATTCAAGATTTTGGTCGGGTGGCGGGATTTAAACTAAATAAACAGAAAACTAAGGTGTTGGGAAAAAACTTGACAGATACAGAGTCAGAACGGTTTGAGAGAGAAACAGAACTAACGGTGGTAAAAAAAGTAAAGTACCTAGGGGTAAATATAACAGCAAAAAATCTGAGTCTATTTAAGGATAATTATGAAAAATGTTGGTCTGAAATTAAGAGAGACTTGAACAGTTGGACAAAATTGAAGCTTTCTTTGTTAGGCCGAATTGCCGCTATTAAGATGAATGTATTGCCAAAGATGTTGTTTTTGTTTCAAACATTGCAGATTGTGGACAAGATGGAGTGCTTCCGGAAGTGGCAGAGAGATATTTCTAAATTTGTCTGGCAGGGCAAAAAGCCCAGAATTAAGTTTAAGATATTAACTGATGCGAAAGAAAGAGGGGGCTTTGCCCTGCCAGACTTAAAGCTGTACTATGAAGCCGCAGCTTTCTGCTGGCTAAAAGATTGGCTACTTCTCGAAGACACTGATGTATTGGATCTGGAAGGTTTTAACAATGCTTTTGGTTGGCATGCATACTTATGGTATGACAAGGTTAAGATCAATAAGGCCTTTAAGAACCATATTGTCAGGAAAGCAGTATTTAATGTCTGGATAAAATACAAAGACTTATTGGAAAACAAAACTCCGAGGTGGCTTTCTCCTCTGGAAGCTAAGGCCCGAAAAAGACCCAATATGGAGGCCAAATGGCCAAAATATTGGGAAATATTAGAAAAAGATGGAGACAACTGGAAATTGCAGAGTTTGGAGAAAATGAAGGATAAAGTGCGAGACTGGTTACATTACGCTCAGATTAAAGAAGTTTTTAAAAATGACAAAAAGTTAGGGTTCCAGGTGGAGAAATCGAAGTTAGAAACAGAATTGTTAGAGCCAAAGACTAAGATACTTTCAATAATGTATAACTTGCTGTTAATATGGAATACACAAGACGAAATGGTTAAATCGGCTATGATAAAGTGGGCACAGGACATTGGGCATAACATTATGTTTGAGGACTGGGAAAGGTTGTGGACCAATGGGCTGAACTTCACTGCATGTAATGCTCTGAAGGAAAATGTAATGAAAATGATATACAGATGGTACATGACCCCAGTTAAACTTGCCAAAATATACCATTCGTCTGATAATAAATGTTGGAAATGTAAAGAAAATGAAGGAACATTCTTTCACCTCTGGTGGACTTGCCCTAAAGTGAAGGCCTTCTGGGAAATGATATATAATGAGTTGAAAAAGGTATTTAAGTATACCTTCACTAAGAAACCAGAGGCCTTCCTTCTGGGTATTGTCGGCCAGAAGGTGTCAAAGAAGGACCGAACATTTTTTATGTATGCAACAACGGCAGCAAGGATACTTATTGCTAAGAACTGGAAAACTCAAGATCTACCCACACTGGAAGAGTGGCAGATGCAGCTGATGGACTATATGCAACTGGCCGAGATGACTGGCAGAATCCGAGACCTGGGAGAAGAGAGGGTTGAGGAAGACTGGAAGAAATTTAAGATTTATTTACAAAAATATTGTAATTTGGTTGAATGTTAAGAAGGATGCTAGATCATAAACAATTGTCCACCACTGAATTAGATCTGAATTTGACGATAAGTGAAATTAAGGAAAATATAAATTTTTGGAGAACTGCTAGATTCTATTTAAAGGAGCGGATGTAAGATTGTAAACAAGATGATAATTTGCTTGAAAAGATTTTATAACGATGTAAGTGGAAGCGGGAGACGTGAGGGAGTCCAAAGAAGTGATGAAACTATGTTATGATATAAGTAATGTTGTTTGTTATTTATGTTTTATATTCAAAAAACCTTAATAAATATTTATTTAAAAAAAAATTAGTTTGGCAAATTCAGTTCTTCACATGGTCTTTATTGTCCATAAGGCTTGTCATCTGGTAACAAATGCCGCCATGAAAATAGAAGGAACAATTGGCAACACTCCCCTTTTATACAAATATTAAAAGAGCATCAGAATCAAACTATAGTCTTAGCACCCCAGTGCTACTCACAGTCCCCAAGCTCTCCAAATCATTCTTTGCATATCCACTTCCTTCTTGTCAATAGCATACACAAATCCTTTGGCTTCTAGCTCCCTCAATGTTATGCATTGCCTCTGTCCTATTTTCTCCCTCAATTCCATCTCTCCATTGTCAATTGTTTCCTTGACTACCTCTTTATCTGTCCATCAGTTTTGTTCCATGTCCATTTGGTAGTCCGTCTCCCTCCCCACCATAGCATACAACCCTTACTGACCTTAAGTGGAGTTTCTTCAGAGCTTTTCTCCACCCTGAAAGCGTTGAGGCAGCATTGTCCCATGGGCAGTTTGGAACATTCACAAGTTGGAATGTCCACACCAATTCAGCCAATAACTGTCAGTGACCTCACTGCCACACGTGTACTAAAAAAACAAATGCACTGATTTCTACAAACAGGAGAACTGTGCATTTCAAATTGTTGTGTGTGTCAATGAAAGAAGATTTACAGATTAACCTGCATCCCTTGGGAAGGCACAGTAGCTCAGTGGGAGAGTGCACATACTGGATAGAGAAGATCCCTAAGTGCAAACAGTGGCATTCCCAGTTAAGAGGATCCCAGACAGCAGAGCTGGGATAAGATCCTTGCCTAAAACCTTGGACAGCCAGGCAGAATTGATAGTACCAGGCTAGATGCATCAGTGGTGAGACTATATAAGGATGCTTCAAATGTGTCCATATATACATTATCCAATAGTGGCTTCTTCAACCCAGCATGAGATGCATACGTACTCACAAGTGCTGCTCACACTGTTGAGCCCCCAGTATCTTCAGGTCTGTGTTGATGAACTGAAGTATACCCAACATAGGTGTATGGCTCTGTTGTACATCTGTAGGAATTCTTACACTAGCACTTGGGGCACATGGTTAGGAAGGGGTGGCAGAGGACTAAGACTGCAATCTTCTACAAGCTTCCATGGGAGCAAGTCCTACTGAACTCAGTCTGAGTAGACCTAAATAGGATTGCTCTGTCAGTCTTCCTGTTTCAGACAAGAACAACACTGCACAAGAGACATACTGGAGGCAAAACTTGCTACTGCTATAGAAAATCCCTACTGATTTGCTTATTCGATGAAAAAAGGCTCCAGCATAGAATCATAGAATTGTAGAGTTGGGTCATCTAGTCCAAACCCCTGCAATGCAGGACTAAATAACTTTGTATGCATAACACATGTGCACACATCCCAATGCAATCTGAAAGAAATGGATTTGCGAAAGGCCAGCCTAGATGACTGGATCCATTAAAGCACCACCATACTGCCATTAACATAAAGACAGGACTAAGGCAAGGCAGTACAGAGGTGCTACATTAACAACTTTCCTGGCTTGCTGTAGTTTAAGCCTTTGACATTAAGCTCCCTATTCCAGGATGGCAGTAGTCACAAATACCACCCCACTCAGCTTCTTTTTTGTGGGAATTTTCTTTGACAGAGCACTGAGAACAAGCAATTATAAATAAGTGGAGTTTGCAATTAAAAAATCCAAAGATACAGAACTAGCTGTAAGGAGTGCAAGTTTTTTTGGTTACTACAGATTTATCTGTTACCAAACGGACAAACTATTCTCATGAGAATGCATCCTTCCCTATTCTCAATTGGTTCTGAGCAGTGTTTGAAACTCAGATATGAAAGCTAGGAGCTAAATGGCACCTTAAACCTCGGTTATGGGCACAACAACAGAATGTCTAGGTGCACTTTTTTATAACAAAAATACAAAGCTGAAAATGAATGAACTGCAGCTAAAATATTTTCACATGGTCTAGTCCTTCCCCTGCCTACCTGCCCCCCCCCCCAATATTCTTAAGAGGGTCTCTTCTCCAGTCTTCATACAGTAGCTGGAAGTGGGGAGGCAGAAAAAAGCCCTCCTTTCCTTCCACTCTGCAGTTTTAATCTGAAATCGTAGGTGTAGTACTGCGCCCAGAGCTCAGAAACTGCTCACGTAAATGAAATTCCCTGTCACAAAAGGCACCTAGAACAATGGGAGTTTCAAACACTGCTTCTGAGATGTGGTTGGCAGTACTACATTACATGTTAGGATTTCTACCATTTATAAGCACTGGTCTGTACAGGTATCTCCTCCTACATTTCAAGGGAAGGGGAATTTTTAGCATCTTGATAAGCCAGCTATTTGAAGGACTGTTGCAAGAGTGCATACAAGTTCAAGTGTAACAAAACAGAGTGAAACATACTACCGCAAAATTCAGCAATACCTGCAGCACTAGTTTATGTTCTGCAGCAGGACAGGGACTGTAGGAAGAAAATGCACACACTTCCCTTTCAAGACAGTACTGTCCACCTTCTTTTGACGCAGTAAAAAAACCCCTTATGATCAAAGAAGCAGCCTGGATTCCCATTCCTGTGCAATCCCTGCTGTCTGGGATTGCTCAAATCAGTTGTGTCAACATAGCTCAGGTTTATTCCCTGCTCTTGGCGAAGGAAAAGAGGCTTACAGGCACTACAGTAGATGAGGGAAGGCGGTGGGGCGCCAGCCAAAGTGACAGTTCAGTGGAGCTTCCTCCCAAGTTAAAAACACTTATTTACCCTACCAACCAAACTCACAGCCCTGCCACACACAGAGCCTATCTTCAAGCGACCATGCCAAAAAGGCTTCAACATATTAATGTCTCTTGTCTAAACGGACAACGATTCTTTCTTTCGGGATATCAGCGCCCATGCACAAAACACCTTGCACTTCTGTGTTGTGACAGCCCAGTAAGCATGTCTGGCACATGAGCAGGCGGGCTCCACGTGAGAGCTGCCTGCTGTTTATGGCGTGGAGCGGTGGCCCCCGAAGAGCTGTCAGGTAGGCAGCAATGCAGCAGGTGCAGTTCCCCGCCTTCCTTTCCCCGTGTCCCAGCACTGAAAAAGCATGCACCCTGACGAACTGCAACCTGCCTGTCATCGCGCGGACCTTCTGCCACGACCAAGAGACTCACACGGAGAGGTCAGCGAGGGGCGGCCGCGCCTCCCTCCCAGCCCTGACGAGGAAGCAGGGCCCGGCCGCTCTCCTTTTCCCATGGGGCTTCCCAGCACACAATGCCGCCCCACCCTCCCCAGCCACGGAGCAGCAGCCACGGAGGAGCTGAGGGGACAGGAGGCACTTACCGAGTACATGGGGGTCCCTCGCCGGACGGCGCCACCGACTGCAGCCGCCATGGCCAGCTTCTCCTGCCGGCAGCCGTTGCCTGGCTAAGCCCTCTCCTTCCCAGCTGGCTCCCTCCTCCGGGGGCCGGCAGAGCCCATGAACCCGCCCCTGCGCCCGTCCTCCTCGCCTCCCTGCCCGGCGGCTCTTCCAGCGCGGACTTCAAGAGGAGGGAGTAAGGAGAGAGGGGACGGGCGGAAGTGCTCTGTGGGCGCCGCCATCTTGCCGGGGTGGTGGCCGAGCGAGGACTAACCTCCTCCTACGGCGCGTTGCGGATGGACTAAGTGAGCCGGCGAGGAGGAGGAGGACTCGAGTATGGCGGCGACCCCGGCGGCTGGATGCGAGCTGAAGCCGGGGGAGGACGACAGGGAGGAGAAGGGCTCCGCCTCGGTCAGCTGCCTGCTCGACGCCGTCTTGAGCTCCTTGTACGACTTCGGTGCGTGAATGGCCGCGTGCGGGGAGTTGGCGCTTTGCAAGTTGCTCCAGACTCACCACCCTCCTCATCCCCGGAAACTTCTTACAAGCGTCTCTCTCAGACTCTGGCTGCTCTCGTTTGTTCGGCACATGCTGCTTTCAAAATTCCCGTGCAGCGCTTCCCGGGCCACATGCACACCATGCCTTTAAGAGCAGCGGTCCTGGCTTCCCACCAGCCAGGATTTTGGGAGCTGTAGTTTTAAGGGTGCTGAGAGTTGTTAGGACTCCCCTTCTCTCAGAGCTCCCTAGGATGACGAGGGACTGACTGTTAAACTACTCTGAAAATTGTAGCTCTGGGGCTTCCTGACCCTTCTCAGCACCCTTCACAAACTACAGCTCCCAGGATTGTTGAGGGGAAGCCATGACTTGAAAGTGGTCTCATGCATGGTGCTTTAAGCGTATGGTGTAATTGTGGACCCAGTGTATAGGGTCACGTGTGGTGCTTGGCTGGGGTTTGTTCCGTTTTGCCATCCCTATTAGGCAGATACATGGAGGATTAGCTTTTAATCTCCACTGTGAAAGGCAAGTATGCTTCTAAACAGTTGTTTTGATCCGGTCCTGCTGTGTGCTTCCCATGAGAATCTGATTGGCCACTGTGAGAACAGGATGCTGGACTATTTGGGCCATTGGCCAGATCCAGCAGAGTCATTCTTATGCTCTTACTTTGGTTTGACTTCTGGAAAACAGCTGAGTCTTCTTCAGCACTTTTGCAAAGGGATGCTGCTTCAATGGAACATTAGAACTTCTTTTAGAAAGCAGGCAGCTTATGATACGGCTTAAACTAATTGGTTGCTACTAGAATTGTTAAAACAATAAAGTAATAAAGCAGATACTAATTCAGCAAAGATGTTTGCAACTCCAAATCCAGCAGGCCAGAGTGGATCAAAACTGGTGCAGGAAAGTAATCAAAATTGCCACCTCAGGAACCTCTCTGAGGCTTTTTAGTTCAGTGTCACAATGTCAGAACACAGGGTGGTGGTTAAGGTCTCTCTTCCTTAACCACAATCTATATTCATTGTTGTCCTATGGTTACAGGTCACTCCCTGATTTTATAGGTTCCAAAATAAATGGTCTTTTCATATTTTCCTCCAGGGCCACATCCACTTATAGATTCCCTGCACTTAAAACTAAAACATTTTTTTAAATTAAAGCGGGAGAGATTTTGTGTGTGTTTCCTACATGGTTTGTGGATGTGATCTCTCTAAATAGTAAACATTCATTTTATATTTAAAAAATGATGTGGTATCCAAAATCATTCCAATGCCTTTGTTCCAATGCCTCTGCTAACCATTGTTCACTTTTAAACCATAGGTGAATCATTACCGCATGGGGGAGGAAAGAAAAAGAGCAAAAAGAGAAATTCAAATGAGAAGTTAACATTGGCGGTCAGCAAAACTCAAGTGGAAGATAAAAGCATGATTCCTGAATCTGGTGCAGTACCTCTTGCTAAGAAGAATAGTGCTTCCAGTTTCTTTGAGAGTCTGAAAGATGAACTGGCTTATGACTGTATTCATCAGAAAAGCACTATCCCCAAATCCAGTTCCCCTGATGCTGATACATTTAAATCTGCTCAGTCGGGAAACACAGCAGAGATTGAAGTTGTGACATTTCATGGTCGACGTAGGAAGAAGAAAGCTAAACTTGAAATTGCTGAAGATGGTGGTTCTAAGGTAAAGTTAACCAGATTTCAGATCAGACCAGCTACAGGTTCTTATTCACTCCATTTGACTAAATGAGTGGCTGTTTACAAGCCTGTTTCCATCTACAGAACTCTAAACAAGTTGTCCTAAGCATGTTCACTTAGGAAATAAGACTTACTGGAAACATCTGGACAAACATATCCCATGCATGCGGTTCCGTTGTTTCTCCTTCATACAACTAGTCAAACCAAGAAGCCTCTAATTAACCACATTGTTCTGTTTTGTCAGGGGAGCTGTGTTTAGCAGCTTTGGAATAATCAAAGATATTAAGACAACTGTAAACCATAGTTTTATCTTCTGGCTTGTTCTGAAGCCAATGCAGTAACTATTGGTTCCCTGACTATTAACTATTGGTTAATCAGACCCCTCCTGGTTTGACTGCTTGCACTGTGAAGGGAGAGGCAAAGCAGCTGTATGAGCAGGCATAAGTCTCCTTGAAAAGGAGCAAGGCCACTGTGTTTAGTGGGACACATTTCATAATAAATGGGCTCAGGATTGCAGCCAAACAGAACTGAAAGTACTCTAGCATAAGCTGTAGATAAGACTGTAAATCTACATGGTTTGCTTTTATGTGTCTATTTTGGAATTGTGATAAAATTTAAAACCTCGAGGATACTTGTTTTATAGAATAAAGGCGAATAACAGGTATAAGTACTGGCAGAACTCATGTATGTTTTATTAGTATATTTGTAAAATCTTGTGGATAAATAAGATAGTGGAATTGGTTATGAATCTCTTTATGGCCTCTGAAATGAAATTCTGCTCCTAATCTTATTTCTTTAGAAGGATGGCTTTTAAAAGTATGAAATCTGGGTTAAAAAACTCTGTTGCTTGGTATAGCAGTAGCCTTCATATAATGTTCTGGAATTATATGTTTAATGGTAATATTAGACACTCCCCAGGTCTTTTCTTTTTTTAAGAGGATAATAACAATTTTCTATTTATATGCTGCCCATCTGACTGGGTCCTCCAGCTACTCCGGGCAGCTTCCAACAAATTAAAACACAATACGACATCAAACAGGGTTGCCTTCAGATGTCTTCTAAAAGTCAGATAGTTTATTTCCTTGACATCTGACAGCAGGGTGTTACACAAGGCAGGCACAACTACCAAGAAAAGTCCTCTGTCTGGTAACCTTTCTGTTATCGTAGAATCCTAAAAGGCAATCATTTTAAGTGCAATACATTAAAAAGTACATTCAAGTACCAGTATAAATACATGCCTTCCAGCAATCTATCTCATAGTTTCTCCATTGCTTTAGTAAATGTCTGAGCTACAGATTATGAAAAAACATCTAAATCAACAAGGAGATACGTATTCTGGGCCTCTGATAAACCCTTTATTATTTGATTCTTTCTTTCAGCAACCTTTCTCATGTCTTTATATAATGGGTAGTAGAGATAATAATAAAAGGGACGTGGGTGGTGCTGTGGGTTAAAATACAGAGCCTAGGGCCTACCGATCAGGTCAGCGGTTCGAATCCCCACAATGGGGTGAGCACCCATTGCTTGGTCTCTGCTCCTGCCAACCTAGTAGTTCAGAAGCATGAAGTGCAAGTAGGTAAATAGCTCCAGCGGGAAGGTAAACGGCGTTTCCGTGCTTCTCTGGTTCGCCAGAAGCGGCTTAGTCCTGCTGGCCACATGACCCGGAAGCTGTACGCCGGCTCCCTCGGCCAGTAAAGCAAGATGAGCGCCGCAACCCCAGAGTCGTCCGTGACTGGACCTAACGGTCAGGGGTCCCTTTAGAGACAATAATAGACCAGATGTTTGGCTATATTACAGCCACATGCATAGAGATCCTCATTTGAGGGAATATGATTGGGATTGTAGCCCAAAACATCTGGAGGTCAACTGATTGGGGAAGGTTGATCTATAGTTTCTTGCAAATAGGTTTGAAAAGTTCAGAGTTAAAAACCTTGCAGAGGCTTTATTAGGGCTGAGTGGAAGCGTCTTGATAGGATTCGGCCATTTAATAGCCAAGTTAGGATGAACCAATTAAATGAGTACAATATGGCAATAAGAAAAGGAACTGCTGCTTTCATATATCAAAAGACAGCACCATAAAGGTCCATGTTAACATATTTAGACTTGCTACCTGAAATTGCACAGTGGAATTTTTAGGTTTATATCAGCTGTAAATGTGTTTTTTTGGTGTGTGTTTTGTTTTGCTTTTGCTGAGTCAGGATTTTGGTTTATCTACTTCTGTGTTAATTCTTCATGCAATACAGTACTATCTTATTTTACAGTGTTACCCACACTCAAGATTTCTGTGGTCCAATGTTAGATTCTGACCCATTTTTAGCAATGTTTAGACATTAGACATTCCAGTTCTACTCCACTTCTTTCTTGTATCTCACACTGCTGGTACAGTAGCCTCCTACTGAAACTGGCTTCTGATTGGTGGTTCAACAAGATGTCATGATGGGTGCTGGATTGCCAAACACAAGCATTGTGTAGTAATTAAGTCTAAGCTGCATGGTTTCATTCCCAGAATTTTATCATCAGTTTTTGGGTGTATAGACAGGTTCTATAGACAAGTGCTTAGGGCTCTTGCAGTACTGGTTTACGTCTTGTGAATGTTGCAAGGAGCTTTGTAAAAGATAGAATGAGCATTGTAATTAAATTAGAACAACAGTTGAACTCCTGAAAGCATCTGTGTGCATGATGATGATGATGAAGAAGAAGAGTTTGGATTTGATATCCCGCCTTTCACTCCCTTTAAGGAGTGTCAAAGCGGCTAACATTCTCCTTTCCCTTCCTCCCCCACAACAAACACTCTGTGAGGTGAGTGGGGCTGAGAGACTTCAGAGAAGTGTGACTGGCCCAAGGTCACCCAGCAGCTGCATGTGGAGGAGCGGAGACGCGAACCCGGTTCCCCAGGTTACGTGACTACTGCTCTTAACCACTACACCACACTGGCTCTTGTGCCAGTTTTGACACTGCAGAATCTCTTTACATGTTTGAAAATTAATAGAGTATATATTTGGTAATGTCTCTATCTGTGAACCATGTATCCTGACCCACGTCATTGTTAACAGGGCATATTGATGAGAGTGATGCTTTCATCATATTCATTCATTGTCTGTCTACTTCCTAAGGCTATGAGAAGGTAGCATGTTTTATTTAATATCATAAAAGCCTTGAAAGATATATTACCTTTATTCCCATTTTACAGATGACCTACTGAGGCCATGAGATCATGACTTGCCAGCAGTCTAAGGCACGGCAGATATTTAAATTAGACTCTAGGCCAAAGTGCTGTATTGTATTGATCTGGTGCATAGATAAACAAGCTATCATTCAAGTTATCATTACATGGCTGTCGTTCAAGTTGTAACTTCACTTCTCTGTCTCTGGGCAAACAGAACAAAACTTCAGCATTCATGCATCTCCCACAAGCACATATAATCTCTAAACTAGACTGAATTCATAAAAATGTGCTCATTTGACAGAAGAAATTGATTAGGACTCTGGTTATTGGGTTAGGGGTTTTTAATTTATCTCTCCCTTAATCTGAACAAATTCTAGGTTCAAAAAATGTGATGGGAAATTGCAGCAAGAATTCTTATTTCTGCAATCTATTTATTTTTGCAATTTATTAAAAATAGATTTTACACAGTAAATACTACCCTCAAATTCCGAACAGAGTGAATGAAATGTTTACCAATATCCCACCAGAATGCCTCTTAAGTGCTTTCTAGCAGCTGCAAACCTGGGCTCAGGTAGACATCCGCTGGAAATATGTTACATAAAATTGATTCATCCCCTGCTGATCTTGCAGTGAAGGTACTCTAACCAAAACAAATGAAGCAAGGTGTTCTCTGACCTAAAAAATATAGGGCTGTAACACTTTGCAGTGGTTCCAGTCCTATTTGATGAGCATCCAAAGGTCTTTTAACAAGAGTTGCCATTATGTCTGGCCACCTCCTGATGTGAGGGTGCAGGTTATTTGAAAACATTTGCAGATGCAGTTGAGATCTTAGCAACCCCAGCAACCAGGCTTTTATGTTTTGTCGAAAATAATAGCCATGGTAAAAAAAAAGATCTCAGGTCAGGTTTTGACTGGGGGGGAATGCTTAAACAGTTAAAGTTTGTAAACTGTTTTGTAACCACTGATGCTGTTTGTGGAGACATTGAGAGAATTGAGTGAACTGACTATTATGAGAAAAGGCAAAACACCTTCTGCTCTCCTTTCTTGCATAAAATGGACAGAACAGGTTCTGGGCTACATATCTGTAGACATAACAACAGCATTTTGGAATAGAACTGACTCCCAATGCAATGTGGGTAAAAAATGGGCAGAGGGCTTCCCTGAAACCACATGGCACTGGTTGAGACATGGAATTGCGGAAGACTATTGTTGTTTAGTCATTTAGTTGTGTCCGACTCTTCGTGACCCCATGGACCAGAGCACGCCAGGCACTCCTGCCTTCCACTGCCTCCTGCAGTTTGGTCAGACTCATGCTGGTAGCTGCGAGAACACTGTCCAACCATCTCATCCTCTGTCGTCCCCTTCTCTTTGTGCCTTCCATCTTTCCCAACATCAGGGTCTTTTCCAGGGAGTCTTCTCTTCTCATGAGGTGGCCAAAGTATTGGAGCATCAGCTTCAGGATCTGTCCTTCCAGTGAGCACTCAGGGCTGATTTCCTTCAGAATGGATCAGTTTGATCTTCTTGCAGTCCATGGGACTCTCAAGAGTCTCCTCCAGCACCATAATTCAAAAGCATCAATTCTTCGGCGATCAGGCTTCTTTATGGTCCAGCTCTCACTTCCATACATCACTACTGGGAAAACCATAGCTTTAACTATATGGACCTTTGTTGGCAAGGTGATGTCTCTGCTTTTTAAGATGCTGTCTAGGTTTGTCATTGCTTTTCTCCCAAGAAGCAGGTGTCTTTTAATTTCGTGACTGCTGTCACCATCTGCAGTGATCATGGAGCCCAAGACTATTACAAAGGTGCTATGTGATCTTTTCATTCCTTTTGGGAATGGGTGGGTGTGTTTGGTCTATCTTGTTGATAAGGTTAAATACTTCCACCCACAACGAACAGAGACTAGATTTCCTCCAGTGTAAGGCATACAAACAGAACATCCTGGGAGGGCAAACATTTTGCTGTTTGTATCCCGGAAAATGAGACCCACAGAGTAGGAAATGATGATGGGGGCTCTGAATTACACAGTCCTTTAGTTTGAACAACATGCCAAATGGTATTTAACTTAAATTGGAAGTGGAAACTTTTGATCTCCTCGGAGGAACCAGGAAGCGAGATGTCCCATTGTTTTATGTCCAAACCAGGCAAATATCTGTGTTCCTTTCCTGCTTATACAGCTTAGTTAACAGCCATGCCCTCCATGGCACTGTTCTACTTTTTGATAAGGAGTGATAAAAGGTCTGACCACAATTCTTGCACTACAGGGAACTTTAGATTATCTTTAGGCACTGACATGATTAATATGGAATGGTTGACATCTGGATTGAGCCTTGTACAATGTCTTTGATGACTAAACATTGTGTGGTAATAGTGGTGTTGTTCTTCCACCCTCAATATACACTTCATGTTTTACTTTCAAACTGTTCAAACTGAATTTCTGTTAACATGTTAACCTTTTTGGCCCTCATCTTAAAAATGCCATATGCAAAATATGTAAGCTTTTGTAGGCGTGATCAAGGGATAGTTAGAGTACAGTGGGCAGAGAGGCACTTTTCAGGGTCTTCATGTTTCAGTATACTAAGTTAACTTTTTAAAATCTCACTTGTTTTTCAAGGTTACAGATATCAAACAAAGTACATAATTCAAGCAAATTTTAAGTGACATTTTGTGTTAAACTTTATATATTGGGTGAAGTAAAAGTTATAGATTTTCTTTTTCTTTTGTTGGAGCTGTGCCAGCAGCATGCAAAACAATGTGCTGGAAATGCATATGCTATTTTAGATCTGCAGCACAAACCTACATGCCTTCTCAAAAGTAAGTCCCACTGAGCTCAACTCAGTTTAGTTCCAAGAAATTATCTGTAGGATTAAAGACTTAATATGTTTGCTTAAATAAAGAACCAGTTGTTCTCTTTTAGTAAGAGCTGTATTATAGCTCTTAATCAAAAGCTGTCCAAAATAAAAGTTTCCGCTTTTATGCCATAACCCTGGAATCATGTGACTGCAACCACTGCCATAATCTAGTTGTGTGGCAAAATGCACTTTGTTTCAAAATGCTGTTTTGTATTTTTTTTAATAGGCAGAATTGATTGTTCAAGAAAACCATGCCGCTGACCAAGAATTTAACTTGGAAAAAGTAAGTCTTTATTGTTTTTCTGTTTCAATGCATGCAGATGGCTGATGTCTCAAAGAGACTGCAGATAAATCTGTATTGGGTATTGAATTATGAAATGCTTTATCCCTAAATGATTGCTCTACCAGTGTTCAACGTGCACAGTATTTTGATGATTGCTAGAAAAAGGTGGTTGTATACCTGTAGGGATCCTGGGTTGTCAGAATTCTATAGTGACAGTCTCTATGTCAAAAAGAAAATCTATTGACCCTCCAAAATGAAAAAGGGCACACATAAATGGGAGTTCCTTCTACAGGTATTAAGGTTCCCTGTGTTGCCCAAACTAATCTTGCAATTTTCTTTTAGGATTCTAGGGGATTTGTGTGGGATTTGGAAAGGGCATGCACAGAACTCTGAAAAAGAAAATCCATGAAAATGTGCTCTGGGAGTGGGGGATACAGAATTAGGCTGAGCTATGTTCAGTAGGCCCATTCCCAAATAAGTGGGCATAGATTTGCAGCCAAAAGCAATTTATTTGATACTGGTAGCAAGTTGTCTTCCATCTTTGGTTATACTTGAGATCAAGAGATGTTTGTGATGAAAAATTGCTCTTGCAAACCCCAGAGGGAGAAATGCCCATAGAAGCAGATGGTGGATAATTCCATCAAATGCCTCATTCTCCTCATACTGTGTTTTGGTTTTGCCACATGTTGGTATCCTATACTGTTCCTCTGAAAACACGATTGCATCATGCTAATCATGCACTTTTAGTTCTTTTGAAGATGCTGTTAACCAATTTTGTAATGTGCTAGGCCCGTTTGGAAGTGCACCGGTTTGGAATCACCGGATTTGAGAAAAAAGAGCAGCGAGTTATGGAACAAGAACGTGCAATCATGTTGGGAGCAAAGGTATTGTGTCTCCTTCTCTGCTGAGCTATAAAAAGAGGACATAATTCTTCCCACCACAAGACTCTGGATAGAACTTGGCATGGCAGTTGCACACCCAAGAGATTACTGCCAAACAGCTGGAAAGTAGTAGCATTAGGGATTTTCCAGAGGAGGCGAGAGCAGGAGAGTGAGTATTGAACTTTTCCTCTGCCTGCCGCTACCTTCAGCCATTACCTGCCACCCCTGCTCCAGTTTTCCTTCCAGTCACTGAGCCTGCAGGCAAGGGGAAAATGGTAGGGCTCTCTGTTTTCTACTGGAAACCACTCCTCACATCACCTCTACTGCTGTTAGGCAAGAACTCTAGAATAAAAAATTATTCCGGTATTGCAAGCTCAACACACCCAGAGCTGAGTTTGAACCAGGGTTGTAAAGGGCTGAACTCTAGAATCAGTTTTTATTCTAGAGTTCAGTCCTTTACAGTCCCTGTTTAAAACTCAGCTCTGGTTGTATTGAGCTTGCAATACCGGCAATGCATTTGCTTCTGACTGGGAAAATAGTGGGTGGGGGTTCTTGGTTGCATTTCTGGCAAAACAGTCCCCAGTTCATTTTTTTTAAAAGTTTCAGTGATACAAGTCAGAAGGCTGGAACCCAAGCCAATCCGTACATCCCAAAAAGTCATACCTGTGTTAGTCTAGGGGGCCTGTTTTAATGGCATCCCCAAAGTAAATAATCAAATTCAGATGTTTTTAATATTTAAAGAAGCCAAGAATCCTCCTTTGGAGAAGGTTGCACCGTTGTTAAGTTTCTGCTTCAGACTGCCTTTACCTTTTGTATTTATTTGCATGTTAGTGAAATGAGTCGTTTTTGAAATTGTTGCAGCCTCCTAAAAAGCAGTATTTGAACTACAAGATTCTGCAGCAGAAAATCAAAGAAATGAAAGCAGCAAAGAAGGAAGAAAACATGACGGTTTGTGTCAAATGTTTCCTATGAAAACAAAATGCAAAGTCCACCAGCCACTTGCTGGATAAAAGTTCAGGTTTCCGCAAGGATGAACACTGGAAAATCTAGTTTGGGGGTTTCTGATGAAGCCACACCAGTGCCCACAGTTGGATAATAACAATGCCATGTCCCTGGCATAGTGGCTGTTCTAATCAACACTCGTTGCATTTGGGAGCCATGTTTGATTGACTCCGGAGGCTACTGGCTAGCTGCTAATGTATACTTACTGCTTTTCATTAACAGGAAAATAAACCTAATTCTCTCAAGAGGCAGAAGAAAAAAGGGCCCGAAGAAAGGTGAGACAGTATTTACAGATCTACATCAATGAGTAGTAAAAAAAACCTGGATCTGTTTTCAGCTTTGCTAATGAAGACACAGTAACCAAATGTCAGGCTAGGAACCATAAAAATGCTCAAGGTGTGTGCAAGGGCCTAGGCTTGCCCCGGAGGAATGACTTCTTTTGCACATAATGCTAATTCGTAACTAAATGCTAAGGAAATGCATCCTGGTGAATCTTGGATTCGCATATATCCCTGCCCCACTTCTGATCTGCCCCCTGTAGCTGCAAGGTCATAAGAAGGATATGCTTTTAAATTAACCGGTGTTCTTCATTATGCCTTTTCATGCCTCAGGGTTGCATACCCTTCTGGGCAGCTTGCTCGGGACCACATATCAGTGGCGAGTGGGCCCAGAAGTAAAAGTGGATGAAACAAAGAGTGTCAATTCACCTTTGTACACTAGAGTAATTTCTATATGCACTCAACTCATCCCTCTCTGTCCTCAATCCAGGGAGGCAATGGGCATTGCCCAAGTTCAAGGACACGTTCTAAGCAGGCAAAAATACTCAAGGAGGGTGTTTAGGGACAAGCGGGAGTGTGGCTGGGGAGGAAACATGACCTGAGGATGGTCCTGAGGGCCATACAGAGAGGCTTCAAGGGCCACATTCAGCCCCTGGCTAGAGGCTCCTAAACCCTGGTTTAAATGAAAATTGGTTCTGTCAGACCAGGCTCAAACTATTGTTTATGATCCTTGCTAATAAACCACAGTTTAAGCTAACCAGCGTTTCACAAGTCTGGACATAACAGGAAACTCTAGTTAGATAAAAAGTGGAACAACATACTTCGACTGTCCTCCGCATGGCAACTTTAGGAGAGGGGGAGCATGTGAGCCAGGTGCTCTTTGCTTCTTATGCACCACGCCCTGAACTATGGATTAATATTGTGTGCAAAATGGGTCACTGACTGTTTCTTGGAACTGCAGCCTTCTATGCCATTTCACAATCTGCTTTTAGTCCTTTTAGTTTCAAAAGTGAATTTCCATGTTACATAGAGAGCTGTAACATGAGACATGTAGAACTAATTACAGGAATCTTTGGATCCTGAACTCAATTTTTTTCTTTAAGAATAGAAGAATACAAAACAGGTTTTGTTTTGTTTTGAACACACTGCTGTGATCTCTTCACTATAAAACTCTGATAGTGTGTTTTCTGCCAATCTTTTCACATCCTAAACAGGTAGTAATTTTAGCTACATTGTTGTATTTGGATTTAAAGTATACCTATCTTAAAACATTTCTTGTGAAACCTGAAAATGGTTAGTATTTTCGTTAGCATCTGATGATACTTTTCTTTTAAAAGCAGAAAATCGAAAAAGAAGAAAAAGCAGAGTATGTTACCAACGGGGCAGGTTGGAACTTTTAAAAACGGCACTCTCATACTTCGAAGTTCTGACATAAAGAAAATAAAGTCTTCTAAAGTCATTAAGTAACATCACTGCACCATGTTCAAATGGAAAATGAAATGGATAAACTTTGTAGCAAAACAAACTTTTTTAAAAAAGAAACTTTTCTTTAATCTTTTTATGATCTCTTATTGCTTACCACTCTGATGTCGCATTGAAGAAGGGTAGTTTAAAATCTTTGTAAAAAATAAATAAAAATGTTCTGAAATTTTGAAAAACAAATTTGATAAATTTTGATTGGAGTCCCAGTGAACTTAAAAAAAACAACAGCACCATTTTCTACTGTTTTGCAATATTAAAATGGAAAGGATATGTTGCTGTAAGGATTGTTGAGGAAATTGTTATAACAAACTAATTTAGAAATCTGTAATTAAGAAGAGAGTAAATTTTACAGCCTAACTACCAATAACTCAGAGCTATGTCATCCTCTATATTTGTGTATTGGGTAGCAGAAAGAAATGCATTCACAATGAATGTCCTGTGTTGTCCAAAGTTAATCTCTCACCACAGTAGATGTTGATGCTCCTCTGGAGCATCAGAGGAGTTGTGTGAACATGTTGTATGAATGTTTCTTGCACCTCTTTCATAGGAGGTTAGAAATTAAGGGTTCTAGCAAGCTGTGCCTGTGACCACTCCACTTCCTGGTATTGGCGTACAAAGACTGGGCACCAGTGTAATCTGTTTTCTGAATAGTAAAGGGTGTTGACTCCCTGCAGAAAAGATTCCAGTCTGAATCTATTCAAGGATTTCTGGATCAGTATTTCTGAAGTGTTAACCAGTGCTGCTATTGTCTCTCACAATGGCAAAGTCGCAACCAAAATGTGGCATTCTCCTTGTGGACCAAGTTCCATACTGGGCTTCAGTGAACACAATTTCACAGCTTGAATAGCTATCTGTGTTTAACTCATAAAGAGCCCATGATTTCAGACTCACCTGCAATTTGATGAGCCAGTTTTAGGGAGCTCGTCTGCTTCTTAAACCTACATAATTGTTTGCATTTCTTGCCTGCCTAAGCCAATCAGAAACACTTAGCCTACAATTATGTTTTACTTTCCAAGCCAAGATCAACAGCAACCAACAATAAAACCACAACCTTTCTCCAGCTGTCTGCAAAGCAGCTCTGTTTTCAGTGGAACTCTGCCAGGTTCACACATTTCCCCTCTTCCACGGTTGTCCTGTTTCAGACTTTTCCCTCAAGTATGCCTCATCTCTTTCCTATGGAGGAGAAAAGTGGTAGTGGGGAGCTATGAACAATGGGCCTGACTCCATTAAAAAGCAAATCAAGAAATCCAGTGGATTCACTAGCAGAAACTGACAATAACAGGTATAGAAAGAAGCCAGTCTGAGGGCCAAACTAGAAGGGACCTGCATAGTTTGCCACTGAACGTGTTCTTTGCTTAATAAATAGCCAAAAAGAACATAAGGTAAGGTAAAGGTAAAGGCCCCTGGATGGTTAAGTCCAGTCAAAGGCGACTATGGGGTTGCAATGCTCATCTCGCTTTCTGGCCAAGGGAGCCGGCGTTTGTCCACAGACAGCTTTTTGGCTCATGTGGCCAGCATGACTAAACAGCTTATGGCGCAACGGAACACAGTGACGGAAACCAGAGCGCATGGAAACACTGTTTACCTTCCTGCCACAATGGTAACTATATACTTGCACTGGCGTGCTTTCAAACTGCTAGGTTGGCAGGAGCTGGAACAGAGCAACAGGAGCTCACTCGGTTGTGTGGATTCGAACTGCCGACCTTCCAATCAGCATGTCCAAGAGGCTCAGTGGTTTAGACAGGCCAATGGCCCATCGAGTGCAGCATCCTCTTCTCACAATGGCCAACCGAATGCCTGTGAAAAAATAGTGCAGAGGCTGAGACAGACTGGGACTATGGCCTGAGGAGGGGCTTACACTTGCTATCTGCAAAGGAAGGAAACTGAGGAAGTTATTGAAACTTAACGCCCAGCCAATACAAATTCTGTGCTAAGAAAAATCCTTGTTTACCTGGATGGAGTGATGTAGAAACGTCTGGCTTTCTATGTTGGTCAACAGAGGTAAGAGTCGCTTAGTCCAATTCCCCCCCCCCCCCGGTCCCATCCACTTCTGGCATCTGGAAGGTTGTCCATGAGGGAATGTGGCACTCAGTCTTGGGAGAGGTTCCCCACCCTTGCTGTATATGCTGCTTTCAGCTTCTCTAAGAAATGATGTCAAGTTTCCAATATCAGAGCTGTTGTTTTTATTAGGTTTTTTTTTTTTAAGAGTTTCAGCAAGTGAGGGAAATGTGACAATTTTATTGGCTGCAGGCAGCTGCTCACCAGGGTTTCAGACAGGTCTCTCCCAACCCTACCTGGGAATAGAACAGGGGACCTTCTGCTCCACCACTGAGCTACAACCCTTCACCCATGACAGTGCTTTGTTGCTAACTAAACCTTGCTGGGAGATCACATGGATGCAATTGTATTTTAGCAGAAAATAAAGGAGACGGTGTCAATGGATTTGTTGGCAGTGTAATAAGAATTTATTTAAAATTTGTAAAACAGCATAAACTCATACTTTATGTTTTCCAAAAGGGGCAAATACACAAAAGTTTTGACTTGGAGACAATAAGACAAAAATTGTTTTGTTTCCAATTGAAAAAATACAAACTTTGCTACAGGTAGAAAAATTAGAAAAAGTTAATTTTTTTCCCTTACGTGATCTGGTGACATATGTACATTCCACCAGATCTAAGGATATTAACTAGGCTACACGACAGAAACAAAAAGGTCATGATTAGGGAAGAAAACAAGAGTAAATACCGTAAATGTATTCTTTACTTAAGCAAACATGAACATAACATGTGACTTTCTTTCCAATTGTTTTTGCCAACATTTAAATTAACGTCTTCCATGCTTTTTTATAACAACTTGAGAAAAAACAGCAGTTCTACCTCATGCATTAATTCTATAACATTTTCATCATACCGTGTCTTCAGGCTGTGCTTCCATTCACTATTTTTAACAGCTTGGTATTTTTATTGACAGCATTTACCTAACACAGGGTTGTCAACTCCCATGAAACAGAGAAGGGCTTCTGGGTCCTTTAATATTGCATAGCAAAAAAGGAATTCTGCTGATTGGCTCTTCCTTGTGAGAGGGATGCAGTGAAAAGTATCTGTACCTATTGACTTTTTTCTGCCGCGCAGGTATCAATGGCAAAGAATCGGCTTTGAATGCCAACTCTTGGCAAGCCTTCGGACTGTTTACTATTACTTTCCAAGGAGAAAGATCAAGCTGGTATGAGTCTGAGGAGAATGGATGTTCCCTGCCTTCTCCTTCTGTTCATTGTGAAAGGAAAGTAAGGAGAATGCCAGGCTGCACTTTGTCTTTTGGGAACATGGTGTGTTTCTGAGCACCCAATCATCTCCTCTCATTCTTTCCTGTAACAGAGTGGGTGTCACAGGGTGGGGACAGAAAAGCTTGTACCAGTTTGAGGTTTCACTTTGGAAATTCACAAGTAAACAAGCTTATTGTCTTAAGACGATAAGTACTCTCAAAGGACAATGTAAATGTATGGTGATGAATACTGTTGTGCAATTTTAACAGATTATTGAAATCTTCCATGTGGGAGATTTTAATTTCATTTTAATTTCTTTCATTTTAATCTTGGCATGCTCTTGGCCATTTCTAATAGAATGTTCAGTGTCACATCGATAGACTTTTCACAACAATGGTGTTTAAAAGCCCTTCTGCATGACAATAACACAGGTACATGAAGTTCCTGTGCAAAGACTTTCTGGAACTGATCATGTGATTGGTTTCAAGATCACTGATCTGTTTATAATAGCTATTACAACACCTCCCAACTTGAAATTAAATGTTGCATCCAGTGAACTCACACTTCTGACATATTTATTACAGTCTCTTTGCCTGCAGTCACAGAAGAGCATGGAAGTCATCATACTTAAGAGTTTTAGGACAGTGGAAGAGCCCTGCTACATCAGGCCAAAAGCTCATCTATCCCTCCAGCCTATTCTCACAGTGGGAAGTTCATAAGCAGGATTTGAGTGCAGCAGCACTGTCCCCACGTGTGATTCCCAGCAAGTGATATTCAGAGACAGACCACTGATAGCATTGGAGGTAGAACATAGCCATTTGCATGGCAACATTAAAGAGAGTGATAACAAGGCAAAGCCTTGATCATGCCATCAGCGGGGGCTTCCTCATTGGTGTTGACATGTGACAGGGCCTTTTCAGTAGTGGTCCCCCATATGTGGAATGCACTTCCTACTGGGGTAGATCTGTCCCCAGCATTATTTCTGGAGCAATTTGGAAACATGCCTGCATACTTGGACATTTGGAGGCTGAAGAACACTGTTCCTGGCACTCCTTGTATCACTGGACAAAACAATGTTTTCAATTGTAACCGTTTTTATAATGTTTTAACCGGTGCTATTTTTCTAGAAAAAGAGGTGCTGGAACTCACCATGAATACTTCCCTTGTTCTCTTACAGTGGCAATGGTGCCCACCTGAGAAGTGCCGGAAATGAGTTTCGGTGAATTCCGGCCCAAATAAAGCTCTGATAGTAACTGTTCTATAATCCTTTCTTTAAGGAAAAGTATGGCTGTGTTTGTTACTCTGGGCTCCTTTGGGAGCCAGGGCAAGGTATAAATTAAATAAATAAAGCTAGTGCCACATTTAAAATCTGTTGCCGCTTGCTATATGCAAAATAAGATTCTCTCCCCAACTCTGCAGGGCAGGGCAGATTTTCAAGTACTCACCATTTCCCACAACAGGGAATATGTACAGTACTGTATATGGAACGGAAGCTGGTCCATAGTCCTTAGATTACTACACCACTGTCTGGCTGAGAGTGTTCATTCAAGTGTTATGCATGCAGATGGAGACCAACAAAATTACCTTCTTTGGATCTCTATGCAGCAGGTAACACTTGAAAAGCAGTTGCCCCATGGATGACTTGCCTTGTGCAGAGAGCTTCTCTGCCAGAGTACTTAGCGTGCTGGAATGAACAATTTGAGCCATACATGTAGATTGATGGGTCTGATCATGTTGGGTTTTTATTTCTCATCAAATTGCCACTCTCTTTCCTGACCAGGATGTGTGAAAGGAACTACTGGGGGGGGGGTTGTTGCTTTTAGAGAAATCTCCTGAATGCGGTAGATTTATCCAGCCTTGGTTACAAACCCACTGAAAAAATTAAATTAGACTGTGTGAGGATGTAGATATCATGGTGTTTGTGGAATTCTAGAGAAGCCTGGCTATGCGTATTTCATTTTAAATCAATTTGTGCTTGGTTTTGCTGCCCTGTTTGATTTTGAAATAAATATTGTCAATAAAAATAGGTAACTGCTCATTAAAAAAGAAAGAAAGAAAGAAAGAGGTTAAACATTAGCAATAACAAGCCACCTCCACTATATTCTTGTATTGATTTGGTTTGGTAATTTAAACTGTGGAAGGACTCACTGAGGTTACGAGGTGACTTTATGACTACACTCTACTGCACTTCCTACAATTAATGTTTCAATTTTTCTATTCAAGGATGCTGTAAAGGTAGCTCAAAACCCAGGGTTAGACTTTACAGAACTGTACCATAACTCTGCCTTATCATCCTTGCATGCAAGCTGTGGGTAGGGGGAAAAATACAGAAGAATCCAACTGAGATTTCTTGTGCATTTCTGCCTCTTGAAGTCTAAGGGCCAGGCTAGAGCTGACATTCATTGTGTGAATGTAATTAATATGTAAATAGCAGCTGCAGGGAAGCCTGAGCAGCTTCATTATTGCAGGAGTTGGGAAGGGAGAGTTCATCAAACATTGTCTCTCCAAAGCTGCTGCTTGCGTTTCAAGGGAAGCTTCCATGTACACCAATGGAGGGCTCCTCTAAGTTGCAAATTTCAGTTTCCATGTCTGTCTGTATGTATATGGAAGGACCATGACAGGAGAGAAAGAGAATCTCCTTCTCCCGAGCTCACGTGAACCCAAGGCTACACAGGCTTCCCAGCCCTCCCTGGGCTGCTAGTTGCACAACAAACAATGTACACACTGATTACATTCATGCAATATATAGTGTGGTCCCCAGTTTCAATGTACACCTCTCCCCTGAAACACACCCATAACCGAAGAATCCCACAAGCCTTGTGGAGGCTCAAGTTTTGTGATTTCAGCCACCTAAAAAAGAGGTGTGGGTGGGTGTGAAACAGGCTTCCATGCACATGTGACTCAGTCTGGAACACCTACCTCATATATTATGCTCTGAGTGTGGTGGAGGAGCGAGACATATTTCAGTACCTCCTCCACCGCACAGAGAGGATTGCCGATCTGGTAGATGTACGGATCAGGCTCAAGCTGCAGGCAAAGCTGAGCTTGCGTGTGTACATCTAGAATATGGATTGCACCGGATAGCAAACTGCAGTGCCTTGCATTGTGGTGGGTGGCAGAGCCATAATCTCTTAAAAATTATTGTCCGTATTAAAAGAGGAGGATAAAAGTCAAAACAACACACTTTGTCTTTCTCTAAAACACCTAAAAAACTTGGAAACCAAGTGCGGTTCCCCCCCCCCTTTTCGTTTTGCGGAACAAGTCTTTAAAAAAATCTACAGCACTACAATGGAATGTGACCACGAATCAATAACTGACTACGCCAGTACATTACAATGCATTATATACACTAAGATGGATTGGTATGTATACATAATACATTACATTACATATTAATATCTCCTCTTAAAACTCTGATATAGCTTATTTCACCTTCCCCCCTCCCCTCAGTCCAATATATTTTGGCTATAATCCAACGTAAATTAGACACTTTTAAGCCCATGGTGGCTTTAGGTATACTGTCAAACTGTAGCCTTTCTCTTTATACTTCGTTTTTTCATTAATACAGTCAGGACTCAGGAGGAACATGCTCTCTGGCCTGCCTTCTAAATCTGAAAAAAATCCAGTTTGCAAGTCAGACCTGGATAGGTCAACTCAGGCGGTAACTCTACCCTCTTACCTGGAAGAAGCCCCACTGAACTTACTTCTGAGTAAACACCACTGTCCTTTCTACAGTACATAGGAAGATGCCTTAAACTGAGTCCATTCGCCAGCTCAGTATTGTCTACACCAAGTGACAGTGACTTTCCAGGGGAGATGGGGAATTATTCCCAGCCCTACCTGGAGATGCCAGCATTTGAACCTTCTGCATGCAAAGCAGATGCTCTACCACTGAGCTAAGGCCCTTCAGACAAAGATTTCTTTTTCCTAAAGAGAAAACAGTTTCCCGCAAGGCGGGGAGATGGAATGAATGACGTATAGAATGAAATCAGCAAAAGCAGGGTTTTTTATTTAAAAAATCTGTCAGTAGGAAGGAAACCATTGAGCAACTGCATATCATTTTTTCTTCTAATTAGTTGCAGCAGTATAAAATGGGGCCGTTTTGTCAGGGAAAGTTATGAAGGCGGAAGAATGACAATGGATAGTTCTCTACACTGCACAGTAAGTAAAAGGCTTTTCATCATTCCTGAAACATCTCTCTCTCTTCCTCCTCACCCCCACAATTGATAAAGACAACTAAATAATGTGGATTCATCATTTGAGGTCTTCAAAGGGGATGGAGGAAAATTTGGGGGGCACTCCCTTCAAAGATTCAAAGTTATTACATAAAAAGAAACAGCTAGAGAAGCGGGAAACTAATGGTGGGTTCGCAACGTCATAAAGTAGGGTTGCTAATTTTTTTTGGGGGGGGGAACACTGTAGACAGGAGCAAAAGCTTTGTAGAGGTTGTCTGAAATAATTATATGAATAAAAGTCAGCAACAGCATTTTCCTTTAGTGTAAATGCATATATTGTGTAGTCCGTGCTTGCATACTAATAATCAGATAGCTGGGCTGGGTTATTAGTGAATGTTTTCCTGCAGGGACCCTCTGTTGCAATTCATTCTAGCTTATATGATTTATCATTGCCTTTTTTGTCCTCCTGTTGTTCTTGCTCCCACAGCTGCATAGCTGGGAACTGAAGGAAGCCCAATTGTGCAAGCAGAAGTCCTTGTACGTGGCTTCCGCTGACAGTGCTTCTTAGGTGAATCCAGCCTAACATATTTTTAACAGCTCTTTTTAGTACTTCCTATGTTACATGCTTTTTGTATGCACCAGAGATATTTAAAGTGTACACCTAAAAATGCAAAAGCTGCAAACTCATCCCTATGAAATGGCCCTTAGTTTTGATTAAAGGGAGGTGGAGATTCTGTCTAGTTTATTCTTCCCTTGGAATACGAGAAAGAACAGAAATGGAGAGGATTATTCACTTCTCCACAGCAAGGAAGTATCCCCCTTCCAATTGCATGCATTGCCTTCAGTCTTCTAAACTTGTGGTACACCTTTTTTTATAGTCACAATCTACAAGAAAAGTCTAGTGCAAGTGCACCACGCCAATTTATGGTGCCATATCTCTATATACACAGAGAGAAATTATAAAAAAAAGAACTCTGCAACAGGTGTATAAAAATGACTTCAAATCCCTTTAAAAATTGGATTGCAAGAATTTAAATTGCAAGGGATCATTGAAAGTGAAGATAGAAGCTCAATCTAACACTAACAAGAAGTGCTGCTTTACTGCTAATAAGAAAAGCCCAATGTTTTCGGTATCAAGGTTGTATAACAAGGAATATATTACTGAAATGTGGCACTAACATTCAACTGTGATTCTGAAATATTTTACTAAATGGGACTAATACCAATGGGATTACTGGGTTTCTTGGGCCTATCTGTTGGCTTTAGGCTGGATCAGAAACAGAACTCTCTTAGTCTTTTGCATCACCTTATTCCCAACGCTCACCTCTGGCCCATAAAGCTGTTGTGATTCACAGGAGCAAAATGGCTGCCCAGCCATTTGGGAATCATGGCCGTATGATGTATTTCCAAAGAAGTACTGTATAATAAGTCATTACTATCTGTACAAGTTCTAAATTCAGACAAGGCTTAGGTCACAGTGAGCAGGGTCCATAAGATGTTAGGTGAGGTAGGCTTGATGCTGAACCCTTTGATAACTTTTAAACAAGAAATTCAATAAATAGAACAGCATTTGTCGCTACTGTCAATATATCACAGTCATATAGAAGTATCTTAAAATTAAAGTAGCAAAATAAAAAGAGCTACATCTTAACAGAAAGCACCTTTGCTTGCAGGCTTAAGAGGGGAAATTACACATCTTCACGGGGTTGGTTGGATCCAAATGCTTCCTTCCTCCAATGGAAATAACTTCCTGTAATGGAATGAGTTTTCCCCCCATCAGTGGAAGGACTCTTTCCAGACCATTCTGTCAGAGAAAGGGAACCTTTCTGTCCAACCCACTGGTATTCTTTCCTTGCCAGTCTTAGTGTCTGTTTGCTACTTGCAAGACTGGAGGAAACAGGGATTGAAAGAAAAAGTTGGAATTGCATGGAAATGTTTAACTGGCAGTTCCCTCCATTTCTTCACCATGAGATTCCTAATTCTCCCACTTCTTAATCCTTCCCCAATAACTCTCCACTGTTATAGTACTCTCTGCATACATGCATGGAAAGCTCATTTGAGTTGTGTATGAAGTTCCACACTGAATCACAGAAACTATGATAGGGATGCATTTGGATCAATGCACATGAAATGCTTTTGTGTAGTAGTTCTAGGAACTGTGTGAAGCCCAATCACTGAAGCCTTGCAGCAGTATAAGCATGATAATCACAAATTCAGTTGATGCATTAAATTTAGTTTCCATGTCAAATGCACACCCCTGTGCACCACAGATTTCCATGTAATATACCTGTATGACTAATAAATAATGACTAGAACTCCATATGTACGATGAGTGGAGGATGCCTATCATGAGGTTGTGAACAGTAAATGTCTGCATGCAATGGCATGCCTAGTCTCCGTGGTTCTGAGGTGCTGCTTTTCAGGACCACATTTGATTTCAGCAGAAGTGTCACAGCAATGTATTTTTACTATGCAATGTATGAGCTAGAATGCCATAGGCAACTCCCATTATCTCTGATGTTCAGAAATGTATGCTGGAGATAATGTGTTTTGCTAATTATTATACCCATGGACTCATATACTGCAGATGCAGATGCTGGGATGATTCCTGACCCAATTTAACCTCTGAACTAGCCAAGGTTTTCTTTCAAAAACAACAACAAATAAACCACATGCTACATATCAGTATGTCCCATATCTGAGGTGTCATTCAAGGCAGAAAGCTGGATTTGGAATGTATAAAATTCTTATACAGTCGTACCTTGGAAGTCGAACGGAATCCATTCCAAAAGTCCTTTCGGCTTCCAAAACATTCGAAAACCAAAGCACGGCTTCTGATTGGCTGCTCAGAAGCTATGGAAGCCCCGTCGGACATTCAGCTTCCAAAATTAGTTCACAAACCAGAACAGGTTTTCAACGTTCGGGAGCCAAAACGTTTTGGAACTGAGCTGTTCGATTTCCAAGGTACAACTGTGTTAACTAAGGGCACATAATTATATTGGTGTTATAGCAGATGAGCAGAATATTCTTGTGATATATCCATTTCTGATGTCCTTAATTTCAGACTGCCGGTCAGGGACTGGGTGTCTTTCCTGCTTCCTGGCAAAACATATTCCCCATGCATATAAAACTAGCATATCAGGGAGATGGTTTTAGGTAAGAGGTGAGGAAGGGGTAGTTCATCATATATTGCTCAACTACATCTCCCATCACCCCTGACCATTGGCCATAGTAGATAAGGCTAATGGGAGTCCAACAGCATTTAGAAGGTTACAGTTTCCCCACCCCTGTTCTAGGCTAGAGTTTTACCTGGCTCTTTCTGTGGAAGACCATTTCAGCATTCCTCCCCAACTCCTGCAACACCACCTGCATCACCTGGGACTTCTGTTGGCATGTGTTGCTTTTTAACAGGAGGAGAGCATGCATATTAGCCTAGATGCACATCTAAATGTACAAAGAGTGATAGCATCATTAGAAAGGTAAATAATTAGCAAAACAATACTCTGAAAGAACATATGGTGAAGTTACGTAAGAACTTGATTGATCAAGGCCTCATCTTCATCCAAACTAAAGTAATGGCTGCATGATGTTGATAATACTAACCATCTCATTACAGACTGGAACATTTGCTACCCTATGGCAGGATTTGAACAATATTTCCTTGCATCATAGATCATGGTTCATGAAACATGGAACAAGGACTGAGTGCTCCTTCCTCCACCTCTTGAAATCTGGCTTCAGTACTTAGTTCCTGGCTTGGTATTAAACCAGAGTCCTCTATTATGTCTGATCAGAGGAACTGTGACTTAGGACTCAGCTACATAAGTAAAAAAAAAGCATTATAAATGTGTTATAACACTGAGACACCAGATGGTGCTGTAGAGTTCGATTCTTTGGCAATGTGATTTCCCATTATGAGCTTTACAACACATTTTCCAGAAATGGTTTTTTTGATGTGTCTAGATCCAGCCTTAATCTCATAAACTAACCAGGTTTAGTATCCTAGTTAATTAATTCCGATTAACCCAGATCTCCCTGGTTCAGACGTAATTGGGAACTCTGGCTTAATGTCAAACCAATAATTAAGTGCTGAAGCTGGCATAAGGAGAGGAGGGGTAAAGAAAGAAGGAGTAGTCCACTTTGACCATCGTTTATGAAGCCAAGAAAATTTGTCTGAACCTGGTCACTAGACCTCATACTAAATATATATTTGCATTTAAAGTACATCAGGGATAGGTAACTACTGGGATCACAGAAGCAGCCTGGAGAGATTCATCCTTACTAAAATCATTCCTTTGAAGCTGCTCTTTGAGCTGGGAGCAACCCATCCACCCTGGCTACCAGTGAATAGCACCACATGAGCTAATTTTATTATTTTTTAAGTGTGCTAAATGCACAGACACAGTTAATGTCACATCTAGTTTGGCCCTAAAAACGAAGTTGTTGCTACGTGCTGAGAGATTGACTCAGCTGGCATCTCAGAAAGCCATGAAACAACTTCAAAAAGGGCTTTACTGCAATCCAACAAATACTTGTGGAAGAATATGTATGAGTGATAAGTTAAGCAAAGTCCATTTTGCTAGACTGGAAGAAGGAGGATATGAATAGTATATGGTTTAGCGGTTTTGTTAATTAAATCCTGTTGAATAATAGAATATTGACTAGAAAGGTGGAGTGGGGGACATAGGGAAAAGAAGAGGATCTAAAATCACATAAAGATGTTAAATATTTATTATTATTATTTTACTGTGTAGCTATGGGATCTGTGCTTTGTTGCTCCACATGTCCTTATCTGTGTTTTAATGAGTGGATCTCTTCCAGAGATCTGCTCTGTTTGCAAATCATTTGATTATATTCTCAACCACAAAGTCACAAATCATGAAGTTACATTAGTGCTGCATGAGCTTCAGTCAAATGCTGCAAGCAGCTACACCACTGCAGAGGTCCGGTAGCACTACTCTGCAGCAATCAGTTTGAGGCCTGCAGCATATATTGCTTTAAAAATTAAGTCCTTGCTCACAGTGGAATCACTGAGAATTATGCTACTGACCTCAGTGGGATCACAAACAATTTCATTCCTGTTTCATCATGCCCAAATCTGGAGGATGCCTCAGAGGTCATTTAGTCCAAATCCCACAAGTGGGACTGGGTCCTTTATAGCCAAACAGTACCTACAGTATTTGTACTGTTATCATCCACATCAGTACATCACATTCAGATACCAGAATGGAAAACAATAACAACAAAGAATTTAATCCCAGTCTAATCAATGGTGATAAAGTACTTTTCACTTTCTCTGACACATGTCACATGAGTGGCTAAAAGGAAAACGGATGAAAAGGAAAATGAGGCATTTTTTGAAATTAAAAAAAAATCTACTTATGTGATTGACTTTAGATGGGCAGACCAATCAGGTTTCACACACTGCTAATGCACAGGAAATTTGGTGATGCAAGCACTCTCAGAAGGCTGTAACATTTTGAAATGCATGTAGACAAAAAACAGTGTTAGGTTAGTTAACTCTAATAACCAATTCTGATTTTGATCTAAATGACGAATGCTTTGTATATATTTATGCCAAAATCTATTTAGAAAGATTATAAAATCCAGCTCAGATTTACGTAAGAGGAGCTCAGTTGCTCGGCAGCTTTGGTGGTCTGACAGTCTGAGGTACCTCGAGTCCTGTGTGCAGAGTCACCTGCAAGGAGAAAAAAAACGAAAAAAGACTTAGAACTGAAACTTGAAGATGAAGCAGGAAACCTTCAACTATAACATGAGTTTGATAGCATAGCAACCAGTCAGTGTGGAAGGGCTTCTCATCAGTTTAAAAAGAGAGTTTTGACCACCTGAAGTTGCCCTTTTGACAAATTAGAACTCCCCCCCACACACACAAGTAGACAAAGGGAGCCAACATAATGGTTGGACTCCCAAATCCCATCAGCTCCCATCAGCTCCAGACAGCACAGCCAATGTTCAGGGAAGATGACAGTTGTTAGCCTGCTATATGTGAAGAGAACCACTCTGGCTACTGCTGTTCCAGGCAATTGATAAGTAGAAACATTTTGTGGAATACTTTCACAGCCTTAGTTAGCTATGCAGTCTCCATGCATTGTGTGGAGAAACTCCATAACCTTAGCCAGACCTAGGCAAAAAGGTATTGACTAGAGGAGCTCCCTAGCCTCAGGCCTGAAAATGCTGTGTGGGTCAGAAGTAAGTCTAAAGCAGCCTTTCTCAACTGGGGTTCCATGGAAACCTGTGAGAGGTCGCTAGGAGTTACCTCCTCTCAACTCTTTCCTGACACAACAATGAATGTCATTGGACAACATTGCCACCCCCTCACCCTTTTTGCACATGCATGCTTCTGTTCCCCCATGACTCACCCATGAAAATGGCAGGAAATATCTGTATGCAGGTATACAGCCCCACATTTCACTTTACTCCTGAGTTAGTGGGGTTGCAAGCAGATTTTTTTCTGGAAGCAATTAACGTGGAATTGAGTGCTAAACTCTCATTATATTCCACTAGATTTCTGGAAGAGTCTTTTATATCAGGGGTTGGCAAGGTTTACCTTGCCTGGGCTGGTTCACTCCAGTGGAAAACCCTCTGTGGGCAGGATCGCGCGTGGGGACTCGCCGAGAGGGCAGCTCGGTTCGGGGGCGGCTCGTAGGCAGGTTAAACTACCCCCGTGGGCTGCTTGTGGCCCATGGGCCTTAGGTTGCTGACCCTTGTTTTATATCATGTGAAAGCTCAAATATAGTGTGGAAATTCGAAGTTAGGGAAGTGTCAGAGAAACAGAATACACTGCTTGTGTGAATGCAGCCCAAATGACCGCCTGCCCTGTCCACACCCAGAATCACCTCAGTTAAGGGGGATTTATACAGGATATATAAAGAGTGTCTGGTAGATCTTTATCTACAGTGGTACCTAGGCTGTCAAACTTAATCCGTTCAACTCCCGAAACTGTTCGAAAACCAAGGCACGGCTTCCAATTAGCTGTAGGAGCTTCCTGCATTCAATCAGAAGCCGTGGAAGCCACATCGGACGTTTGGCTTCCAAGAATGTTTAAAAAACGGAACACTTACTTCTCTGTTTTCGGCGTTTTGGAGCCAAAACATACGCATACCAAGGCATTCGAGAACCAATGCACGACTGTGTTGCCTTTAACTAATTAGATTTTCTTCATCCAAAACTTCTGGCTTTCATGCGGTTTCTGCCAGTCCACCAACAAATAATACTGTACTACTTGATTGGGCTATTTGGATAAAGGAAATTGTACCACACATTCTCTGATTTTGATTCTGGTTACTCCCAGACAACCTGGTGTGTGTTTTTTTAATAGCTTTCATCCTGATTTGTTTGCACAAATTTGTGGGGAAGTTATATGACAGGGGCAGGTTTGCTGAAGAAAAGGATCAAATCTGCTTTAATTGTACAACCTAAGTTTGTCTATTTGCAGTTGAATGTGTCAGTAAGCAATTGAATCCCTACAGAAAACTGACCAGAGTTTGAAATGGCTCCAGCTTATAAAGAAAGATGGATTTTGTCCTTTGGCAATGTACATGAAATGTACATGGTGTGGAGTGAGAACAGAACCTGGAAGACCAGGACTCAAATCTCCACCCAGCTATGAAGCTCATGGGTGACGGTGGGGCAGTCACCATCTCTTGGCCTAACCCACCTCAAAGAATTGTTATAGGGATAAAATGAGGAGGGGAAGAACTATGTATGCCACTAGGAGCTCCTCTGAGGAAAGGCGGGATAGAAAAGCAAATAAATAAATCTGTGGGAAAATAATTTTACCTGCACGTTTCGGTTGAGGCTTAATGCAGGCATGAAGACGCCCTCCACATTTTCAAATGCTGGAGGTCCCTGCTGTTGCCCATTTATGTAAAAGGTCAGGGTGTGCTTGTTGAGGTCCAGAAGAACTCCTACAGTTGCACCTTTTGAAACACCCCCTTCTGTTCTAAGGATCAGAGACAAAAATGCCTATGTTAGCTACATTACCTTGATGTATTGTATTTAATGCAGGAATCTCTTACGAAACCACAGGAAAAGAATGAAATAATCATTACTATTTTGTAGAGTTGAACCCGAAAGAAATATTGGCCCACACTTACCAAATTTCCTAAATTTGAAATTGCTGAACTACAATTTTACAAGCAAATTTTACAAATGTTGATTTGCAGTGTTGGATATGACCCCACGTAACGCTATTTGGGTTTGAGGTTTGCAGGGCCGTCTTTAGCATATGTGCCACCGGGGTGTAAAGATCCGCCCAGCGCCCCCAAATTTAGTTTAGCCACCCCCAAATTAATTTTTATTGAGCTTTTTTGGGGAGGGGGGAAGCCAAAGTTGTTGACCTTTTAGGGGGGCGAACTCAAAGTTGTTTAGCTTTTTTGGGGGGGGGAATCGCTCACCTGTAACAGCAGTGCAGCAGAAAAAACTGCTTTTGTTTCCTGACTCGTTGGGAATATTTGACGCTACGGAGTAACGGAGCGATGGAGGAGGGGGGCGGGGACTTTCGCTCCATTGCTTTTCACTGTCGCCAATCAAAAGAGACCAGTATACAGTAGGTATACATTTGGTGCCCCCCCCCGAATTTGGCACCCAGCTGCCCCGCACCCCTTGGACCCCCGGGTAAAGACGGCCCTGGTGGTTTGTAAAACACTGTTGGTGCTTCGATTTCAACCCTTCATTTAAATGCAATGCAAGAAACTAATTTCAAATGCCAGGATTTCTAATTAAAGTTGATATATGTTGCCACGATCAACGTTATCTGTATCAAGGGGGTAAAAAGTATAACGTTTTGTGAAAAGAAAATTCTACGCAACTAAGTCATATGTATGCTTTGTAAAATTTCAAATTTGTCTGAAAATGTATGTAAGCGGCAACGCTACAGAAATAGAAAAGGTCAATTTTAGGGGAACCACAGGGCACCATTCCCTAGAACAGCGTTCGAGCTGGGACAATCAACAGCTGCTCTTTGCTCAATCCCTGCTAGAAGAAGTTGTACCTGGGGCATATCTGCCTTCCTCAGAATTCTTAAAAATGAACCAAGGCCCTGTTCCCTTCTAAAAAAAGATCACTCCAATTTTGTGTTATATTAAACTAATAGAGGTATTTGTGTTGTTTCTGTTGTGCTTACTGTTATTATTATTAGTTTTTGATTGAAAGTAAACAGGGAAGAACTGCATGCATATGTTTCCAACTGACCTGGCCATCATGAAAAGATGTTGCTTAAATGAAATAGGAACTCAAAGGCTATGAGACTAGCTCCTAGTAAATCTGTGTTTGTTATTAACAACTCTTGATAAGGTGACAGGAACAGCTGCTTAAACGGCAGGATCAAACTATGCTTATGGATTCAGCCAACTACTACATGCAAGACTGATTTGACATTACAGTAATGTGTTTTTCCTCAGGGAAGGTAGGCTAGCCCAACACTATAGCGTATAGAACCACTGAGCCAGAAATTCCCTGAATATGTGCATTGACCACACACACTTATGCTTTGTTAATGTCACTGGAGTTTTGCAACAGAATTACATCCTGACATGCAAGGCGTAATCTTAGCATCAGTTTCAAGCAAATCTACAGCTACAGCGGCAGCAGCTCTCCAGGATTTCAGACTGGGAATCTCTGCCAGCACTACCTGTAGATGAGGCATGGCCAAACTTGGCCCTCCAGATGTTTTGGGACTACAACTTCCATCATCCCTAGCTAATGGTCAGGTGGTGGGAATTGTACTCCAAAACATCTGGAGGGCCAAGTTTGGTTAAGCCTGCTGTAGATCCAGGATCTTCAGCATGTAAAGCAGATGCTCTACTACTGAGGTATGGCTTTTCACTCTTCAATGGATACAGGAGAGTGAAGAAAACAACACACTTAACTGTTGGAACAGTTATGCATAACATCATTATAAAAAGAGGAGAGGACCACAGTAAGAAACTAAGTAAACAATGGGTTGGAAAGGCATAGTTAAAGGGTGAGTATTATGTCATTAGATCAGTTTAAACCAAACTATTGTGTAGTACTGAAGTCCTGCAAGGATGCACCTTAATTGTTTGACATTTTTTATTATTGTCTTCCTTGAACGAATAAAGAAATTAAGAGAGGTGGGGGGAGGGAAAAGTACCATTGAATAAGCAGGACTCCAGCCATGCTTCTCAGTCTCCAAACCCTTATTCTTAACACTAAGTCTTAGGGGATTGTGCAATGTTTATGGTAAATTACTATGATCACAAGGGAGGATGTTAAGACTACTTTCCATTAGCATAAGAGGGAATGTGAAGTAATAATTACATCAGGATTAAGAGATTGTGAAACAAGTATTGTAAACTACTATAATTAACATTTGTGCATTAATCAGTGCGTGGTTCTTTTGCGAAATATCATTGTAGTAATATTCTTTGGTTGAAATATCAGGTGATAAAGTTTACCAATGTGATGAATGGTGAAACATTAATTTTAATGAGCACACATCTCAAATACATTTTGACCTTCAGTGGTTTCAATTTTTTTCAGTTAAGTGACAATGGTTTTGATCTTACTAAATAAAGTTTACAGGGGGTAGTTTTCTGCCCCCTCTTGCCACCTGATGCTGTGGAAAAGCAACTTGTGAGAGTCTGGAACCTCCCTCAACAACATGGGATAGGACAGGGAGGTCTACTGGAAAGGGGGCGGATTCACCCAAAATTGGACAGAACCTTGTTAAGGAAGTCAACAAGATAAAAAATCCTACAGTTTTGCCATTTGTATTTCTGTATGACATTGTACTTACAGTTCAGAATCCTTTGATAATAGATTTATTAATAGCAGTAAAAACTGTAAGTAACAAAAACTAATTAATACCAAATACTCCCACCATAAAGTAGTGGCTGGCAAAGGTAGGACAAACCACTCAGCTGTCTAGAGTGGGTGAAAGTGTCGGACTGAAAGATCGTAAATAATGGGGGGGGGGTGTGCTAAGAGCATCCCATGGCTGCTAGAAGCAAAAATTATGGTCTTGACATTAATGTATTTAGTTACTTCTGTCTGATCACAGTTTTGTGATATTCTGTAATTTATCTTGAGTAAAGGCAATAGCACTTAATTTGAATATTTATTATAATAATATAATATAATATAATATAATATAATATAATATAATATAATATAATATAATATAATATAATATAATATAATATAATAATTTTAAAATGAATAATAATCTGAAAAAGGTATTTCCCTTCTGTGTCCTCCACACAATAGATTTTATTAAGCTTTGGTGATATTTCATAAAATAGATTGTGTGCCTATAATCCAGTATGCCTGAGAATACATTAATAAAGTAGGTTTCTAGGGCAATGAGTGAGTGCTGCCATTTTGTCGCAACACAACATGGCCTGAAAGCAACACAGTGTTCTAAATTTAGTAGAGATTAACATTATTTCCTCTTTAAATCTAATCAGGGTTTTAAAGGGGCAGAAATCTGAGCCTTTGATGTGTATTGTTTTTGGGGAAACATTACTCTCAGCAGGCTTAAAATTATTCTGAGAAAAGAAACGGAAACATGCTCATTGTCTTTAGGAACTTTTGAGCAGATCTCAAGCCTATTTTTCCATCCTATAAATGGGTTGCAAACTGATTAGAAACCCTTCAACCCACTCATCCTACTTTCTCTCCAGTATTTGTGACCCTGCTATGCCAGTGTAATATGCAATATGCAGGTTGTCTAAAATAAATGCAATTAATCTATATTGTCAGGGAACTGCCATTGGAGAGTCAGGTGGTGGAAGGGCTCAAGGAGGCTAAGAGACCCTCAGATGCTGAGGAAGGAACCAGCAGGGGGAGAGGGAGAGTTCCTGCAGAAACTCAGGCGGAGGGATGGATCCAAGATGCTTCCAGTGAGAACAGCGGGGAGGGCTCAGGACCTCCGCTGGGGACACCTACTCCGCGCAGGAAACTGTCACGCAGAGAATCCAGACGTAGAGTTTCCGTTAAGGAACTCTTATGTTGGCGTAAATTCCGGAAGCGTCCACTGACGGATTCTGCCAGCAATTGAGGGAGTCATGCTTTGAGGGCTCCCGTAAAGGCAGAGCTTTGAGACCTATGCAATTCTCTGAGGGATTCACCTTTTACGCACAAGCAGCTCATTATCCCATCATATATATGTTCCTGAGCTGTGGGGTCATAGGTCTTGGGCTCATGAAAGAAGGGACCAGGATGGCATTTCATTTCTACCTCACACGTTAAACATATGTTAAAGTTCTGGATCTAGTGGAATTCCATTCCTGAAATATAGAATCAGCATTCCAGGGCTAGTAGAGGGGGGTGGGGAAGGCTGGAGTTAATCATAGCTAAGCTGCTTGGCTCAAAACGAGGAAATGGATAATAGACAGGATTTTACAGAATGGTAAGGATCCTCAAGCAAGCTTTGTTGATTATTCTTTTTTGTGGGTACTGTGGGCAAAGAAGCTGGACAAGGGTTCGGGTTTGGTGAAATCAAAGTCAAGTCTTTATCAGGCTGCTGGTGTAGCATAGTGCTCAGGAAAGTGAACTACAAGTCTAGGATACCCTGGCTTGATTCTCATCTCTGCCATAAATTCACTAGATGGCCTTAGAAAAACCAATTTCCTGCAGTCTTAAGTACTATCATCTGCAATACAGGAGGGTAATAGTACTAACCTTACAGGGTTGTAGTAAGGACTGCAACTAGATAATCTATGTGACGGCCATAGAATACTTGAAATTGCCACATATAAATGTTAAATATGAGCTGTTGTTGTTTAGCAGGGCTATCCTTATTTCCTACCTTTATGTCAATTTTTCATTCTGTTCTAAGAAAATGTTAAGTGATTCACAGTTTCTCCATTCAAATCTTAGGGGTCACATTATTTTCTCCACATTTTAAAATGGGCATAGCGAAGATGGATAAAATCCCAGCATGCAGCAGGAAAGATTTTTTTAAAAAAACCTTATTGAGAAGAATGCCACAGGAAGTGTTTAAATTAGTGAAGCCCTAATTCAGACACTGCACTGAAAAGCTTCTCCTGTAGCAGGATCTAGCAATGCCGTCTCTGATCCATCTGTGGGTGGGATGTTTTTAATGGATTTCTCATTCTTCTTGGTTTTAATGTCTTTACTCTATGTGGGGTTTATTGACTATTTGTTTGGTTGTAGGTCACTTTGGGTTGCCCTGGGCAAGATAAAGCAACTGACCATTTTAATAAATAAACAAAGAAACAATGCCTGAATCTCGCTGCAGATTTTACCACCACTGAGAGCCTTTCTTTGACTCTTTATAGCCAAAGCAGCACAAGCAAAATTATACCTTGATCTCTGTGTAGATAGTCATTCCGCACATGGATGTATGTGTGGTGTACGCATGTTCAGGAACACAGACGCTGACCACACACCCCTTGCCATGTTCAGCCTCCATGCACTGGGCAACCACTCTAATCAGGGGGTGGTTATGTGCATCCATGCCAACATGGCTCTGAATTTATAGTTCATGCCCTCAATTTGCCAAGGATACAAATTGTGTGTACATAGCCTATGCACTTTTATGCAAATGTCATCTCCAACATAAGGGAGTCTGGCGTATGAGGTGGGGAGGCCAACAGCCATGTTTCTGTCACACACACAAGGCCTCACTTGCCCAGCTGCTTCCCTGCTTAGGTATAACATGCAAACCAACATTTATTGTAAAGAGAATAATATATAGACTTTATAATGATCTTCAAATATCTGAAAGTTTCCAGAACTAAGATGGAGAACAGTTTTTCCACTGGCACAGAAATTAGCAGCCAATTTGCACAACACCTCTAAATATGGGTTGGCTCAGTCTATGTAGCAGTTCAGATTCTGAGGAAATCACCACCAGGTTGCTTCACCATGTGCCCTTTCCTCATAGGGGAGTTGCTCCATCCCATTGATCAACTGGATACCCATCTTTTGAACCTTTTCCAACTTTACAATACTGTGGAACCTTGGTTCCCAAACTTAATCCATTCTGGGAGTCCGTTCAACTCCCAAAACGGTTCAGGAACCAAGGTTGGCTGCAGGAGCTTCTTGTGGCCCATCGGAAGCCACGGAAGCCACATCGGACGTTCAGCTTCCAAAGAATGTTCAAAAACCGGAACAATCATTTCCGGTTTTTGATCATCTGGGAGCTGAAATGTTTGGCTCCTAAGGGGTTCAGGAGCCAAGGTTCCACTGGCTCTTTTTTGTATTGAGGTGAGGTGAAGTGACCAGAAATGTATTCAGTATTCCAAATTTATAATGCAATTTTCACTATTATGCACATTTATACGTACATTTTACCCTGGTGTATGCATTTTTGTACTCATTGATTTGCTGGAGAACTGCACTGGAAAATCTAGAGGAGTGCAGATTTCAAAGGATGACTGTGTTTCAGTTCATGTATTCTTTCAGAAACTGTGAATTAGGCAAGTTTGTGTTTAAGGGAGAAATGAATCAAATTTCTGCCCCATCCACACTTCCAAAATTAGAGCTTGGTTGAAGAGAAAAATGATTGGAGTAGAGGCTGTCTTGAGGTGATATTTTGGTGGGGAAGTTTAGTACACGCCACTTGGGTGTCCTTATTGTCAGTCTCCTCCCCATTCGTTGATTTATATGTGATTGAAGCAGGCCCAGGTTTAAATTAAGTGGCTGCTCATATTGCATCTAGCTTGGTCCATAGATGCCATAAAAAATAATGAAGTTATAATGTCAAGAAATGTCAACAGAACTACACAGCAATAAGCTTCTGATTTATGGGGAAAGTTTGCAATGTCTAGAATTGATGAAGCATAATAATAATAATAATAATTTATTATTTATACCCCGCCCATCTGGCTGAGTTTTCCCCAGCCACTCTGGGCGGCTCCCAATCAGTGTTAAAAACCGTACAGCATTACATATTAAAAACTTCCCTGAACAGGGCTGCCTTAAGAGGGGGGGAAAGTTCCACGTGCACATGAGAAAATGTTCTTGGATGCTTACCGATTGGTGTGAGAATTGCAGTGCATGAACCAGCTGCGGTTGTTGTCAACGTACATAGCCCATGCCTTGTCATCCTTTCCTAGCATCATGTCCTTGACGACGTTGATTCTAGCAATTCCAAAGGCTGGATCTGGATGGTTATCATAACGGTCTACATGCAGTTCCCAATAGTGGATTCCCTTTGAGAAAGCTGCTGTGCCCAGGATGACACGGTCATCATAGCTACTGCAAGTAGCAGTCTGGTTGTCGTTTGAAAGGACTATGTCCCGATGGGCTGAAGAGGGATCAAATGTAAACCAGGCCACTATTGAGAAAGAAAGTGTAGACAGATTAGAAGGATGCCACAAAAGGCACTGGTTTGTTACACCCTATCTTGGAAGAGTAGCACCGGATCAGCAGGTGAAGAAGACAGATTGTGGCCTGGCTACCCTGAGTTCCATGATGGAAGACAGGTAGGATACAAATGTACTAAGTCCAAGCAACGCTTTTCCTTCTGGGAAACCTTCCAGTGCCACATGCCACTGGTAGTTTGAGTCAATGGCAAAAGAGGGCAGAGCAACAGAGCATACGCCTCAAGTCCAGGGGGCACCTTTGGCTCCTAGGCTTGAGGATCCCTATCCCTGCAGTAAATAAATAAATCACATTTAAGTTCCATTGATTTCAGTAACTGAGAGCTAAGGATGTTATGCTAAGTCCATACAGACAACCAATCTATGCAACTATATACTTCTTTACCTCAACATAACTTGGTCTCTTTTATCACCTTCGTCATGTGATAAGGAGAATTTTTATTACACATCAACTGCCAATGTATGGTAATATGTAGTGATCAGGTGAGATTGCTATGAGGAATTATAACAAATATAGAGTAAGCCATCTGTGTCAGCAATGAAAGCATTGCGTTGACTGGGTTTAAAATATTTTGATATGATTCTTGATCAATCCACACCTCTGCATCCCTGTTCCATTTCTCTTTCTTGACCAGTCACGTACACTGCCAGTTGCTTTGGCCAGGCAGGCATCCTGGGTCATCAAAGACAGTGGACAGTTTCTTTGATGTAGCTTTTCTGATATGTTAATCCCAGGATGTTAATCTTAGGGCCAGGAAACAGATCTCACATGAAGATGATAATGATCGCTGTCCTCCTGGCAATCCTTCTTATCATGTATATTGCGAAAGATTTATACGATCTGAAGAGAAACCAGAGTATATCATTTGGCAATGATATATCATGTATATTGCTTGTTTATCACCTCCGGGGTTGCCAAATGTACTCCTTTGTAGTTCTGTTCTTTGTTTACCACAGAAATATGTGTGCTTAATTAGTTTTGGTAGTTTAACTTTGTTCCCATGTGGGGTTCGTGGAAATGCTCAGAAGAAATCTGATTGGTTCTTACAAACACTTTGTAAAAAGCTCTTTTGTGAATAAAACGACCTGGGCCAGGGGCTGGAGAGAGAGGGAGAGGGATTATTATACGCACCCTTCCCAGAGTCTTGCTGGTTCAAGCTTCTGTGTGTATTCTTATTAATCAGAGTTCAATCCTTCCTTTGATTTGGGAATGCCTCAGTAATATGCATGATAATATGTACAACAAAATGGTTCCTTATGTTTATTAATTTATTGCATTTATATCCCACCTCCCCCCCCCCCGAACAAATCTAGTGATGAAAATGTGTGGCATTACATGAGATCATTGTGTAATATTGCATGACATCATTGTGCTGCAGATTTCCCTATTCTTACTCTGATTTCATTGGCTGGTTCTTGTGAAGCCACAGAAATTCACAACGTGGTAGCTTCGTTCTGTATCACTACCAGAAAGAATTAAGAGTTAAGGCTTCTGTTTCTGACAGCAGCCACACATCTGCTAGAAGGTCTAATTCTAGCCTTAGCAACTAGATTTGTTGTATGACACTGAACATCCCAGTTGAGCTACATAAATAACAAATAGGTAAATCTTCATCTTCTCACAATCCAAAATTGTTCATCTTGGGAATTTAGCTGCAACTTATCCCTTCACTCAGGCTTGCATATTTTGCTCTATCCGTGGCCAGGTTGATTACTAATTATGATCCTCTGAAGACTTTTTTTAAAAAGAAAGGAGATTTTTGGGAACAAATGGTTTTTCCTGACATAGTTTTCCAAGATGAATATGAAGAGAGGATGAGATTAACATGTGTTTTGTGATTCATGACAGTTAAGTATCATTAATCAATATTAATTTCTTCGGTTGCCCATATGGATAGCAAGTGTAATTACAGAGAACCGAAGCCTGAATTAACATCCATATTTTATAAGACATTGCTAGGAAATTATTTCCACAGAGAGAAAATGTAATTAAGCTCTGGAATTCATCATTTATATATAATTAGGGAAAGGGGGCTGTAAAAGCAATGGACATCTCCATTTTCTACAGAAGTAGCTTCTAGCTTTTAGGTGCCAATAGTCCAAGGGTCTACGTACAGTTTTCAGTTCCATAAACTTCATCATCTTTCTAGTTTCAAAGGACCACTTCTTCCCTCACCCTGTTTCAAATGTTGGTAAATATTGAGAGTTTAAAGGATTAGTTAATAAGGTAGTGATATCAACTGATTTCCCACAATGAAACATGGATTTATTTGTTTTTGTTTTTTTAAAAAACCCACACAATATTTTCTACAAACTATGTGTGTGCCACACAATTCTCCTTTTCTCACTGAGTGGGCCATTTTGACAGGTGACACTTTGCCACCTATCAATCACATGGTGTCATATGACTTCACATGACAATTTCAAAAGAAGAATCAGCAACACACTATGAAATTGAACAAAAATATTCATCTGTAGGTGCTGCTTGAACAAGCTGCATCTTGAAAACAAACAAAATGATGAAAAGAAGAATCTACACTGTTCCTGATTTTTCCTTTCCAGCTCTAATTCAATGCTTTTTGAATTCGATGCTTTTTCTGTTGTTTAATTATGGTTAAAAAGTTCAAAGATTTACTGAGATTTAGTTCAATCAATATTTTGGTCTGGCCCTGGACATATTCAAAGCATTAACTGTGGGATAACCAACATAATATACACGATACGCTTAAATCTAATTAACACATGAAGGGGTTAATGCTATAGAGTAGTAATCTGCCCTGCCAGGCTTTGCTGGGTCACTCTACCTCTCCTTGGGAGGAAGGCAATCAAGCCTATTGTTGTATTTCATTCTACCAGAAAAACGTGTAAAGAGGTGTGAGCTGACACGGGGACCAACAGAAGAAGACGCCTTCACCCCGGTATGGCTCCCCTTTATCACATACACAGCCCAACAGGACAATGACAATAATCCACCAACAGCATACAAATCAATATGGCTAACCTGATCCAAAACACCCACCCACCCACCTCACTCACACACGAAAACAAAGATCACCACAGCCAATCACAAGCAAACAATCACACCCTAAGCCAACCCCAACCTTTCTCACCACCAAAGGAACACAAGTGAACAACACAAGCAACGCTGACACCAAACTCTACATACATTAAACATAATAGAAACACCGCCACCCGACCCCACCCCCATCCATCCTCCCTCTCCCCACCCCCCCTTTCTTTTTTCTTTCTGTTTTCTTCTCCCCCTAATGCCTCAACAAATGAAACGGATTTGTAAAAACGTTACATGGAAGAAGAAGGGGGAAAAAAATACGAGGCACTACACTTCTGTAAAACAAGAAAATCCTTAATAAAAAATATTTTTAAAAAAATTAAAATTAAAAAATAGTAGAATTAAAAAACACACAAAAAAGAGGTGTGAGCTGGTTGCTCCAAGCTCTGACTGCTTATTGTGTTCCTACTATAACTTGGCCAAGATTCACTGCCTGTGTTTTCTGAATGCTGTAAGTAAACCATCTAAACTTATCAAACATGTGATCTTCTATGCTGGGGAAGTGGGGAACTTTGGAAGAGGGGAGTTTTAGAACTCACGAGAAGAAGAAGAAGAAGAAGAAGAAGAAGAAGAAGAAGAAGAAGAAGAAGAAGAAGAAGAGTTTGGATTAAGGAGTCTCAAAGCGGCTAACATTCTCCTTTTAAATGTCTAACAGCCATTATTTCCATGCTTTCCTTTGCTGCATATTTTGTGATTTTAAATCCCTGCTGGGGTTCTTTCACCAAAGAGTACTGGGCATCCAGGGAATTCTCTTTTTATACCTATTTTTTCCTTGCCAACCAACATTAATAGGTCTATCAAATTGTGGGACATTCTCAGTCCATGTTAGAGCAAAGTACAAAGTGCGAAAGCACCTACATAAATGCTGTGATGCTTATGGAGGCTGAGCAAACCCAGTCTTCATTAGATTTCACTGTAACCAAGTTTCCTGTCACCTAATTGCATGCCGTTGACCCACACAACACCCCAACAGTTTCTATTTACACACAGCAAGGCCCAGCAATTCATCTGGACTTTATAACTGAGTTGGAAACAGTTGTTCCGAAAACTACCAGAATCTCAAAGCTTCCATAGATTTTAGACAAAGAGAAATCTTTAGAAGTAACTTTACATATCTTTAAAGTTACTCACCATCAGAAGTCTGTAAAACAACAGTCTTGCTATACGGGCCCACTCCTGATGAATTAAAGGCTTTGACTCTTGCATTGTATGTACTGTTGAAATGAAGGCCATCAATAGTGCATAGGGTCTCCTTACCAACATACACTTCCTAGACAACGAGAAAGGCAGCAGCTGAGTCCACCAAATTCTTTTTAACCTGGGCTCTTTCCTAATAAGACCCTTCAAAGTAACCCGCATGTAATTTCTTGTTGCAAAACAATTAATCTCAGCAATGTTGCGATCATGCAAGGAGAATTTGCAGTACTAGGGGGCATGCCCCTGCTTGCACCACTTGCCAGTCCAATCTCCCTCTCTCCCTAAGCCCCATCCCCTTAGATTAGGGAAGGGAATCTTTTATTTGGTTTCATGGACCCCATCATTATCAGGATTGGCGCCTAAAAACAGATAATGATCGCACCCTGGCAAGACATTCCACAAACAGCAAGCCACCACTGAAAAACCTGATTCATATCATCACCCTCTGCTCTATAGTTTGTTAAGGATGCTCTGTCAGGGGATCCCAGGATTGTTTGGGGGAAGCTGTGACAGTTAAAGTGGTATAATTGTCCTTTTAATATATGATGTGGATGTGACCTTATTCTTTTGTCATGGGGAAGGGAATGGTCCTCTTCAGGGACAGGTTAAAACTGGATTGAAAACATTTGTTACTAAACACCAGTAGGCAATACAAGCAGTTGTTTAAGGATGCCAAACATAGAATCATAGAGTTGGAAGAGACCACAAGGACCATCAAGTCCAACCCCCTGCCAAACATAAATCAACGAGGAACAAAGGTCTCACTCGGAATTGGCCACCGTCTCCGTCATCGAGTTCCAAGATGTAACCCTCCACTGGGTTATGGCTAAAAGGTGGCATCCTCCAGGCGAGGGTCACACTGTTGTTTCGAGTGCAGCACTTCTCCAGCTGCAGGAGTGGGACTGGTGGCACTGAAACAGAAACTAAGCACCGATTAGTGCAACTCTGCCCTTACCTGTGTGACAAGCAGCAAAAACCACACACATCGCAACTGGCATTGCAGTTGCAGCTCTCTTGGCACTTAACACTCTGGGGAACATTTGTGGAGCAACAATCCCGAGGATTGCAGTTTTATGACCAATTAACACTGCCTTGTGTTTGTTTGTTTTTAACCATAAGGAATATCCATATCTGAGAAAGCGGTGAACAATGAATCTTTGGCAAAGTCACCATCTGTTTACTTCACTGCACATCCAGTTTGGATTTGATATCCCACTTTATCGCTACCCGAAGGAGTCTCAAAGCGGATAACATTCTCCTTTCCCTTCCTCCCCCACAACAAACACTCGGTGAGGTGAGTGGGGCTGAGAGACTTCAGAGAAGTGTGACTGGCCCAAAGTCACCCAGCAGCTGCATGTGGAGGAGCGGGGAAGCGAATCTGGTTCACCAGATTACGAGTCCACCGCTCTTAACCACTATACCATACTGGTTCAAGATCCCACCTCTCAACTCATCTCTTGGCTTTCTTCTCTTTTCTTTATTTGGAAGCAGAATGGTTATCCATAGCCTGAACACAGAATAATGCAATTGGGAATTGGTGTGCATTCGGCACTCACTATTCACCCAGAAACCCGCATCTCTATAATTGAACCATACATTCTTCTACTAAAGACAACTAATGTTCTTGTGTTATTAACTTTTATTTTACTTCTGCTCATAACTGTTGCAGCACTTTATCTCTGAAACCCTTGCTTTTACTGATTGGATGAAGGCAAAATCCATCTGAAGGCAGCCCTGTTTAGGGAAGCTTTTAATGTCTAATAGACTATTGTATTTCAATATTCTGTTGGAAGCCACCCAGAGTGGCTGAGGAAACCCAGCCAGATGGGCGGGGTATAAATAAATTGTTGTTTTTGTTGTTGTTGTTGTTGTTGTTGTTGTTGTTGTTATTTATTGTCTTGGCAGCTCAGGACCTCCATATACACTGCTCAAGCTTGCATCCAAGGGAAGCTCACTTCAGTGCTGTTACACAGTGGTTTGACTTCATCCACAGAGCTGTACTCCATTGTCTCCTGAGGAAGATGGATGACAACAACAGTATATAGGTTCTGTTTGAAGAGCAGGCCCAGAACGTGAGATTTAATAAGGACAGGCAGAACTATGCTGGCTCCCCTGGCCATGTGACAAGGTATAAGTCAGCCGGTGGGGCACATAATGCTGTCTAGACATTTGGGTAAAAAAATTCAGCCTGCAAGCTCTTTAGTAGACATGCTGCCTCAAGAGGTGCATGAAGTTATGGGTGGTGTTCAACTAAAGTTTACACAAGAGTTAGATCCGTTGAAATTAATGAACATAGAAGTCAAAGAATCATAGAGCTGGAAGGGATTCCAAGGGTCATCTAGTCCAACCCCGGCAATGCAGGAAGCCTACCCACAGCCATCCCTGGGTGGGCTCGAACCACCAACTTTCTGGTTAACAGCCAGACACACTGAGCCATTGTGCCACCTGATGAACATGACTACGTTAGAGCCATTAATGTCAGTTGGTTTACTCTGAGTAATTTTTTTTACTATCACCCATGGTTTGGAAGCCTAGCCAGTAAGAGTCCCAGTTTTGAAATCTTTGGTGCCTTACAGCTAGTAAAATAGCTGCTGTGAATATCTACAGTATCAATAGGTTGTGAATATTTACAGTAGCTGTTTTAAGAATTATGTTACTAATAGGTAATAATTCAAGATTTCTCTAACATAACATTACTAATTAATCTGTTCCTAGAGCAATGCTAAAGAAGCTCTTCTTTTCTGTATTACTGATGAAATTATACTTTTGGAGAGGAAGAGTTATTTCACCAATGGCACACACATTTTAATAAAGTCTGATCCTCATTTTCCTTCTCCTTAGTAGAAAACACAGCATAGCTAAGGGCAGACATTCATCTCTCAGTAAGGTTGAATAAGGACAGAAGCTTGTTAAAAGCATTTCATGACTTCATTCTGCCATTTATAATAATCCACCATTTAAGTATATATTATTCATTTAAGCTTAAAGTTGTCCTAGTACAACATAGACATCCCTGGGCAGCCTAACTACTAGAAAACCATCACAGAACATCTGCACCCATTTCTGTCCCTTGGTTTCTTCATTCTAACTTCCCAGACAACTCACATTCCACCCAAGCTTTTTGCACAAATTGCACATACAAAATTGCAACTGCCTTGCCATAGAAACCCAACTCACTGCACCCATGATTACCACTCTCGCCCAGAGAGAGTGATGAGAAGAGGCAAACATCTAAGATATCTTTACCCCACTCCCTATGGAGCCTATTTGTATACTTGGTGTGTCCTTTTCAGAAAGCATCCACTAAACTCAGGAACTGCACGTATGGATTTGCAAAAAAGGAAAATAGCCCATGCAGGCAATAGCTTATGAATCCAAGAGCTGGAAGTGGCAAATTTAACATCTCTGCTGCTTTGGCCCTTAGAGGTAGCCAGCTTCAGACTGAGAAGGCAGCAGCACTGAGAGAGAGATGGACACACATCCCAACATAATATGGGGCAAATTGGATATAGATGGTTTGTCACTGAAGAAAGGAAGCACAGCATCCCTCCTTATGCCTGTTACCTGCCTAAACATACAAGAAGACACCTGTTATAATGGAAACATTACAGTCCAAATTCTTGCACTGGCAAATAAGGTAAAGGAAAAGGGACCCCTGACCATTAGGTCCAGTCGTAGCTGACTCTGGGGATGCGGTGCTCATCTCGCTTTATTGGCCGAGGGAGCTGGCGTACAGCTTCTGGGTCATGTGGCCAGCATGACTAAGCCGCTTCTGGTGAACCAGAGCAGCACATGGAAACACCGTTTACCTTCCCGCTGGAGCGGTACCTATTTATCTACTTGCACTTTCACATGCTTTCGAACTGCTAGGTTGGCAGGAGCAGGGACCGAACAACGGGAGCTCACCCCGTCACGGGGATTTGAACCACCGACCTTCTGATCGGCAAGTCCTAGGCTCTGTGGTTTAACCCACAGCGCCACCCGCGTCCCTTACACTGGCAAATAGAAGCTATCAAATAATTAAAAAATACATCCAAATTGAGACCAGGTTCTTTTGCAATTATACAATCTAAGAGAGACTTCACCTTAAATTCTCCTCATCTGCATATTCTTTTCTTGGTTTTTTAATTTTTGATGTTGCAATTTGCTGATGTTCTTTCAGTGGCTTCATTAATATAACCCATTTAGTTTAGGAAACAATACCCTTTTGGGGAGCATATTTTTGCCTTTAACTACTTTCCTAAATTCAAGCATTTTTCTGTTGTTCCTCAAGGATTTAGCTGTCAAATTAACTGACCTAATTGCTTTAGATTGAGCCTTTAGAGTTCAGAATTAAGCCAACTGAAATCAAATGAGCTTTGGATGAACAAGGATAAAAATGTACCAATGATTCTTGTAAAGATGAATAGTGCTGGTAACATCATTTACCTATGAACCATGCAATTCCTTCCAGCAGAAATCTCCTAGCAGTCTTCTGTGTTGCATCAAAGGAAATTGACCCATTGTTGTCTTTCATTTGATTTCATTTTTGTTTGTCCCTCTTTGTTCCTGTGCTGATCTTTGGGCACTTGCAATATGCACATTCCCATAAAAAGCAGCTCAAAAGAATCATCAGGCTGGAGCAGCCACTCATGAGTAGCTTTCATCCTAAGTAGGGGCTCTAGCCTGCTCCTCCAAGCAGCAGAATTGCAAGAGCAATCTATCTTTCTGTGAAATGTCTGTTCAGAATGCCAAAAGGGATACTGAAGAGAAGCTGGTAGGTTTTGCTGAGGCATTCACTCTCTTTGGACAAAATACAAATGGAGTATCATATAACTGAGGGAGATAATTTGCGGAAAGATGCAGGCTGCACCAGCTGATCCAATGTCCTCCTGGGGCATAGCCCCCAAGGGCCACAGTCCTTAGGGTTCTGAATTCACACCTTCATTGTTTTAGCATATGCGGGCTCAAATGGGATAGAATCAGGGACAAGTTTATGCAATAGAATTTACCTATCAAACGATACTCCAGCTTAAAAAGCTGTTATTATTTATTTATTTCATAATATTGGTACACCACTTGATTATAAAGAAAATTGTTGTTGCATTACCCACCCTTCACCCTAAGGTCCCAGTGCGTGTTACAACATTGCTTATACAGCTATAATGTGTCTATGTGTCTTTGACAAAGGAAAAGTTTCACCTGTGCCTCTGGAAACTGCTTAATATGCCCTATGCTCATAATAAACGAGGCTGTGAGTTCACAAGGTTTCTCCCTTTCATATAGACTATCCTCAGAGCATTCATCATTTGCCATGTCCACATGACGCTCTCCTCTCTCTCAAAATTTTACGCTACAGCAGAAAGGAAATTTGAAATTAACGATTTCTACATCTGAATTTTGAATTCAAAATTTGAATGCATTATCGTTCACATATTCTCTCTGTGTGTATATTGCTAGGCTCAAATACCAAATGCAGTAAGCCATAGGCTATCAACTACTGTCAGAATTTAGAAACACAGGAAGCTGCTTGAGTCAGACATTTAGTCCATCTAGCTCACTTTTGTCTAAACTGACTGGTTTCAGACTGGGGACATGCCCAGTTCTATTTGGAGGTTCCAGGGACTGAATTTGGGACCTTCTGCAGGCAAAGCACATGCTGAATCACCAAATTGCAGCATTTCCCCTGTTGTCAAATGTTAAACCTTAACAATTTTCAAACATCAAATCTTGTTGGATGACAGCTGCCAATTAAGGTGAAAAACCACAATACTATTTCACATCAGACAATACTATTGCATGCAATTTTACATCAGCTATCAATACAAATACTTATACTGGCACATGATAACTGCCCAAACTGTCAAATGGTAATGATCACTGCATATCATGCAGCGAATACACAGAAATGCTTCACGATTCCATGTGAACTATGAAATTCTGAACTCAGATACTAAAGCAAAATGGCAAATATTGAAATATGATATTATTAGATTTAAAACGCAGACATCAAATATCAAAATGTACAAACAGAGCATACTGGAGAATATTTAGCCCACAGAAGAATTTTAGGGAACAAATTAATGTCAACTCTATATGAATATGGTTCTTTCACACATTTTAAGAATAATGCAGCCTATGAATGAGGGCAAGCATGATTGTATGGGTAATTGAAATGACTTCTGCTGTTGAACTGCAATGCTCCAAAATGGGGCAAGGCTACTTTTTTTTATAAAGTTACAGTTATGTCAGTAAACGTCTTCACTTAAGAAAAGAACAGATGGCCCAGTATGAAGCTTTTCATATTCTCAGATGTCTAACATTATCTATTACTACTGTCTGAGCTTGTTAGGGTCACAGGAAGAGGAAAGGGTTTTCTAATCACACAAATGCTTGGGTACATCTGGATAAGAAATTCCCATCTTTGAGGCCCATCGGAGTGCCTCACTGTCACCCGCTGCTTTTTGAAATCCTGGTGTAAAAGAGAGAAAGAGAGAGAGAGAGAGAGAAAGAAAAGCAATCTACAAAAGCTCACCCCTACATTTCATCTGAATGAAGTCCAGCTGATGAATTGACTGCAACAATGGCTCGCTATCCAGAGTGAGATCAAATTCAGCAGATACTTTGGGTTCCAGAGCTCCTTTGACCCACTGCTCCTGAGACACTTGAACACGTTTGATTAAAGCATCTGAAATCTGAAAGGGAAACATTTAATTCCCAAGCTATAGAATAATCATTTAAAACTGATCATGACTCAAGCAAATTGTGGGTACAGGTGCTCTATATAGGACACTCTAGGGCATCTCCCAGAATTGTGTCCTCAGCTTTTGTTGTAGCCACCAAGTCTTGAACAGTGCGTGGCAATTCTTTTTGCCTGTGTACTCTGGATGGAACAATCCATTATAAGAAAAACATGGGAGAGATTAAACTAATGCAAATGGACCAGTCTCAGAGGAGTCCACTTATCCATGGCTTCTGCCACTGAAATGGATGGAGTATCCCATGTTTGAATGCACAAGATGTGTGCATGCATCAGAGGGCACTTCCAGATTCTCACTATCTTTGAGTGGGATTCAGTCACATATTGGAAAATTCCAGTTGCACAATTCCAGTTGATTGGGAGGTTTTGTGCAACAAACCTGCTTCTGCAAATTATAGAATTTTTGTGATAAGGAAAGTGGTTGGGGAAAATGCATTGGAAAGTTTGGGCTAACGCCTGATGCAACATTGTCGAACCTCTCTCTGAACAAATTAGGGTAAGTGCTCACTAAATTTTCAGCATCTTCTAACCTGCTTCCAAACAAATCAGGATGAATGCTTAATGAGCGAGCACACGTGGGGCTTCAGAAGTACAATGCATTATTATTTTCTCATAAATCACAACATTAAGAGGCAACATACCTGTAAAAACCCAGAAGGGTCATTTTCTTTGATTACTTCAAGACAATATTCCATAAGCCCTGTAGACTGGCGCAGTTTCAGAGTACAGTGGTTTATCTGGTCCCAAACAACCTGGGGAGGGGGAAATTCCATGTATAGCAGATAATCCTCTGGGCTTTCACTGAATTAAATAACTTATTTTGGAAGCAACAGCAGGAAAGCAAAGGCTCTTGCAGCCATATGGACACCACCTCATCTGCATCAGTGCCACTGAGTTGTCATTACTTAGCCCTAGTTCTTTATAAGAATTTCATCATAATGGTGCTAAATAATATGGATAATTCATGCTTAAGACAATCCATTAAAGAAATTAAAAATAAAATACATATAAAAAATGGAAGTTCTATGCTCAGAGACAATATACCTCTGATTACCATAGACTGGAAACAAAGAGGGAGTGGCTATCTCTAGCATGCCCTAGTTGTAAGGTTTAAAGGGGCATTGACCAGCCACCATTGGATACGGATAGGCCAACTCAGTATATCTTTTCTTTATCTATCCTGGTGTAAACCTGGTTGCAGTAGCAGTGGGGAATGGCCAGGGAGCATTTTCAGGGAAGAATCAGCAGACACAGTAAGACACAGTTTTCTCCACAACCACCAACCTTCTCCTATAATGTCCTGCATGTCCTTGACTTTATGTTATCACATACCATAAATGTGGTTTGAGAGTTCATTTGCCATGATAACATACGGCCCTCATTCTAATGGGGCTTGATCTTGGGGCAGTACCCAGCAGATGGTATCTCAAATAAGCCTACGCATTTATGGGTGTTGTCAAATGAAATTTTCACTCACCTTTAACTTGTGTTCACGCTCTTTGGTAACTTTTGTGAGCAGTTTTGCCTTCTGACGAGTCAAAGCGTCAACCAAGGCATCACACTGAGCCACCAGACAGGCTTCATAGTCCAAGCCATTTTCCTTGAAGACAAAAAAACCCCCACATTTCCTTCTACAACTGAAAGCCTGTTTTACTCAATGCATTGCCAGTGTTTCATCTTCCTGGGGACTTTTTTTTAAATGAGGATTTGGCAGCATGCTGTTTGTGTGATTCATTACAAGTTGTGACGTTAATAGCAGCTTGCTGTAAAAGTTCTGTGGGGATGCTATCAAGATGGTTATGCTGGAACATTGAAAAAGTCTAAATCTTTAGCATATTTAATTTTTTGCAGTTCTGGGAAATGTTACTATAAAATGGTTTGGCATCATGGGGAGCATATGCACAACTCCCATTCATTTCAGTGGGACTTGCTTGCATAGAGAGTTTGTGGTGGTCTGTCCCCACTGTCTCCAAATTTGTTTTCAAAGGTGTCATTGCAATCTGAAATTCATTTGTGGCTGCACAGTGTACAAGTGGAAAATGTTTGAAACAAAACAGCTGACAATCAATGTATTGTTTCAGTACGTGGGCATGTGTATTGCTGTAAAGTCATGGTGAAAGAAACACATAGCTTCAATTCTACTGAGCCTGACTAAAGTCTTAGGGACTTATGCCTGAGTAAGTATGAACAACATTCCAGCTTTGTAAAATCAAAATAATAGTTTCTTCTCCAGAGCTCTTCATTAGGTTAGATGGTAAACATAACAACTGGGTATGTGTTAGGTATGTGTCTCTTTTTTATTTGGCTGGTGTTATTGGATTAACATTTTGCAAAGTTGACCAAATAAGCAACTTCTAAAAAGCAAAGTGGGGCAGGATTGGAACCAAAGAAACTTTTATAAACCAAACCAACACCCAGTTTCTACACACAGTTACCTGGAAGCAAATGTCCATTGGTTTCAAAAGTGTTTACTTCTAAATAAGTGTGCATAGGAGTGCGCCCTAAAATAATGCAGTTTTCTTTCTTTATTCTTTTTGCAAAAAATGCCTATACCTCCAACATTAATTAAAAAGATATATATGGCAATGAACAGCATTAAATGCACAATAAAATTACATTCATAACTAAGCACAAAATGCATCAATAATCAGTAGATCAGATTAATAGTTACATAGATATAGTTGGATCACCATTCAGGAACTGCCTGGGTAAACACACGAGTATTAAGCAGGTACCTAAATGCCAATACTATAGGTGCCGTAGAATTGTCAGTACTGATGTTCATTGGAAGCTTGAATTGATTAACATTATAATCTGTTTAAATGGTGATCGCTATAATTTGTTCTATCAATGCATTTGGGACACAACCTAGCACAGAGTTAGGTGTTGTGCTGGATTGTGACATATAGCATCTGTTTCAAGTTAGCCATATAGTCCTATTAAAATAAAACAAAAACTAGAAAACATGCTTAATATCTGCCTGTTTAGTTACTGCAGTTTGATATAAAATCCAAAACAGCTAGAATTCTGTAATTATTACCTGTATCTGCTGTAGTATATTTTTCAGCTGAACCAGAAATTCCTTTGCTTCCTTTGCTTTATCTGAAATACCATTTAAAGCCTGAGACAGTTGTGCCTGTAAGGGGGAAAAAGCCCAGTGACGCCAAATATAAAACAGATAATCTTTATTCTTTACAAGTTATGCCTAAAATAGTTACTATATATCTTAACATTTTTTAGGTACATGGGTGGCGCTGTGGATTAAACCACAGAGCCTAGGACTTGCCAATCAGAAGGTTGGCGGTTCGAATCCCCACGACGGAGTGAGCTCCCGTTGCTCGGTCCCTGCTCCTGCCAACCTAGCAGTTCAAAAGCACATCAAAGTGCAAGTAGATAAATAGGTACCGCTCTGGCGGGAAGGTAAACGGCATTTCCATGCGCTGCTCTGGTTTGCCAGTTGTGGAATGACTCTGGGGTTGCGGCGCTCATCTCGTTTTATTGGCCGAGGGAGCCGGCGTACAGCTTCCGGGTCATGTGGCCAGCATGACTAAGCCACTTCTGGCGAACCAGAGCAGCGCACGGAAACACTGTTTACCTTCCCGTCAGAGCAGTACCTATTTATCTACTTGCACTTTGACGTGCTTTCGAACTGCTACGTTGGCAGGAGCAGGGACCGAGCAACGGGGGCTCACCCTGTCATGGGGACTCGAACCACTGACCTTCTGATCGGCAAGTCCTAGGTTCTGTGGTTTAACCCGCAGCGCCACCCGTGTCCCATCTCTTACTCCCCTCTTTACCCATCTCTAAAGACATCACTCCCACTCCCTATATGCCTTGCCAAAGCTAAGCCTCCCTTTACAACTCGCCAAAGCGATTCCATCTCTAGACCTTGCCAAACTTTCCACTTCTTGAACAGGGCCATCTGCCTGCATGCTTCAGCTGCCCAACCACTTGCTTGCATTTATCTCCAGGAAAAAACAAAGTTCCGGAGGCGGCGCGAACGGCAATGGCGGTCTCCTTCTTTTTGTGAAGGGGAAGCTCTGCAGAAACGGGTCGTCCACTACAGCGAAGCGGAGACCCTCGTTGGAAAACCGCAGGCAGCGGAAGCCTGTGGCCGTGGGACTCAGCGGGCACCATCAGCGCCCCCCGAAACCGTAAAGGGACCTCGTAAGGGGTTCCGGAGCATGACGGGGTTGGCGCGGTGATGTGAGTCGATCGCTCTTTCTGTGGGGTGAAGCCGCGAAGCTATTGTCGGTGAGCGCTGACCTTTTTCCTGGGACTATTCGGCTAAGAAAACAACTACCCGTGAGTAGGTGAAGTTTAACGAACCTGTGATCAATCGGAAATTAGAGTCTGAATTTAGCACTGAAGCGGGAGGCGCAACCAGGAAGTCCGTCTCCCGGCTCTGTTTAAGGTTTTAAAGCAACGACGTTTAAGTCTAATGCTTTGGAGATTGTGATTTTAAAGACCTAGATCTCAACATCAAACAGAAGATCCCCTCTCAAGTAAATTGAGGGGGAAAGGGACAAACTGGATCTTTGCCTCTTCATTTGTGGATTTACAAAAAAGTCTGAACTCCTGGCAATCAGGCTGCCAAGTTGTTAAAATAAAGATTTTAAAAGGCATGTTGCAAGAGGAAAGCTTTGGCAGGCTACAAAAATGCAATGGAGATGACACCCACCTGATGCACAGGGAGTTCCAAAGGGTAGATGCCTCCACACTAAAGGCTATCCAAACCCTTGTAAACTATCATGCAGCCCACAAGTTCCTTCACAGTAATGGAAAGAAGCTAAATTGTCCCATGTTGTAAATGCCATTGACCAAAACCATTAAGAATTCCTGACTCTGGCTATTTTCCCAATAATTTTCTTAACCACTTGTCCCAGAATCTGTCAATAGCATAGCATACAAGGACAGGTTCCTTATTGATTTTACAAATAAGCATTAATCCTACTATTCCTTCTCAAATAAAAGTTCATTGTTTATTCTGTATGTAATAGCAGCAGCAGATTAATATTGATCTTCTCTCACCTGATCTGCTTGCTGACTGAAGCTTACAAATTGCAGAGAATGGGAAGTTTCAGGACTTTGGAGGCCCACATTCTAAAACAGAGAGATTAATTCCTAAACCCGCGGAGGGCTGGTTCACAAACGGAAATGGGTAGCCTCATCCAAATGCAATTCCTCCCATAAGAGCTGCTTTGGATCAGCCCAGCCTCCAACTAGTCCAGCATTCTGCTTCCAACAGATGATTAAACTCACAAGCAAGGCATGAAGACGTGACATCCCATTGTCTGTCCTGAGCAAATCCTGCCAATAACCAGTAACTACTTATTTCTTTGACCCAGGCGATTCCTCCCCCCAGTTCTGTGCACATGCACTTCCCCTTAACCTGATACCCCTGGACTGAATTCTGGGGAAATCTACTCCTCCATTAACACTATTCAATGACTGAATATGATTTACTGGGTTAACTTGTGGGTATGCAGCCAATGATGCAGCATTAGAAGTTCGCCAGTTGCCAAGCACATTTTGCTCCTGGCTATCAGTCACCTGTGACAAAGTAAAGATGCCTGGGTGCCAGGATGGCGCCTGATGTCTCCACCATCTGGAGGTGTATGCCTGGGGATCCTGGGATCTTGACTGTTTTCACACATTAGCAACACATCCTGTAGAATTCTGTTATATTTTAACTGCACAATCAAAATGAATTCCAGAAACTAAAAAGTTGTATATAACTTTGGAGCCATCTGGCCCCAAAATTGGCAACTAGGTATTCCATGTTGGTGACGGTAACCCTGGTTTAAGGAGACATTTGCCGCCTAGTTTATATATCTAAGATTCTAACACTGCTTACTTGTCTCAAACTACTACTCTCAAGAGCTCAAAAAGCATTGGGTTATAATTAAATCGGTATTTGCACTTTTATTAGACTTTTATTAGACCAACTTCATTTTTACTGGACCAGCTTCTTAACTTTTAATCAGATGCTGCCTTCTTGTTGTACAGTGGTACCTCTGGTTAAGAACTTAATTCATTCTGGAGGTCTGTACTTAACCTGAAACTGTTCTTAACCTGAGGTACCACTTTAGCTAATGGGGCTTCCTGCTGCCGCTGCACCGCTGCCACGTTATTTCTGTTCTCATCCTGAAGCAAAGTTCTTAACCCGAGGTACTATTTCTGGGTTAGTGGAGTCTGTAACCTGAAGTATCTGTAACCTGAAGCGTTTGTAACCCGAGGTACCACTGTATATACATATGTATGTGGGAAAACTGCACACACCCAGATGTGTTTGCTATTGTTTGGTATTTTCTGCTATACAATGTACTGTATCCCCATCCTCATCCATTTTTCTAGAGATAACACTCCTTATTTCATGAGAAGAAGGGGGAAAGTCCTAGTTTCCCCAGGTCTAAAAAGGAACATGAACAAAGGCATTTGTTCTCCACCAAATTGCACAAGTGACTGGAACAAAGAAAGGTGCCTTCTACTGTCTGTCCATCTAGTTCATTAATGTATGCTACACTGACCTGGAGATACCAATAAACTTGAAACAACCAGCACAAAACCCCAAGGTGGAATTCAACATTGTGTTATTACAACCATTCAATCAGTGCAAGTATTTCTGCTTGCCCAACTAAACCATCTCCTCTTTCCCTTCCCCTGTGCAATGTACTGGGGGTTCTCTTGACCTTCCCATAACCAATTGGGGGGCACAAGGGAACAGGTGGGAGAAGAGGGCAGAAAGCCCCAGTTGCCCTGGCTGGACTCCTTGCTTTGGCTCCTGCTAGTGCAACTGCTGGGACGCGGGTGGCGCTGTGGGTTAAACCACAGAGCCTAGGACTTGCTGATCAGAAGGTTGGCAGTTCGAATCCCCGTGACGGGGTGAGCTCCCGTTGCTCAGTCCCTGCTCCTGCCAACCTAGCAGTTCAAAAGCACATCAAAGTGCAAGTAGATAAATAGGTACTGCTCTGGCGGGAAGGTAAACAGCGTTTCCGTGCGCTGCTCTGGTTCGCCAGAAGCGGCTTAGTCATGCTGGCCACATGACCCGGAAGCTGTACGCCGGCTTCCTCGGCCAATAAAGCGAGATGAGTGCCGCAATCCCAGAGTCAGTCACGACTGGACCTAATGATCAGGGGTCCCTTTACCTTTACCTTTAGTGCAACTGCTTAGTTTTATTTGGTCCCTATTATCAAAACCAGCACAATAAAATACTATATACAACACAGAACTAAAACAACCATCAAACCAACTCATCAAAACTGCTAACCATAACACAGGAACTTAAAACCAAATCTTAAAAGGCCTGGATGAACAAACAAGTCTTAATCTGGCACCAAAAAGGCAGCGGTGTTGGTGTCTTGGCCAGCTGCAACATGGTACACACAATAAAAAAGAAGCATTTGGGAGGAGTCACCAACAACTTAAATTACACCTGGCATAACAATTGATAAGAACAGTATTTTCAAAGGTGTGGGATGAAATGCTTTATTGATCGATGCACCATTTCAAATAATCACTCAACTTAATTATAAAACTATGAGCACAAAGACAGTGTAACTTGTAACTTGTAGGTACAGTGTTTTTATTTCTCTTTGCATCAGGTTTCCCCTAATGCTGTTTCATCCTTTTGGTTGTAAATACTGGAAAGAAAATAAGCACACAATTAACTAATTTTTGTGATAATAGTGATTATCTTGTGTTCCTATAAGTGTTAATTATCCTAGTGCAATATCCTTGGCAGGATGTAAATGTGACGTCAGGGAGCCAATATCCTCACTGACTGTTCTCTTCCAAGCGAATAGCATGTTAAAGCCACATATTTAAAACTGGCTGCAGCAGGATATTTGCATGCTGCAATTCTCTGTAATTTACAGCCTCCTGAGCCCCATAATAGTGGCTAAATCATAAATCAAAGTGCCATGGGCTGAATTGGACTGCACATTTCATCAGGTTTTATGAGTTCCTGCATGGATAAGGCTGTGGGAGGAGGTAGAGAGCGTTCACCCATCATGAGCATATGCTACTTGCAACTATTTTGCAAACTGATTCCTCCTCCTGCCCATATGTCTAGGAAGCCAGCCTTTTTGTCATGCTTAAATCATCTTTTGAATAATCTGGGGAGCCATTTAGCAAGCAGATCTAGTGCAATGTCTCCACATGGTGCAGTTCAAAATAGCTCCAGTTTACCTATGAAGATTTAAATAGGAGGTGGGCAGTCTAAACGATCAAGGGAAATTATTTTGACTGTTCCAATTTATTGAACAAATACCTTGCCCCACAGGCACCCTAGCTATGTAGCCTCCCATCCATTTTACACACTGTAGTCTGAATAATGTAGACCTTGCAGTTAAGAGTTTTAGGGTACAGTGGATTCTGACCAGGAAGACCAAGTCAGAGAAGATCAGGGGTTCTTTAACTATGGCATGGCCCCAGTGCTTCCTGGTGATCCCCAAGATCATACTAAAAATAACAGAGGCAAATGTTGAAAGAGCCAGATAAGTCCTTCAGTTTCTGAAGAGGAATAGTTCCAGTCTTATAATATAAACTGAAAAGCAGCTGCCTCTGCTTCTTCAGCAGCGCAAGTGGTTGCTGTAAAGAGGTCAACCAACTGGGTAGAAAAAATAGTCAATGGGTGTTGTTGAGTACTGAGCTACATGAGCCAGAAATCTTCACTCACTACTGGAGTTCCTACTTAATTCATTTAAGAAATTGATTCAAACATTTGGGAAGGTCATATGCCACAATCCTCAGGGGACTGAATCACCTCAGAATATATGAAGCAGATGTATTTTTGAATGCAACTAAATAAAAATCTCCCTGCCCAATGTTACCACATGAGAGAAAAGAATAGAGTAGCAGCATTCAAGCCATCCCACAGGAACATAACTGTCACAGTTCCCTGAGATCTCTGATGTATAAATGTATAATGTATGCATTATTTAATAACAGAAAGCGCTTCACCCAAGTGCAATGTGAATAATCAATAAATACTTTGTAGGCCTTTATTTTCAGCAAGGATGAATGGACATAATTGGCTTTCAGCTCAATCTCAAGAGCTTCATGTTCTACTCAAAAGTAAAGAAAATACAACTGTATTTAATAGAAATAATACAAATGCCATGCTCTTATCTATGAAATCTATGTCCTGTGATATCAAAACTGAAATGAATTGGTTTAAACCCTAAAATTTTATTGAATGGCTAATAGTTGAATGTGTAGTAAATAGTAAATAGTAAATAAAAATAACAAAGCAGAAGGGAATACTTGATTGCGCTTATTCACTTACCTAGGATTCTTTATTCTCATAATTTAAGAGCCAAGAAAATAACATTTTATCCTGCAACTTTAATACAGCTTGGTTTTTCAACAGACTTGTAGAATGGAAATGAAATCCAGAGTAGTGATGTATGAACAAAAATTGTATTAACTGTTTTTTTTATTAAAAAAAAATGTTGCCGGAAACCTACAAGGAAATTTTCCATATTCTCCTCCCTCACTCTGAATAAACACCTATTGCTTTTCTTAGCAAACACCCCCCAAAAACCAAATTACAATGAATACATTCCTACTATAACACTTAGTTGTTTCAGGATGGTCATTCTGAACTATTCTGCTGCTGCAAAGTGGTTTATAAAGCTGTTAGTAGAAGTTTCCCGAGGGTGGAAAGCACAGGCAGGTTGCACAGCAGATTAGTAAGAGGGGTCTAGTCAGGTATCTCTAATATAATGTTATTTGTCTCTCGCCAAGGTGGCCTTGAGGAAGTCACTATCCATTAGCCCCATCATAGGGAGGTGCTGGACTCCCATTCTCTTCAAACAGGCCTTTGGCTGATTAGATCTGATACCCTTTTAAATGTGTTGTGGGAGCGGGTGGGAAGGGGACAAGGGTTATTGGTTTATTCTTGTTCTTGTTTTTATTATGTATTTTGTGGGGTTTTGATTTTTTTTTCTTCTTGTGAGTGATCCAAAAAAAGATGAAGGGTGGTATACAAATTTAGTAAATAAATAAATATAATAAACAATAATAACCATCCATGGCTTTTTGCTATGCTGACCAGAGCTGATGGGAGTCCAAGAACATCTGGACATCTACAAGTTTCCTACCTTTCTTTGCCCATTGTTATTCATCTTTAGAATGGGAGAAAGGGTTGTTAGAATGGTAAATACAATGGCAATAGTACAGAACTGTGCAACTTTAAAAAAAAATGTACTGTAATGCTTTGGGAAGAACCTTGGAGGAGCAATTAGGACCATTATACAGAACAGCAGCAAATTTCTAGAAAAAGAAGTAGCAGAGCTCTATTCAGCCTGGACTCAAGACATGTTGAGCTGCAGTGACCCTGCTCCCAAGGGTTGGGTTTACTCAATGGTGTTGGGAAAGACGGGACCCTTTTGTTTAAAACCTGTACATGTACATTACTGGCATTCAAAAAAAATTTCCACCTAGGGGTGAAATAAATACCTGCTGAAAGTGATTTATAGGGTGGGCCTTCACCACTCTTTCAGTGCCAATTTATCTATAGCGTTGGGATTCTCATCTGCTGTAGCGATTGCTAGTTCAGTTCTAGAGGGCGGTAATGGCTCCTTAGGAAAGAACCGGGAGTCAATGGCCGGTTGTGATCTGGCGTGACACGCTCCAGCCTTTGCCAGCAGGCGGTGCAGGCGAGCGAGCTGTAGAGCAAAGATCAGGACCTCTCCTTGCCTTACCTTGTGCTGCTTCCACATGGCCCCCAAGGCCTTCACCTCGTGCTTGGCGTGCTTGCCTTCTTCCAGGCACTGGTAGCAGACGGGAGTCCGACAGGTCACGCAGTACATGCTGTAGTTCTCCAGCTCGTGATCCGCGCAGGTCGGGGGCTTGCGCGCAGCCCCGGGCGCTTTGCTACCCCCGCCGCCTCCACCAGCTGCTCCGCCGCTCGCTCCGCTCGGGGCTCCCTGCTGGCTGGGCGGAGGGACCAAGCGGTGCTTGGCAAAGGGCCCCCGGGACGGGTGGCACTTAACCTGGCAAGAGGCGCAGTAGAGCACCTCGCATTGCTCGCACATCACGGCGGCCGGCTCGGGGGGGCTGCGGTCGCACAGCTGGCACTTGGCGGCGGCCGAGGCGGCGGCCCGGCCCTGCTGGTAGCGCTGCACGATGGCCTCCAGGAGCCGATTGCGCTGGAAGCCGCGTAGGCCGCGATGGTCCAGCGAGGCGCTGCGGTGGCATTGCGGGCAGGTCAGCGAGGAGCTGGTGCCTCCACCCCGAGGGGCTGCCGCCGCCGAGGAGCCCGGAGGAGGTGGCACCAGGGGCAGAACCCGCACCCCGTTGGGAGACTTAAGGCTCGGGGTGTAGGAGCCGTAGCCGCTGTCGGTCTCGCTGTGCAGGCTCAGCTTGTCCGCATGATCCACGCCGCCGCCGCCGCCGCCGCCGCCGCCTCCTCCGCTGCCCCCTCCGGCCCCGCAGTCGTAGTCGAGAGAGGCTGGTCCAGAGGCTCCGGCCCCGGCTCCCGGCGCTGCCGCAGGGCCCCGGGGGTGCAGCATGGCGGGCAGGTGCTGCTCGGTCTCCGGCGTCTGCACGGCGATGGTTCGGGCGCAAGGCAGGCAGACATTGTGCGAGCAGGGCAAGATGATGGGCTCCCGGAACAGTGAGCCGCACACGGGACATTTCAGCTCCTCTTCCATGGCTGCGGGTGGCTTTGTGTCCAAACAGCGAGAGCGGGCTGGGATGGAACCGATCAGCGCAAATACAGCGGGGTACAGTCAGCCTTATTGCTGCTCTTCCGGGAGCCCTTTCCCTCCATGTTCCACAGTAGCCGCTGTCTCTTCCTGCTGCTGTTCTTGCAGCTGGAAAGATGTCGGAGAGGAGTCAGCTTTCAGCACCGCGGCAGGATGGACAGCTCCTTGCTGAGCGGATGTTGCTGAGTTCAGCACCGCGGCGCGGATAGACTGCTTTCCCGGCTGTGTTGCTCTAGCTCGGTTCAGCACCACGATGGAGTTGGACAGCTCCTTTGGGTTGAGTTCAATAGCGCTGATGGGGTTGGCCGGCTCTTCCTGATGTACAGCTGCTGAGTTCTGCACGCATAGGGGAGCTGGAGGCGGGGGTCTTTTCCAGGCGCTGTAGCTGCTGCCGCAGCGGGACTGACCTTGCCTAGTTGCAGCCAAAGGGGTGGAAGACAGCTATTGTTTATTGCAAAGGAATTTCCTTGCCCTTGGTGTATGCAGTTAGCATAGTAGTCGGCTAGCTGGAATTCGTGTTGCATAGATTAAAGGGGAGACAGAAGGGAAAAGAACCGTAAAGGGGGCGGGAATAGCTTTTTCAGCAAATAGGTGATCGCTTGCTATGTGACTGAAAGGAGAGAACGAGTTTTATTTAAAGGGAGATGTCTTTATACGATAAAAATCCATTATTTATAGACAGGATTGAACATAGTGGGGGTTTCTTTATCTCTATTAGCGTGCTTTCCCCCTGAGGGAAGACGGGGATGTTCAAATGAGGAAACTTGAAAGAAGAGAGCAAGCTGCAAATATGTTTTCCTTTCCACATCCTTTATCATGCTGGGACACAAATTCCAACAACAAAATATTGCACACTGTTAACTAGAAGAATGAAATAGATTTTTTTGTTATTATTATTATAGATGGTACACAGGCTGAATTGTGATTGGATAGCTGCATTCCACACACATACAAAAGATGATGTTGGAAGTAGGAAAAAAAACCCCTGCACCACTCCACTAGCAACCGAATCCAAATTTGCTTCAAAAATAAATCAGAGTTGACAGCTGAGTGTTTTGTGAGTTGGAAATAACCATCATTACAAGGATGCACTAGCAGTGGGAAATCCCATCTGTTTTTTCTTTGCTCTACATATGTTTAGGATAATAGAAAGATGGAATGCTAGAATAAAACAGAGATGATAAAAAGCCATTATTTTGTGACTTGGAAGAGATTATAATGGTTTGTAACCCAAGTAGCAATGGTATAGAAAATAAACTGGGTAGGTTGCTCCAAGACCCTTTTTAGTAATAAATAGTCTTACACTTTGCTTACTTAAGTGCATATGGATGTTTTAAAATATACTTGAAACCAAGGGGAACAAAAGGTGAAAGATTACCAAGGATTACCAAGAAACTGTATAAAACCAGAATTGGCTGGAATGCTGTTTTAAATGCAACACATTTTATTTTCCCTTTAAATCTGTTCCTCTACTACCCAGATCTGAGCTCGTGGCATATATGGCTAAAGAGGAAGGGCCAAAAAAGAGTAAAGAAGCAATACGTATATGTTATAGAGTTGGGTTAATAATTAGTGGCTTGGAATGCAAAATAAATCATTTCAGTCCTGGAATCCAGCCAAAATACTAACTACAGCTAGTTAGCATGGCTTTCTCAATATTTGGCCATCTCTCCACTGTCTTATTGATATGTCAGCATGAATATGTCCATGAAAAAAATATGGGAGATTCTGAAGCATCTAAGATCCAAAGGTGGTTTGAAGGTGTTGAAGCACTTCAGAATGTCCCAGAGTTTTCTTACATATATGTATTATTAACTACAATCATCGCCATCACCATCACTCTGATTCAAAATGTTTCATTAGTTTAAGAAACAGCTTGTTGCATGGTGCAGGGGCTATGGTCAGAAGGGAATTTTGCAATGTCCACAGCTGTGGAGATCCTGTTCTATGGATCACGACTTCTGCCTGGGGTATATTTTGATAACTGATGGGCCAATTGCTGGTTGACACAGAAAATGAAAAACTGTCTCAACTCTGTTCATCCTACAACTTTAAGTACCAGTTTAAGAGACATTACAAACAGCAGGTGCCTGCACAATTACCTGAGCACTACACATTTAGCATATTCTCCTGTGCATGAGATCACAGTATGAGATCTTGCACATTAATTTTGACATAGATAACATGATAGAATTTCCAGGTGAATTGTGCCTACCTTGGTTGCAGGAGGTGCCTATTTCAGTTAATTAGGGGTGTCTAGCAATGTGTGTCCCAAGCAGCTTACTAAACTGGAGCCACCACAGAGCAATTATTACTGTGTGTTTAACACTACTCACATTTTTAACCATTTCAGTCAAATCCTCAGATGGTTATTACAGTGTTTTCCAACTGTTTCACAGTATAAACTTGCTTATATCATTGTATTAACGGACCTACAAGAAACATGCCATTATGCTTGTTCTTTGATCATATTCTCATACAGGATTTGATCTAAGGTGTAAACTCATTTTTACATATAAAAGTTCCTGCTGCAAAACAGAGTTTTTTTCTACCTACAATTGTATGGAAGAAGCAAGGTCTAATGTCTTATTCTGGAAGTAGCTATATTCTCTTACTTCCAGTGCAAACTTGCACTGGCAAATGAATGTAGAAAGATGGTGCAAGAGAGGCAGAGGTGAACTGCTCTGCCACATTTGCTTCTCATATGATGTTTCTGCCAATACCATAACTGCTATAGCAGGGAGCAATGGGACCATAAATATGGAAAAGTTACAGCTAATTGCACTTAGGAGGTAGAAGAAAAAGGGGGTAGGAAAAAAACCCCAGAAATAATTTCTCTCTCAAAAGCAGACTACAAAAGCTTGGGATGCAAGGAGAGCACCACTTACCTCTCCTTGCATTGTCTGAAATAGCACCTTCCTCCTTGGAGTGAGCAATAGCCAATCTTCTGGGCCCTATCTTGGCAACAAGATTCAGCCAACAACAATGGATTCTCCCATTTCACCAGTTCTTCTTCTGAGAAACTCCTCTGAACCAGTTAATAAATAAGCTCTCACTACAAATCCAAACTATGCTTGGCAGATCCCACGTAGATAGGATAGTACCTAGGGCTAGGTTAATGCTAAAGGCAGATTGTGGGCCCTATAAATTAATATGGGACATGAGGAAGTTGCAAGGGATCAGATGGTCTCCCTAATGCCCATTGGTCCTCTGATGTTGAATTATGCTTGTTTGCTGGCTGATATGGGTTGTCTCAAACCTAGACAGCATCTCAAACCTAGACAGCATCCCAAACCTAGACAGCATCCTAAAAAGTAGAGACATCACCTTGCCAACAAAGGTCCGTATAGTAAAAGCTATGGTTTTCCCAGTAGTGATGTATGGAAGTGAAAGCTGGACCATAAAGAAGGCTGATCGCCGAAGAATTGATGCTTTTGAATTATGGTGCTGGAGGAGACTCTTGAGAGTCCCATGGACTGCAAGAAGATCAAACCTATCCATTCTGAAGGAAATCAGCCCTGAGTGTTCACTGGAAGGACAGATCGTGAAGCTGAGGCTTCAATACTTTGGCCACCTCATGAGAAGAGAAGACTCCCTGGGAAAGACCCTGATGTTGGGAAAGATGGAGGGCACAAGGAGAAGGGGAAGACAGAGGACGAGATGGTTGAATAGTGTTCTCAAAGCTACCAGCATGAAATTGACCAAACTGTGGGAGGCAGTGGAAGACAGAAGTGCCTGGCGTGCTCTGGTCCATGGGGTCACAAAGACTAAACTAAATGACTAAACAACAACAACATGGGTTGTCTAACTTGACAGAAGGTGGCCATCTTTGAAGAATACTTCTGTTTGATCTTAAATTTATAACCGACCTTTCTAACCGAGTATCAAGCATAGTCAGTCAGACAGAGGGCCTTCTCGGTAGTGGCGCCCGCCCTGTGGAACACCCTCCCTTCAGATGTGAAGGAAATAAGCAGCTATCTTCTTTTTAAAAGACATCTGAAGGCAGACCTGTTTAGGGAAGTTTTTTATATTTAATGCTGTATTGTTTTTAACACTTGATTGGAAGCCGCCCAGAGTGGCTAGGGAAACTCAGCCAGATGGGCGAGGTATAATTTTTTTTAATTATTATTATTATTATTATTATTATTATTATTATCTACAACTGATAAACATTTCAATACACAATAAATACAATAAAACTGTATTTCTCTAAGCCTCTGCTTTATCTAATGAGACACGTCACACCTGCCTTTTGGCAAGTAATATAACATTGCACACCAGCCCAATCTCCAAGCAGTGAGAGATTTCAAGGGTTCCAAGCATTTAACCTGGGTTTGTGTTCCCTTTGGAATGAGGTAAAGTGGAGATGATGGTGTCTTTATGACATACGGTTTATTTACACACACACACACACACACACACACACACAACCTGAGCCTGTGAGGAGGGGTTCACAGCATTAACGGCCCAAGAGGCTCTTGCTTCTTCCATAGCGACAGCCTTGGATTCAAACAGAAATCAAACATCACTCTTGTTCTATCTTCCCAGCTTGCTGATTTGCCTCTAGCTTACATCACTCCCAACTCTCAACTCTGGCTTTGTCCTTCTAACTATCCCCAAGTTAAGGAAGGGGCCCCCAACCATTTGCTGTCTCACACAGAGCCCCTTCCTTGGTTCCCCTTAATGGCCCATCACCTCACTGGGAAGCTAGCTTGGCTATTCCAGGAATTAGAAGGGATACCCAAGCAATGGAAGAGTCTTGGCACACAGCCTATTTTCCCCCACCAAAACTCATATAACATATGTGAATGCTGTTAATGTACAATAGAATGCAAGGTAGCTATTTTCAGGTCAAATGTATATTCTAGTTAAATCTGCGGGGGTGGAACAATTTAGTATGTTGAACATTTTTCTTGCTTTATTTATCTCTCTATAGCTTTTATTTCAAGGAATCCAAGAAACAACTACATTCTCAGTCAGCAAAATGGGTTGGCAATGGAAGTGTCATGACAGACTGTGGAGCAAGAACTTCCCTGCACTTGGCAAGTAGATGCACAATTATCATTCCATTAGAAACACAGAGGTGAAGAATTACCATCCTGCTGTCATGTTTAATGCTCCAGGGGCCAGAAATGAAATTAATGAAGCCAAGGAGAAGGAATGCCCTTCTAGCCTAAGAAAATGCTGCCTGTAATCCCCAGAGAACCTCTCATACCCACTATGAGGCTTACAGTCATACTGAAGAGCCAGGAGTAGTTTCTTGAAGCTAGGTTGCTTTGTAACCTAGATTGCTACCGTGGAGGCACAGGTTCATTAATTTCTTCTAGCTACCCACAGAAACCCACAGAGAACACTTAGGCAAGTCCAAATAATCAAATCTGGTGTCAGGAGGAGGGGATGCAGCCTGCAAAGAGGGTATGTCCTTTAGGAAAAGGGCATTTCCATGCCATGTTTGCAGCTCTACATTTTACAAATGGGAAAGCTGAGTGGGAATGGTTTATCTTAGGCCAAGCAGAGAATTCAGGACTGAGAAAGGACATAAAGGCAGACCTTCTTTGTTCCAATCCAATACCATCCACTCTCCAAAGAACTCACAGTGAAAAAATAAAAGGCATGTGTATGAATAATTTTAAAAGTGTTTAATACTTTCATTTCCAGTTCCTTATCCTAACCTTTCAGCTCCTTGCCTGCTGTTTCGTTCTCTAATATCTTTTTCACATATGTGAAATGATTTTAGGTGATTTTATCAAATGAATGTTTCATAGCTCCATTGGTTAGAGCATGGTGCTGGTGATGCCAAGGTTGCAAGTTCAATCCCTGCATGGGGCAGCTGCATATTCCTGCATTGCAAGGGGTTGGACTAGATGATCCTCAGGGTCCCTTCCAACTCTACAATTCTATGATTCAAAACTTAAGAACCTAAGAATAAATTTGCTGGATCAGAGCAAAAGGCATAACAAGTCCAGCATCGTCTTTTCAGAGTGCCCACCTTGATGTCTATGGGCAGCCTTTGTGAACGCAACAGCATTCTCCCCATTTGTGATACCCAGCAGCTGGTATTCAGAGGCATACTCTGATGCTGGAGGTATAACATATCCATCAAGGCGACTGTACAAAGAATGAACAGAAATCACTAAGTGATTTATTGTATTTATACCCCACCTTTTTTCTAAGGAGCTCAAGGTTCTCCCCCTCATTTAATCCCCATAATAACCCTATGAGGTAAGTTAGGCTGGTCCAAGATCCCTCAGTGAATTTCATGGCTGAGTGGGGATTTGAACCTTGGTATCCCAGATCCTAGCCTAACACCCTAACCACTATGCCACACTGACTCTTGGTGACTACACCACACTGACTCTCAAGTTGTCAGTGAGTCTCCAAACCTATTTATTTCAGTGAACACAACTCTTCTTTTCCACACAATTCATGGCCACTGTGTTTAACACCAATAGAATTACTTTCACAGTTACAACTTCTCATCTTTCCCCATCCATTCCCCCTCTGGTTTAGCATTGCATTTCCTTATAAAATATAAAGGGTATAAAAAGAAGAGAAATACTTCACATTGGGTGTATTAATTTACTTCACATTGGGTGTACTGCTTTACTTATGAGAGTGTATATATCTTCTTTCCTGTTTTAGAAAGGAACTTTGATCTGATACCTTGCCTGAAGTCCCCACTTCTGGTAGTCAAAGCTTTGAACCTGAATCTCTGCTTGAGAAATGCTTTTCTATTGTTAGATTACTGCCATCAGATGAAGTCATTCACACACACCAGGATAATGAAACTGAAGGAAAAGCCACAGGAAGGAGATAGAGATACAATTTGAACAAAAGATCAAGTATACAGCAGATAAGACACTTTCATACTCATGGTGCAATGACAGAATGACCCAAGGAACCCAGTTGTCTTACTCAATGAATTTTGTCCTTTATGTTCTTCTTTGAATCTGTCTCTTTTTCCTTCAGTCTTTTCCCATCATGTCTTGCAGTGTCTTCCTGACTTCTTCTTGACTTTTTTCTGATCCATTTCTCTTCACTTTGCCCCCTCCCCAACATGGATCAACATGAATTTAAATTATTAATTACTGCAATCTTTGGCAAAATCATGAGTTCCAATTTGCATGTCACTTTGCCTGGGTATGCTGGCTTAAATTTATCTAGGAAACTGATGAGCAAAGCAGCATTTTTAAGGGCAATTCATACAATCGGTTTACAGGAATAGGACTTAACAGCTTTTTGCATGAGCAGCTATCATTTAGGTGATGTCATGATCACAGATCCATTACCAAGGATTATTCTTATCATATCAACCCATCAAGTAAAGCATTAGACTAGGACAAGATGAGAAAGATGGTCCTCGATAGTGGGTTGTGATAATGTGTTTTCTTCAAGGGCTTTTCTTTCTGAGAGTCAGAACTCCAAGGGAGCACTGATAAAAAAGGATAAAATTGAGAACTCTTGCCCTTGAAGAAGAAACACTGCAGAAATGTTTGGGGAAATATTAATTTCTCCACTCAGAGACTGTGGGTTGCCTCTCTGTCTTTTCTCTGTTGTTGCCTTCCTTGACATTTTTGGTGCTGCCCCTCTCTTGCTGTACTGGGTGTGCTGACTTTGACTGCCTTATGCAGAACACACAATGTTACACTGATTGTGAATGGCTTGTACAATGCACATAACAGGAATTCAGGGAAGAAGAAGCAGTAGCTATATATACCATAACAGATGTGCCTGGCGTAGAACAGCTACAGAGATGTGAAGGCCCAGGAAAAGAAAAGAAAGAAGAAATTCTCCCCCCCTCACCAGGGATTCGTGTCTCTAGGAAGATTGAATTTTTAAATATTTTGCTGCCTTAAGCAAGTGCTATTTTCAAGGTCAGTCCTTTATAGGACATTGGGTACTTCCATTGAGCAAGTACCAATGAATGAGAGTCATGCAGGAGCACAAGGTGTGCTCCTTGTACAATCTGTGGCAAATGCTGGTAGAGTGGTACCTCGGGTCACATACGCTTCAGGTTACAGACTCCGCTGACCCAGAAATAGTACCTTGGGTTAAGAACTTTGCTTCAGGATGAGAACAGAAATCCTGCTCCAGCAGCGTGGCGGCAGCTGGAGGCCCCGTTAGCTAAAGTGGTGCTTCAGGTTAAGAACAGTTTCAGGTTAAGAATGGACCTCCAGAACGAATTAAGTACTTAACCTGAGGTACCACTGTATGCAGGGACGCGGGTAGCGCTGTGGGTTAAACCACAGAGCCTAGGACTTGCTGATCAGAAGGTCAGCAGTTCAAATCCCCATGACGGGGTAAGCTCCCGTTGCTCGGTCCCTGCTCCTGCCAACCTAGCAGTTCGAAAGCATGTCAAAGTGCAAGTAGATAAATAGGTACCGCTCCAGCGGGAAGGTAAACGGCGTTTCTGTGCACTGCTCTGGTTCACCAGAAGCGACTTAGTCATGCTGGCCACATGACCCAGAAGCTGTACACCGGCTCCCTTGGCCAATAAAGTGAGATGAATGCCGCAACCCCAGAGTCGGTCACAACTGGACCTAATGCTCAGGGGTACCTTTACCTTTACCTTTACCACTGTATTAGGGATAAGCAAATGTATACAGTTGGAGTAGGTACTGGACACAGGCTGCAAACACTCCATGAATTTAATGCACATGACGTCCACACCCACCCACCAGAATCCCAGAAACTTGCTCAGTAGACTGAAGCTACACCAGTAACCCCCTGACAGCAGCACTGTTGTTGTTTATTGGCAGGGATGATGTGGTGAAGAGGTCAGGGCTGACTGGCTGAACCTGCAGGAATGCTGGATTGGCTCTGCCAGAAAACCCATGCAATTCCTGCTGTCCTGCTGCTTCTTGGTAAACAGCAGTGGCACTGCTAACAGAAAGGGATTGGTGTGACTTCAGCCCACTACTCCTGGACCAAACACTTTACCTTGGGTACAAATCAGAACTTCACATATATGAGACTTCCTATCTCCCTATTGCTTGTAATGGATAAATATTGAACGGTCATAAATCCTTTACCTGTTCACATATTTGGATGAAATTTTAAAACACAGTCACCCCTCTTGAGTGTATACAACCTTCCTAATTTCAGACAAAGAGGTTCAGGCATTTTTGTGTTGGGCACACATGTTTCAATTTTTTTTAAGGCAGCGATCTATATTTTGTTTATTTTATGGCTGAATTGGATGAAATATGTAGAAATTTGTGGAAGGCTCTTCTGAAGGGGTAAATACCATCAGTTTTATACAGTTTTTTTGGGGGGGGAGTTAGAAAAAAGGATTCCCCTTTTCCTCTTTTTTGTTTTGGGGGAAAACAGCATACATAACAGACATTATGAGGTACCCCTAGGTCAGAAACCTGCCCAATTTCAGAATGATAGGTAGTGGAGGTTTTATGCCAGATGCCTTTGAAGTTGACCAAGGGGTGGGGGACTAAAAAGAGATTTACTTACCTCCCTGATTTTTGTGTGTGGGGCGTGTATATTAAAATGCTAAACATCATAGAGTATTACAAGTCCTTAAACTGGTAATCTGTAAAATTTCAGAAGGATTTGGTACAGGGATTAAGGAGTTAAGATGAATAAGAAAGTTTGCAGGCTGGGGTTGGGTTTTTTTTCCAGTTGACAACAGTTAAGTTTCTTCGTTCTACACCAAAGTACAGCAATCAAATGGAAAAAGGAGAGCCCTACAAAAAACTGTTAGTTGGTTGTAAGTTAGAGCTCTCAGTCAGAAACTTACACTCCCACCTTCCCCCCTATCCTTCTGTAGTAGGAATGGACAACCTGTGGGCTTCCAGATGTTGCTAAACTACAACACTAGTCATCCATAGGCATTGATCATGCTGGCCAGGGCTGATAGAAGTTGTAGTTTGGGGAAACGTAATGATTTTAAAGAGACAGACAGTCTGAGTCTGCCTGAGTTCCGTGGGTTTTCCAAAGCAGCCCCAATGGGGCTTCAGAGGCAGCCAAATTTAGCTTGGGACAGTTTGTGGGACACCTGTTTCAGAAGAGTCTTTTTTTTTTTTATAAACATTTTTTATTGCTTTTTAAAAATACAGAAAAAAGAATAAAGAGTGGTTATAAGAAGATAGGGTATAAGTAACAAGTTTCCATATTCTTTTTCCATCTGTTCTATAGGACTTCCCCACATCCTCCGAACCCTGCGTTCTCTGTCTTATAAAGCATCAGCAATTTGTTAACTTATTTCAAAACTTATTGTAACTTCCATTTTATCATGTTCCCTATTTTCAATTTTACTGTAGCTCAATTCTTATATATTTTGTATTAAACACAATAAAGTTGTTTCATTATTTTACCTCTGAATTCTTGTGTCTTAATTTTCATATCATTAACTTACATTTGCTGAAGCTAGAATTTCCTGAAAGGTGCATTTTTTAACATTCATACAGCTTATAATGTTTTTTCAAATAGTCCTTAAACTTTTCCCAGTCCTCCTCAGTTGTTTCTTCTCCCGCGTCTCGGATTCTGCCAGTCATTTCAGCCAGTTCCATATAGTCCATCAACTGCAATTGCCATTCCTCCAGCGTGGGTAAATCTTGTGTCTTCCAATATTTTGCAATCAGGATCCTTGCTGCTGTGGTAGCATACATAAAAAAGATTCTGTCCTTCTTGAACACTCTCTGGTCCACCATGCCCAGAAGGAAGGCCTCTGGTTTTTTAGGTAAGGTAAATCTCAGTACCTTTTTTAGTTCATTATGGATCATTTCCCAGAAGGCCTTCACTTTCGGGCAGGTCCACCAGAGATGAAAGAATGTCCCTTCCGCCTCTCCACATTTCCAACATTTGTTGTCAGACAGATGATATATCTTAGCTAACTTGACTGGGGTCATGTACCACCGGTATACCATTTTCATAATATTTTCCTTCAAGGCAGTGCAAGCCGTGAATTTCAAACCGGTGTTCCATAACCTTTCCCAGTCTGCAAACATAATGTTATGCCCCACATCCTGAGCCCATTTTATCATGGCGGATTTGACTGTCTCATCCTGTGTATTCCACTTAAGCAGCAAGTTATACATTCTCGAAAGTAATTTACTTTTTGGCTCTAACAATTCAATCTCCAGTTTCGATTTTTCCACCTGGAATCCAACTTTTTTATCTATTTTGAATACCTCTTGAATTTGCGCATAGTGCAGCCAATCTCGTACCTTAGTTTTCAATTTCTCCAAACTTAGCAGCCTCCAATTGTCTCCAATTTTTTCAATTATTTCCCAATATTTAGGCCAATGGGCCTCCATGTTGGGTCTCTTACGTGCCTTGGCCTCCACCGGTGAGAGCCACCTCGGAGTTTTACTCTCTAATAAGTCTTTGTATTTTATCCAGACCCTCCAAATTGCTCTTCTGACAATATGGTTTTTAAACAATTTGTGCACTTTAACCTTGTCATACCACAAATATGCATGCCAACCAAACGCATTGTCAAACCCTTCCAGATCCAGGACGTCAGTGTTCTCCAATAAAATCCAATCTTTCAACCAGCAGAAGGCTGCAGATTCATAATATAACCTCAAGTCCGGCAGGGCAAATCCCCCTCTTTCTTTCACATCAGTTAATATTTTAAACTTTATTCGGGGCTTTTTGCCCTGCCAAACAAACTTAGAAATATCCTTCTGCCACTTTCCAAAACATTCCACCTTGTCCACGATCTGTAGGGCCTGAAACAAAAATAACATTTTCGGCAATACATTCATCTTTACAGCAGCTATTCGGCCTAACAAGGAAAGTTTCAATCTTGACCATATTTCCAAGTCTCTTTTGATTTCTGACCAACATTTCTCATAATTGTCTTTAAACAAATTCAAATTTTTGGAGGTCAAGTACACCCCTAGGTATTTTACTTTTTTAACCACATTCAGCTCCATTTCTTTAGAAAACTCATCTGTTTCTGTAACTGTCAAATTTTTTGCTAAAACCTTAGTTTTTTGCTTATTTAACTTAAACCCCGCCACCCGACCAAAATCAGAAATTAATTCTAACACTCTTTTAGTGCTAGAGACTGGTTCCTGAAGTGTTAATACCAAGTCATCTGCAACCTGTTTCAGAAGAGTCTTGAGTCTCTCCAAATCTGCTGCTCAGGATTCATTTGAACCAAATATACGCCCCAGGTATATATAGACCAATGAAATATATTGTTAGGAGCCTTTGCTATTCATTTTGTTTTTCTGTCAAATATGTAGCAGTAGCAACTGTTGGATTGGGGGGGGGGAATCAAGTACTTGTGTATGAATTTGAGTCATGTTTTTAATATTTCTTTGTGGTTTGAGTGTTTGATAGAGGAACCTCCCTTTTCCCGTTTTTATACAGCTCTTGCGGCATCTGCTGTCCTTGCACAGGATGAAGCAAGTAATCCTCAGAGTTGGCTCAGATTAAGTAGTTGTTAGGAGACAAATAAGGATTTAGCCCTCCTCTTACTTCATCATGCTCAAGTCCCTACCCTGATACATGTGCATAACGTATCATAGTCACCAGGTACCTTATTTAAACATGCTTCATTATATATATATATATATATATATATATGCTTTCGTAGATTTTCACGGGTACAGGAATGCAGGTTTTGGTGTCCTCGGGTGTCTTCCCGTGTAAAAGTTGGGGTGTCTAGGCGACGTTTCGACGAGGTCTCACTCGTCATCTTCAGGCTGGTGCTTTCGGCTTCTTGTTACTGGAACAGAGCGGGATCTCAATGTTTGAGTTCCTATAAATACTGTAGAGGGGGTGTGGTGTCTAGCCTCCAATGTTCTGGGCAGAGAGGAAGTTCCCAGGCTAGTGTGCCTTTTCTTCTTTTGTTCCTTAATTACTTGAGAGATACCTTGAGTGATTTCTTGAGTGATATCCTGAGTACCACTTAGGTGGGTCATTAGGTGTGGATTAGTTGCTAAAGTCTTTGTGTCTTGACCTCTTGAACTTTGTGAAGAGTTTTCCTGAGAAGATGGCTGTATTGCACTTAGTTGTGCTTTGGCTTGGCTTCGTGTATAGGGGCGAGCTGTGGTTTTGTGGCTTGTGTCAGCCAGATCTGTGTAGGGATTGCAGGGGGGTGCAGCATCCGGAGGTGCCACCATGGATTGGCTACTGGATGGTGTCAGTAATTCATCTGTGGAGAGGGTCTGGGTTTGGGTCTGGTGTGGTTGATTGGTGTTGGCGTTCTGTGTGCCTCTGGATCTGGTGTCAGTTTTTGTGGGGAGGGCTAATTTCCAGATGTCTGGCAAGCGGGATGTGTCGTCACGCTTGTTCATGTTGTGAGGGTGTTTCTCTATCTCGATGGCTTCCATGATTATTCTCTTGTGGTGATGTTCCGTGTTAAAGAGCAATTTGGAATCTGCAAAATTAATTTCGTGTCCTGTTTCTTTCATGTGTTGGAAAAGAGAGGAAGTTTTTTCTTCTTTTTTGACGGCATTCTTGTGTTCTGCGATACGTGCATTTATTCGTCTGTTTGTTTGTCCAATGTACGTGGCTGGGCAGACTTTGCAGGGTATTTCATAGATCCCTTGGTTTTCCAGCTGGATTTTATCCTTGGGGTTTCTGAGGATATTGGCTATTTTTTGGTTGGTGCAAAAGGCTGTTTTGATATTGTGTTTATGGAGGATTTTTGCTAATTTTTAACTTTTACACGGGAAGACACCCGAGGACACCAAAACCTGCATATATATATATATATATATATGCTTTCGTAGATTTTCACGGGTACAGGAATGCAGGTTTTGGTGTCCTCGGGTGTCTTCCCGTGTAAAAGTTGGGGTGTCTAGGCGACGTTTCGACGAGGTCTCACTCGTCATCTTCAGGCTGGTGCTTTCGGCTTCTTGTTACTGGAACAGAGCGGGATCTCAATGTTTGAGTTCCTATAAATACTGTAGAGGGGGTGTGGTGTCTAGCCTCCAATGTTCTGGGCAGAGAGGAAGTTCCCAGGCTAGTGTGCCTTTTCTTCTTTTGTTCCTTAATTACTTGAGAGATACCTTGAGTGATTTCTTGAGTGATATCCTGAGTACCACTTAGGTGGGTCATTAGGTGTGGATTAGTTGCTAAAGTCTTTGTGTCTTGACCTCTTGAACTTTGTGAAGAGTTTTCCTGAGAAGATGGCTGTATTGCACTTAGTTGTGCTTTGGCTTGGCTTCGTGTATAGGGGCGAGCTGTGGTTTTGTGGCTTGTGTCAGCCAGATCTGTGTAGGGATTGCAGGGGGGTGCAGCATCCGGAGGTGCCACCATGGATTGGCTACTGGATGGTGTCAGTAATTCATCTGTGGAGAGGGTCTGGGTTTGGGTCTGGTGTGGTTGATTGGTGTTGGCGTTCTGTGTGCCTCTGGATCTGGTGTCAGTTTTTGTGGGGAGGGCTAATTTCCAGATGTCTGGCAAGCGGGATGTGTCGTCACGCTTGTTCATGTTGTGAGGGTGTTTCTCTATCTCGATGGCTTCCATGATTATTCTCTTGTGGTGATGTTCCGTGTTAAAGAGCAATTTGGAATCTGCAAAATTAATTTCGTGTCCTGTTTCTTTCATGTGTTGGAAAAGAGAGGAAGTTTTTTCTTCTTTTTTGACGGCATTCTTGTGTTCTGCGATACGTGCATTTATTCGTCTGTTTGTTTGTCCAATGTACGTGGCTGGGCAGACTTTGCAGGGTATTTCATAGATCCCTTGGTTTTCCAACTGGATTTTATCCTTGGGGTTTCTGAGGATATTGGCTATTTTTTGGTTGGTGCAAAAGGCTGTTTTGATATTGTGTTTATGGAGGATTTTGCTAATTTTATCTGTAGTGCCCTTGATATAAGGAAGGAGGGCCATGCCATTGTTTTCTTCTGTGTCTTGGTTTTTGGGGGGTGTTTCCTTTTATATATATATAAATAAATATATATATATATATATATATATATATATATATATATATATATATATATATATATATATATATGTAGAATTGTCATATATTAGGAAATGCTCATTTTTATGTCATGCTTATGTCTAATAGTAATATGAATTCATTCTTTTACTAATGAGTGCCCCAAAATGTGCGTTCTTACCAAATCTCATGATATATGCAACATGCTGCAAAATATACAGGCATGAATATAGGAAAGCATTCATACAATTTAAATACTACAAATCTCATAATATACAAGTGACCAAGAAATGTATAGTGTTGGCATCTGGAGGCTTTAATAATACAATGTAGAAGGAGTAGCAGTGCAGATACAGTGGAACAAATGTCAGAGAGATTATTTGCAGAAAACTGCTGTATAAGGCTCCTAAAATGGAGATGGAAATGGGATTTCTCCTGCAGATTGAGCACTAGCCATGGTGCAATTGACAATTTTTGCACTGAATAAACTTTGATTCCCATGGTTATCCAAAAAGCAGCTCCTTGTCTCAGCCTCACTTACCATTGTGGGGGGTGGGGGTGGGCACTAGACTACCAACATTGGCCTTGGCCTGCTCTTTGCCTACAGTGAACACTTCCCTAGGCTTGCACCTGAATTTCTGATACTGCTCTCAAAAAGAAAGCACTAAAATTCAGATCTTCTCTGCTGACATCTTCCTCTGAGACACTGGATTTCTTACAATAACCCTCTGTCCCTTTAAACTGTTTTCGTATTTACTTTTTATGTCTGCCAGGAATTGGGGGGGGGGGAGGGGAGAGAGAGAGAGAGAGAGAGAGAGAGAGAGAATGAAGAACTGCTGAAGGGACCAGATAAGAGATTTAATTGCCACCAGACACCGTTCTACCCCAAACTGCATTGGCTGGCAAGCTGCCCACAAATCCTTCAGACATCCCTGGGTGCATAATTTCACTGAATGGGAGCTGTATTTTCAGAAAGGGTGGGTAAGCTGAAGAAATTGTGCTTTAAGTGTAGGAAATCCTGCCTGTGCAGGAGTTGGAATTAGATAAGTCAGCTTCCTTATGCTCTCTAAGGAGTTTTTATTTCAGCTTTTAAAATCTTGGTGTTTATTCTATATGCAGCAATGACTAGCACAATGATCCAAGCCTTGAATGATACATACTGGAAGGGACAGAATACTAAACCTCCTTTGGGCTGACGGAGCACAACTCCAAATCAGTATCAACTCCATAGCAACTCTATAAAATGTAAAGAAATGGGATATCCAATCACAGATCTCTGTTGTCTCATCCAGTCAGGCCTTTATATTATCCACTTTGACTCACAAGCCTCCTTTTGATCCTATGCAAGGCGAGTGACCCTATGATTTAATTGGATGTTGACGCTTTAGAGTTTTCTCAATATTTCTACCTACAACTTAACCTTTCTGGTCAGTCAGATGCTCATTTTCTCCTAATTTTCCTTCCCATTAGCCATCACTTTCATCCTTTTCTACATCTCGGCCCTTTGAACGTAGTCACCTATTCTTTCTGCTTGGAAAAGGCAGCAAAATGCCTTTCCTGCTGGTCTGACTACAGCAGACATGACTAGAGAACTAAATGACTACTTCCAGCTTGCCCAGTTGCATAGAAAACCTTAACTACCCTAACAGAAAAGGGTATGCTGAAATCCTGCATATACTTAGTGGGACTTGCATCAAAGTATGGATACTTAGTATTGGATTGTAAGTATTCTAACAGTGCAATCCTATGCATGCCCACTCAGAAGAAAGCTATTGAATTTTGAGGCTTATAATGGCAGAACTCCATCCCACCCCATCTTACTTCCATGTCCATTTCATGTATAAAGCATTTGGCCTATTCATATTTGCAGGATCATTTATTTAAATTTGTATATATTGTTATTGTTACTAGGATGGTCTTCAAAGCTTGATATACTTTATTATGTAAACTTTCCTGAGGTTGCCGTGAGCTGCTTTGAGCATGGTTAACTGTGAGAAAAGTGACACACAAATAAACTGATGGTGGTGGATGAAGTGGTTGAGCAACTGGTGCCCAGGGAGGTAAGCCTAGTGGGCGCTGTGTGATTAGAGGGCACTGGGGTACTGGATGGCTAGTACATAAGCAGTACTTCAGACCATGAGGAGAGGGAGTGTTTGAAGTCCTTTATATTCTTTATTTTAGTACTTCTCACAACAGTCAATGCAAAGCATGGGGACACAGGCTAAGTAGAGAATGGCTTGCTTAAGACTAGGTACTGAACTCATGGCAGAATCATTTCCCAAGCGCAATTAAATGGTCTGAAAAGGATAGATATGGAATGTAGTTAATGTCATGTGTACATTACTTCAAACACCAACAGTGATAGCTCCTGGAGCTGGAGTAAACAGTAATATGTATACACCTTTGGACCACACCAACAAGGCCGAGGGGGTGCATGTGTCTACATTGGCTCCCAGTACATTTCCGAGCACAATTCAGAGTGTTGGTGCTGACCTTTAAAGTCCTAAACGGCCTCGGCCCAGGATACCTGAAGGAGCATCTCTTCCCCCATCGTTCAGCCTGGACCCTGGGGCCCTCCTCTGAGGGTCTTCTGCTGGTTCCCTCACTGCAATAAGCAAGGATACAGGGAACCAGGCAAAGGGCCTTCTCAGTAGTGGAACACCCTCCCTTCAGATGTCAAGGAAATAAACAACTATCTGACTTTTAGAAGACATCTGAAGGCAACCCTGTTTAGGGAAGTTTTTAATGTTTGATGTTTTATCGTGTTTTTAATATTCTGCTGGGAGCCACTCAGAGTGGCTGGGGAAACCCAGCCAGATTGGGTGGGGTATAAATAATAAAATTATTATTATTATTATTATTATTATTATTATTATTCCACATCTTGCCTCACTCTATATCCAGCACTCCCACTGTTGGTTTGGGAAGTGGTGTACACACATCCACAATCCACATCTATCCTGCTTTGTTTATGAAATAATGCATTTTGATGCTGTTTCCCCCCAAACCAACTTTGATTCAAACTGAGAAAAAGAACAAGCTAGTTTTGCTTTAACTCAGTGTGTACATAGCCTATGAATTAGCCCTAAGAGAAACTATTAATGACAAAATAGCATCTTGGGCTAAGAGCTAATAAAACATGAAATGGACTAAGTCTGAAATCCTATACATCAGGGGGTCAGCAAACTTTTTTAGCAGGGGGCCGGTCCACTGTCCCTCAGACCTTGGGGGGGGGGGCAGACTATATTTTGGGGGGGGGATGATGCAAGAGGACCATGAGCCCTGGTGGTTGCTTACCTGTGTCTTGAGAGCAGCAGGGGCTGCCGCCTCCAGCGGGACAATGAGCAGCACGCAAAAGGGCTCCGGAGAGGGGCTGCTTAAAATGGTGGCCACTCAAGAGCTGCTGCTGCTGGCACCAACATAGCCCAGCCCCCTTCCTTCTCTAGGCAGGGCGGGGAGAAGTCAGGAGGAGGGAGGGAAGAGGTGCCGCTGGCGCCATTTGAAGGAGAGGGAAAGAACATGCGTGCTGGCAATCCACGCGGCGATTCCCGGACCATACGCGGGCCAGATCCAGAAGGCAATTGGGCCTGATAAGGCCTACCCATGGCATGCATACTTACTGGGCGCAAGCACTTTTGAATTCAGTGGCTTACATCTGAGTAGCCATATATAGGATTGTGCTGTAAGTTACTTACTTAAACAATAGTGTGTGTGGTGGCAGGAGGTAGAGGTACTCAGGCGTTGGATTGTAAATTTATTTTTATTTTTAAAGACCTCTTCTTCCATGCCCCACACTCCTCCTTTCAGTTTCTGTTGCGATCTGATTCTTCCTCTCATCATCTCTATTGTGGTTGTCTGCACAGCATGCAGCATGCTGTTGGTGCTTATTAATGTTATATTACGACAGTCATTTCTGTATGCTGCTCTTCCAACCCCCAACCACCAGCTGTTGTGCCTTGGACAAGACTCCCCTTGTGCTAAGCTCTCTTCCCTCTCATCACTGCTATCTGTGCTAGTCTCTACTCTGATTTTCTAGCTGCTTGCCAGCTCTTTTTTACTGTCCATCTGTAGCTAGACTCTTTTCTTACCAGAGAGACAATAAAGGTAGGGGGCCAAACACATGTGAATAATGAAACAATGAAAACCCTCTCAGGCCTGCAGATGGGCTCCTGCCCCTTGGCTATAAATCCTTTTCACGGTGAATCTTAGAGCTGCAGAACAAGAGCAGAGAAACCTTCAGGGCCTGCCCTAGCCAAAAAAGCAGCCCTCCCTGTTCCTCATGTTAAAAAGAACCCACACATACACTATACAAAGGAATATAAGCCTCGCCACCCCATCCCTCCTCTCCCCCCTCTTCTTCCCCAACCTGTACTCAACACTAATGTCACAACAAATGTAGCTGATTTGTAAGAATGACTGTACAACCTGAAAAAAGATACAAGGCATGTACAGTACTTTTGTAAACCAAGAAAATCTTTAATAAAAATTAAATTTAAAAAAAGAACAATGGCTATTTTAGAAATAGGAATCCAGCTTTCCTGTGTGATACAGGGAAGGAAGGAAGGTTTTGTGCAACAGTGGTGGTAGGTTGAGTGATTCATGAGATAGGAATTGATTTTGTAAAACTGATTGAGATGGGGATTGATCTACAGTGATGGCAATGTTATTCGCAAAGAGAAAATGGAATCTCTTATACATTAATGTATAGATACCTATAAAATGCTCAGTGTTGATTTTATTGAGCAAGGAGATTACTGCTTTGTGAATGTGATTGATTGAATAATGGTGAGGTGAAGATTGGAGGGGTGCAGAGATCTGAAGAAGGAAAATATTTTGCTTAGTTGCAATAATTCCCCTACGTTCCTCTGGGATTTAGGATCAAGATGTTCATAGTAACTTTATTGAAAAGGATTTCATGGAGAGGGAGTTATATACTTTATTTAAAATATTTCTATCCGCTTTTAGGTCTGTTGAGGGCCAACAGTAGAAATCAAAACAACCTTTTTAACAACAAACAAACAAACAAACAAAGTAGAGCCAGGAAATAAATAATTGAAAGTATCATTAGCAATAAAAAGTAGCATCTCCCAGCCCAGAAAGTGGCTGTGGCCAGTGTCACAGCTGTTTAATGCACATCATGAGGACTGCTTTAACCTGAAGAAAAACGGTAAGGCTCAGGAACAGCCATACATGCATTATTCTTTGTCATTGTTTTATACTTTGCTATTATTCCGTATATGGTTCTGTATTTATGGAATCCTTCTTGAGATGTTGGCTACCAAAAAGTCAGCAGATAAATATTTCTAAGGAAGGAAGGAAGGAAGGAAGGAAGGAAGGAAGGAAAAATACAATACAATACAATACAATACAATACAATACAATACAATACAAAATACAATACAATACCAGGGCCTTTTCCCTGGTGGTGCCCCATCTATGCCTTGCCCTCCCCAAGAAGGCTCACCTGGCACCTATGCTGTTTTCTTTTTTGTACCAAGTAAAGACATTTCTGTTCTCAGAGTCTTTTAACTACATTTTTTTTGGATTTTGTACTAAAGCTGGCCCTTTCATCTTGTGTTTATGCAAACCTTTAAGCTACTGTTCCATACTGTTTGAATATTTTTTATTGTTGGGGCTTTTATTATTATTTTATTGGTTTTAGCTTGTTGTGAACTTCCTAGAGAGACTCAATTGAATAGGCTGCATAAAAGTAGAAATGCTAAGGTTTAATTTATCTGTTTTAATTTTAGATTCTTACACATACAACACACACATATTATTCAGTTATGCTACAATATTTTAATTCTTTGTATGGTTTAGATTTTTTAAATAAAATCAAGCATTTACCAGAAATCTGTTGTGAAAAATAATTTGACTCTTAGCTGAAGTTTATAGCTACCACATTATTATATGTAATAAATATTATTTTAGTGCACTTTTTCTTTCTTTATATGCATTATTCCATTGACAAGATTACAATTTAGCACTCTTTCCTCTGCTTAATCATGTGTTTCTCACTTATTGTTTTTGACATCAATAACAAAAGGCACAAAACGCTTCATTCTTGCTGGGTGAGTTAACACATGGGGCCTGGTCTAAAGCAATCAGTCCATAACGCTACTGCAAATTGAGATGAGAGGAGCTGCCTAAAGGGAATTGAAATTAGCTAAGACATGCTGTTGTTGCCATCTATGAAGATCAGGGGAGGGAGGCAAGGGGAGAGGTGAACCAACACATTGGCAGAGATTCCAATCTGAACCAACACAGTCATTTGAAAAGGATTGCCAGAGGACTAAAGGCTTTTCTGGCCCAAGCTGTCAGACTTCATGTCACATTAATGCAGTTGGCTGAAAGAAAGTGAGTACTGGGAATGAAGAGGATATAAGAATAAAGTCCACCATTAGCAGGTATATTTTGCTTTACCTCCTTCAGTTGCCATGTTACTACAGTGGCTGAGACATAAACTTCCTATTCTGGAAGAAGAAGAAGAAGAAGAAGAAGAAGAAGAAGAAGAAGAAGAAGAAGAAGAAGAAGGGCCAATAAGCTGGAGCTAAATCCAGGCAAGAATGATTCTGTGGGTGGGCAGCTCCCAAGCTCAGGAATCAGGGTGTGCCTGTTCTGGTTGGGGTTGTAGTCTCCCTAAAGGATCAGATGTGCAGTCTGGAGGTAAACTTTTATTCATCACTGTTACTGGAAGCTCTGGTGAGCTTAGCAGCCAGGAATACCTTTTATCAGTTTTGGCTGTTCCTGGATGATGTTCCTGAACATTGTGGCTTATCACAATGATCCATGTATTGGTAGCCTCAAGACGGATTATTGCAATGTACTGTATGTAGGGGATTCCCTTAAGGTTGGCCCTGAAGCTGCAACTGGTGCAGAACTTGGTGGTTTGGTTGCTGACTGGGGTGGCCTGTGGACATTTACATTTTTGCTGTTCAAGGAGCTGCATTGGTAGCCAATTTGCTTCTGAACCAGATTTAAGGTGTTGCCATTAACATATAAGGCCCAGTTACCTGAGAAAATACCTTCCTCCACATAGGCCTGACCTCTGCAGATCTAAACTTCCAGGCTCCTTCACCACCTGTGAAGGTATATATTGTAGCCACCAGGGGGCAGGCCTTTTCTACTGTGGTGCCCAGCCTTTAGATAGAATCACCTCCACCAGGAAGCAAGGCAGATGCCATCTGAGCATCATTACCCATGTCTTGGTTGAACTTTCATTAACAGACTTTTCGTGAATATTTTAATTGACTTGTTTATGCTACTAAGGGTGCTGTACTGTTGTAAATGGATTTTCAATATACTGTAAAGTTTGGGTTTTAATTTTTGTGTTTTTGTTTTGGTATTCTTGTTGCACACCGTCCTGAGCTGTTGTTTGTAATGAAGTATATAAATGCTTTTAATCATAAATAATTGTGACAGAGAAGTCCAGGGCTGTTAAAATGATTTATCAGCTGGCTTTGTCCAAGGACAGTTGTGCTTAACACAGAAGGTCTTATAGTTACTGCTGGGACATAAATAAGCAGGTAATGTATCAATAAAAGATACATGTCTCTTGTCCCATAGAAGTTGTATCAGAAAGAATATTTCCACTAGCTGTATGCTTCTTCCATCATTCAAAGTTCTGGGGTAAATTCATAACCTGCACTGGGTGGAATTTTCTCTTCCAGCTATATTATACCAACAAGCATATATATGCACATTAAAAATGGGGCTGCTACAAGCCAGTGGTGCCATGCAGTGATGTCCTATGCATGCTTACTCAGAGTTGTTCAACTGTAAGTATACAAAAGATTGCAACCTAAGTACCACAATTTCAGAGAAGCTAGAGAATTTACCCTCATACCGCCATTTCCAAAAGTGCCCTGGTGGGACAATCTTGCTTTAAAACATTTTGATAATCCATACTGTATTGTTTAACAATTCTGTGGAAACTGCAGAAGAATCCAGGATCAAGCTCATTATAATAAAAATAAACCTGCAGCAGCTGCTGAATTGTAGAATCTTTCCCACATCCTCTGACCAGGGAAATTTGGCAAGCCCACTTTCCTTGTGCATTCAAGGTTATTAACCCGGATACATTCACATGATTTAAAGAATAATTTAAACTATGCTGTTATGCTGGGCTATTTTATTGCTATTGATGGGTTGTTGTTGTTGTTTTTTGCTTTATTCTTTAATCCTAAAAGTTGGGATATACAGAAGATAAATAGATAGTTCAATATCTACCCACCCATCCTTGTTTTATGGAATCCAAGGGGGATTTTCCAGCCAGTATGACTAGCACTCCTGGTGAGCTCCTGGTCATGTTGTGGAATAATGAGACAAGTAGAGACGTTGACACAATCACTCCTAAATGTGTGCTCTAAGTGCAAGGAGCCTGAGAGGCTCCTGGCTTTCTTAGGGACAATGAGCAATGAAATGGGCTTGTACTGTAGATGTCTAAAGATTGGGTTACCTACAACCAAATTGCACTCACTATATGGCAGTGGTGGAGGCAAAAAAGGTGTACTTCTCCACCACAGTGAACTGTCCAGTAGAGCTTTTTTGAGTGGTGAGTGGATTACTCAAATCTAGCCTTCAAGTAGCAACAGTTCACCACTCGGTGCTGTGATACATTTGTGAAGCACTTTGAGTTCAACGTAACTTGACACCATGGTTGTTGCAGAACTGAAGAGGTAATTAGACAACTGTCTGAATGAGATTTGTGGGATCAATTATTGCAGCATGAGGATGTAGACCAAATGTTTTCAGGGGTTAGGCAAACCACATGCTCTCTTGACCCTTGCCCAACATGGCTGGTAAGATCTAGTAAAGAGGAACTGAGTGGGTCCATAGAGTGATTAAAGCCTTGTTACAGGGGAGAATCATACCACTCTGTTCTTCAGAGCAGTCAGCATGACTCCTCCTGAAAAGGCCCTCCCTGGACCTTGAGTTATTAGACAACTAATGCCCAAACACCTTTGCCTAAGAAATGGATGTGGCAGGACATGTTTGGATGAAGAGGACTACATGGACTCCTTTTAGTCTGGCTTCAGGCCTGGGTATGCACTGAAACAGCCTTAGTGGCTTTAAATGATTACATTTATCTGGGAATGTTGCCCTGTTAATTCTTCTTTATATCTTGGAGGTATTTGCCAACAGTGTCCTTCTGGAGTGTTTCTGCAGACTGGAAGTTTGCACCTGTGTGTTACAGTGGTTCCACTCCTATCTGCAGAAAGTAGCATTTGGGGACACCTGCTGGTTTCCTTGGAGTTTATGCTGCAGGGTCCCACATAGTTTTAGTCTCCCCTCCCCCCTCTTGCTGTTCAACATCTATGTGAAGCTGCAGGGAACTGTCATCCAGAGATGTGGGGTGTCATCAGTATGTGGGTAACAACTAAGATCTCTTCATTCCATCTGAATCAGGGAAGTCTGTGCAAGTGTTTGACAGATGCCTGGAGGCAGTGGTGATCCAATAAACTGAGGCTGAATTCTGATAAGATAGAGACACTATGGATAGGAGACTCTTTGAGTTCAGGAATTAGGGAGATGGCCTGTTCTGGATGGGGCTGAAGGAACGGCTAAATAGCTTAGGGCTATCCTCAATTCAAAGCTGTCGCTAGAGGCACAGGTGGCCTTGGTAGAAACAAGTTTGTTTGTCATCTGTGACTGTTCCTGGACAGGGATAGCCTACCCTCAGTTATCAATGCTGTAATAATGTTATGAATGGATTATTCAATGCACTCTATGTTGGGCTGCCCTTGAAGATGGTTCAGAGGCTGCAGCTTGTGCAGACTGTGGTTACCCAGCAGTTAAGCAGGGCAGCTAGATGAGATCACATAACACTGACAGCATTGCTGTGGCTGTCCTCTTCCCAACCCCCTTCCTCACTTCCTACTCTCCCAGTTACTCCCACTGCTCCACTTATTAGGCAGCAGCAAGAGTGTGTTCATTTTCTCTCTCTTTTTCTGGACAGCTGGGTGCTGTCTGCAAATGTCCACTATGAAATACCTCTGAGCCCAAATGGGGCCAAGAGCATTCTGGAGATATTAGCATGCTGGTGGTTGGAGGTCAGCACTTTGCTTTGAAGTGAGCCCAACTCCAAGAGGTGCTTTTTTTTACAGGGAGACACAGGGAGCCTCAGCTGGCATCTGTGGGCCCTAGGCTTACAGCAACTGCTCCAATTCACCAGACATTTCTCCATAAAATATGACAAGGGGCAGTTAAACATCACCCTTGGAATCATTTACCTTGGGCCCTGAATCTATGATGCACAAGAGCTGCAGTAAATTTGAAAAGGAGGGAAAACCTTTTGTAAACTGTAACTCAAATTTATTATTTATTCCCCCCCCCCTAATATTTATAAGTGAGCTGTCTGCTTCAGCTTTTGTTTTCTGTCTTGAGGCCAGGAAATTTGTGTAGACATGAAAGACTGCATTTGTTTGTTTGTTTGTTTGTTTGTTTGTTTGTTTGTTTGTTTGCCCGAGGGATTTATTTGACACAAGTTTGAATCCAACATTCTAATAACTGGTTCTAATAACTAATCCTAATAAAAGAATTACCTATTTTTCAAGAAAGGGCTGTATGCACAGGAAAGCTGCAACTGGGGCTTTGATGTTTTATTCACAGCCATGCACAAAGAGAAAAGTTTGGCTTGCTTTAAAAAGCAGCTGGTCAATGTCTTAGGACTACTTTTAATTTATTTCTCAACAGTAACACTAAATGCACACGTGCAGCATGGAGCCATATCCATGCATGCTTTACATTTTAATGTATGCCTTGAAATTTGTGTGTGCATAATAAAAGGCACTATCTGAATCAGCTTCCATTAGATGCTACTTCTTATCTGAGACAAATGCAGCTACCAAGACAAGATAAATTAAGGGACTGTCTATGCAAATAATTTAGCTAGCTTCCTCTGTGAAGGGAAAAGCACAGCAGCTGTGACATGATTCCAAAGCCGGCACATTTCCAAAACACACAGAGAGAGCCCAATAACAGTAAACCAAGTGCACGTCAGAAGAAAAAAATACATAACCCAGAATGAACCGAGATGTCTGCATATACTAGTGATAGGACTGAGGATAGCCAACCTTTAATTATTAAAAGAACACTTTCCCCCTCAATATATAATTTGGGAATATTAACTGATACTTAAATCTGACTATTAGCAATATAAATATATAGATAGCTGACAGTGATTAAAATAACGAAGTGAGTTTTGTTTCTTTTAAACAGATTTGTTCCTTTTTATATTTTTAAAAATTGTTTTTAAGTTGCATTCATTTGATTTTTTCTCTCTCTTCTGTTTTTAATATTTTGTTGGGAGCCGTCCAGAGTGGCTGGTGCAGCCCAGACAGATGGGTGGCATATAAATATAATTATTGTTATTATTGTTCTTGTTGTTCTTGTTGTTTCAATTGCAGCATTAAGCACCTGCTGAAATTTCACCTATTGAAATGAATAAGGCTTGAAACTTTTTAACTTCAGCTGGATCAAGATCATGAGTTTTAATGACATGTACTGTAGAGCTACATGGCTCTGTTCCACAATATACATGGTGTTGCTTCAGTTGAAACAGCACAAATCACTGTTTGTGCTGCTCCAGATGAAATAACCTCTCTGGATCAAGCCATTAGTCCTAATGCACACAAACCAACTCAAATCAAGTGCTGCAGCATAACTGGACTTAGGATAACAGTCTCTGTTTTGGGGAACCAATCATCCTTCTACTCCTTTATGGGTCAGCAGTTACCTTGTTCTGTAAAATTTAATTTCTGGCATGTAATTTATCTACAGATTTAAGAGATTACGCTTCTACCTCAGATAACCTCTGCTTAGCATAGAAGCCTGGTCCTTGCTAGAGACCTCCCTGAAGAGAAAAGTCTGCTCAGTGTCACTAGGATAATGAGACAAATACCTTTTTAAACCCTGCAGCTCTTATCTTTTTGCTCATCTACTTTCGGTAATCAGATTCTCCAAGTCTGCTACTGTAAATCAACCTGTACTGTTGACAGCAAAGAAGCTTGTTGCTACATAGCTAGCAAACTAGGTCCTGCAATAGCTGTCATTTTGAAGAGGAAAATAGCTTGTTTCCACCAAAGGTTCTGGAAGGGGGAGACAATTCCAGGAAGATTTGAAACATCGCTTAGAGTTGTGTTCAGTTGAGTCTTGCTCAGACTCATTGAAATTGGTTAAGTTAAATTAGTCATGTCCATTAACTTCAGTGGATCTGCTCTAGGAAGGACTAGCATTGTAGGACTAGCATCGATTACCACCCATAATGTTTGCATTTCCAAAATAGCAAAAGAGGCTTAGTTAGAACTGTTAAATGACCAATTCCTAATATTGTGTTTAGATTTTGTGCTGTCACTATACAGTGGTGTGTCCCGTCTCTGCCCCTTTCCTTCTGAAAGTAGGGCAGGAATTTTTTATTATTATTTCTTGACTATTTTCTGGTTTGTTTGTTTTTAAAAAAACAGGAAGTACAAATGATAAAAAGCCATGAAACAGAACATCATACAAACAGCAAGAAAAGCCCATCTGAACTCAGAATTTTAAAACCATTACACTACATGGGTAACCCCCCCCCCCAGTCAGAAACCAGAGTTCTGACCATAGGATGTTATCTATCTCCTCCCTTCCAACTCTATGCCTATGAGGTGTGTACAGGTTTGAAGCAGCAAAGAACACTGCTGCTGCAAAGGTATGCTATGCACACTTTCCTGGGAGTACATTTTCTATGTACGTTTGCCCAGTAAGTCCTACTGTATTCCATTGAATACAGTAGGACTTACTGGGCAAACGTACATAGAACTGTACTGTGTAAAGAGACTATTTAATGACTTTGATAGAACTGCCACCAGCTTCCTCTCAAAACAGGAAAGAGACCAAGTTTGAGTTGAAGTACCATATTTCCAATGAATAATATTAAGGCTCATTTCCCCCCCCCCCCCCGAAACCACCCAACTCTTCAAACCATACTTTTAAAGGCTACTGATAACATTGGTAATGTATGGCTCACAACATTTCTATGGTGTGAAAAATTCCATTTCCATTCAGAAGAAGATAATCCTTCAATAAAAGAAATCTAGTTTAATACAATGAAACTGAATTTCCAACGCTGGCAGAGAATTAAGGTATTTAGAAAATAAAAGTGTGTGCAAGATGCCTAAGAATTTATGTGGCAGAGTGTTATCAGGTCTTGAAAAAAAAGTAAAGGGGAACGTGGGATGGAGAGAATGTGTGTGTTCAGTTACTTTCCCCTGCTTCCTGATCTCCAATTTGTATGTCTTGAAACTATCCTAGTTGGTCATGATGCTGTAATTACTAGTTTGGCCCTTGAACTAAGTAAATATATATTATGCAAACAATGTCCTTATACTGTCTTAGTCTAAGGAGATGGTGGGCCAACATAGCATAGCAAGAAGGCAGGAAGGATACAGATATGCTAACTGGGGTTTTTGATGGCTCTTTTGCCTCTATACTAACAAACTCACTTGAAATAAAGCTCTTTGTCTCACACTCTTGACTCAGCTCTAGTTAGCTATCAATAAAACTGCCTCCACAGACAAGAGATTTGGACAAAATTTGTTCGGACTAAATTAGTAGTACAATGATTCCACCTGTTATCAAAACTTGGATAAAGACAGTGCTTGGCAGGTTCTTTAAAGTGAAATGCCCCATAATTCTTGTGCTACAACAGAAAGCGATCTCATCTTACAGAAAGACTGCACTTGGAACATGCCCTACTTCTTGATCTTCAAGTTCATGAGGGATCAAGTGTGCGCAATCCCATGTTGATTTGGTTCTATAGTTCACTTCTGCTAAAATTTCTGCAGTAACCCTGGATCTGAGGGTGACTTCCCAAGGGTGGGAAGAGACCAGCAACAACTCCTATTTGCCAAGAGGCTGAGGAGGAGGAGACAGATCTGGCTTCCAAGGCACGTGCAGGAGACAGATCTGGCTTCCAAGGCGTGTGCAGCATTGGCAGCAGCAGCGGGCAATGAATTATTTGGAGCCTGAATTTGCTGCCCCTGTGGATCTTGCCTTCTAAAGTGGTCCCCTCAACTTGTCTCATGGGTGGGCCGGCCTTGAACCCTACACAAAACAGAAGACATGATAACATGTCTAGGCATGACCGTCAAATTTTCAGACACCCTGGATTTTCCCAGTAATTCTCCTGGCTCCATGGAAATCAATATGATGCACCAATCTCAGGTATCGTATTGCACGGACTGGAAAAAGCTAATTAACTTTTGCCTTCAAAATCTTTACTGCATCATGTTTACTGTTACCAAAGAGTCAGACAAGGAGAAAGGTACAGTAGATATCCCTTGCTATGCAAAACTACGAGCCCACTCATCTATTCCTACCCTATGCCTTCTCAGTGAATGCAAGCTATCTCAGGAAATGCATGTTTACTGCAGGGCTCAAATCTCCATTTATCAATGATGTTCACTGGGTGACCTTGGGCCAGTCACCATATCTCAGCCTACTCTACTCCATAGAGTTGTTGTGGTGATAAAATGGGGAGGGGGAGAACCATGTACACCAGCTTAAGCTATTTGGAAGAAAAGTGGGGTATAAATGTAATAATAGAAATCATTCTTTATTATTATATTCATATCCCAACTTTTCTCCAAGGAGCTCAAGGTGCCATACATGGGTCTCCCCCTGAGTATGTCAGGATAAAATTATTGGTTCTACAGGTATTTGTCTTCACACACCCACACAGGCAGTGTAAGGTTCCAGCAAAAACCCACTCACTTTTTCCAACTACAATCCAGAGGTGCACTGATTCACTATAGATCCACACAATCTGAATCATGCTTTTAGAGTCTGCACTGAATTAGTAGCACTGCCAACGCCGTGTTAGACCCACATCACATAAATGGCAGGAGCCATTTATGATCGTGATGATAAAGCCTTCATCTTTCACTCTAGTTCTTGGTTAGTGACATGCAAAAATAGGTATGTACCACCAAATTAAAAACCACTAAGAACTGTTATGCTTGCATTGATAACATAAACACTCTTAGGGTAGAAGTACACCTTAGAAGCCGGGACTTCCTCAGAAAATGTGCTGTATTATCCTGCTCCTGCTCTGTAAACAATGTCCTGTTTCCTGACAGTTATCTTGAGCACTTCCCTGCATCTGCCAGTGACTTTCATTTGTGTGAAGTGAGACTGCGGAAATGGAGAGGGTAATGATGTCTCAACAGAAATTATACTACATCATAGAATCATAGAACTGTAGAGTTGGAAGGGATCTGGAAAGTCATCTAGTCCATCCCCTGCAATGCTAAAGCATCGATGACAGATGGCTATCCAACTCCTGCTTAAAAACCTGCAACGAATGTCCACCACCTTCCGAGGGGGTCCATTCTACTGTTGAACAGCTTTTACCATAAAAAAGTTCTTCCTGATGTTTAGTCGGAATCTCCTTTCTTTTAACTTGAAGTCATTGGTTGGGATCCTAGCCTCTGGAGCAGGAGAAAACAAGCTTGCTTTATCTTCCATGTGACAGCCCTTCAAATATTTGAAGATGGCTATCATATCTCCAGAGTACATAGCTGTCATGAGCCAGAGTCAGAGATCAGCAATAAAAAAACCACTGGTGTCAGTGAAGTTAACTCTTTATTGAAAGAAACTAAAACAGTGCAGGCGTAGTGATCACAGCAACTCTTCCCAGTAGGTCTTTCTAAGGTTCCTCCCCTGGTTCCTTCCCCAGCAGCCTAAGGCTCTGGCATCTTGCCTCTCTTTGCTTTGCCCTCTTCATTTCTCTGTGTGTTTTGGGAGACGGGGGGGGGGGGTCACAGCAGGAAGGGGAGATACTCTGGCTTATTCAGCAGCCTGCCTCCAGTCAGCCTTTTGACCTCCCCTTTGCTTCTACATCAGAAGTCATAACTGCACTCTGCCAGAGCCTCCTCCTGTTCACTAAACCCTGTTACCTCTTCAGCTTCTGACACCTCCTCCTCCCAGTCTTCTCTTCTCATTGTTGTCCAACCACCAATCCCCTGGCTCTGAGCTTTCTTTGCCTGGAGGTTCCCTTGGGAGTTCCCCAGCTAGTGTCTCCCATTACTTCTCTGCATCCAGCCAGTCCATGACAATGTCTGACTGCATTCAGCTTTCCCCTGCCCTTGTATAATGAAACCCAGTAGCACATGATTACTTCCTCCCAAGATTCCTAGTACTTCCACTTTATCAATTAGTTTCTCCCCTGTTGGTGAGGACCGGGTCCAAGATAGATTATTCCCTTGTCGCTTCTTCCACCGTTTGGGAAATTGTCAGTGAGGCAATGGAAGAATTCTTGGCATAGTTTGTGTTCCAACAGATATGGGGTAGTTGAAGTCTCCCAAACTACTATATCTCTCCTTTTTGAATGTTAGGATATCTGCTCCAGGAAGGCTTCAGTCTGGCTTGGAGGTTTATAGCAGACACCCACAGTAAGGCTAGTGTAGTTTCCTTCTCCTACAAATGTTACCCATACAACCACAATCTGCCTTCCATGCTCCAAGTCGTGGATCTCTTCACAAGTGTACACATCCTTTATATATAATGCTACTCCTCCTCCCTTCCTGTTTGGTCTGTTTGTTCTGATATATACCTTACCATTTCTACATTCCAGTAACGCCTATTAGGTCATATTTGCCATACTTTATTGAAAGCTCAAATTTGTCCTGCTTGTTTCCCATACTCTGTGCATTGGTAGAAACTGAAACCATGAGTCATTCCCTCCAGCTGTTTCCTTCTTGTAGTTTCTTGCCATTTATCAGGTTTCTGTAGCACTGCCTCAGTTTCCTGTGCATCAATGAAGCTATTATCCCCAGTATCAGGTGCTTCCCTGTCATCTGTAATATCGTCTCCATCACTCTCAGGATTTAGTTTAAAGCTCTGAAGGGAATGGGAGAACTCAGTTGCTTTGTGGGCAGTTGTTATTTTTCTGCTCTGAAGCAGTAGGAGTTGTAGGAATGAACACATAGAATTACATAGGTTGCATCAAGGTTATGTCTTGGACCAAAAATGGTAATACAAATGTATTTATATTAACAGCCAATCCACATGCTCATTTGATGCACTATGGATGCAGTCCTATACTTGTTACACTAGATGAGAGGTAATGTGATATATTGGAAGCCCCACTATGCCTGCACAACACTAGATGACAGATACAACTGCACAAAGCCTCAGATATAATGGTGGGGCACTCTGTCAATGCAGATGTAGCATTGATGAATATAGTTAAAGATGGAATAGATAAAATAGGCTAGAGTCATGCTTAGAACAGTGGTGGCACAGGGAAGGAACTATTTGGAAATGGTTTGCATAAAGCATTTTGCCTCCAGAAAATCTGAGGAAATTGCTAACATATCTCACCTTGGGATGAGACACAAACATCAAACAATAAACTTGGCTTCACCTTCACTTTTTCTATTATCTTGCATATTCTTTCCATTTTCTTCACTATTTCTTTCACAATATCCATTCAATCTAGCTGCTCATTTAGGTACACTGAAATGCCCAGTTATGAAAGTACTATGCTGCTGCATGCATATTTTACTTAGCCTAGAAAACAGTTTCCTGAACTTTTATCTATTTCATGCGCCAAAACATCTGGGCTCCAAATGTGTCATTGAAATCCTGTTTCCTTTGTTTCCTGTGACTGAACATTGACACTGTTGTCTCGGGGATTGCTTTCAGTGACCTAATCCAAAATTATTTGTTGTAAGATAAAGTAAAATGTATTTTTGATTTTTATATTACAGTTTACATTTAAAATTAAAAAATAATGAGTAAATACAGCAGATTTTAAAGCAACACAGCAAATTAAAAACAATTTCAGCTAACAATTTAAAAAGCTTTTTCAGTGGTGATGCCAAAATAGTGGAAAGCCTTCATAAAGATTTACTACCTCCCTTTCATTTTCTGTTTAGATCTTTTCTTAATACCTTTTTATTTCAGAAAAGTTTCCCATGTTTAGTAATTTGCTGCTTTCAAACAGGCTGGGGAATCTCAAGTAGCAAAACAAGGCCAAACGTTAACAATTTAAACTTGGATGACATGACACCACATTCAACTACTTTAAATAATACAGTATACAGATATTTTCACTTGCCTTACCTTGGATAGCTGCTGCCAAATTAGGCAGTCCTTGGCTAGTAGAACAATGGCATGGCTCAGTCTAATTTATCAGGAAGTTTCTCACATCCTAATTGTGGGATTAGTCAGCAAATGTGACGGTGTCCATGTGGTAGAAAGATGATGCAACACGGTATCTTTAAAAGAAAAGAAAGTTGGGTCCTGCTTCACATACTTACAACTGAATGCTAAATGTGCATAAAAAGATTCAGAGTCACACTTGCCCTTTTATTTCCCTGAAGCAGATGTACCTACTTGCTTCTCTTCTATAATTTTAGTTGGAGCCTTGCATGTTGCTTTGTCATAGGCAACATACTTTATTTTCTTACCCACAGCATGCCCTGCTTCAAACACTCCCTTTCTAATGGAATAGTCAACTTGGAATAATCCCCTTTCTCCCAGCACCATTCATTTATTCAGCATTATTTGTTTCCTTTGTTTTTTTATATTAGTTGTTATTGTATTGTTTGTTTATTCACACATCAATACTCAAGGCATAATGCATATATAACATTACCCATATGCACACAGGCAACACCTGTTTTGTTTTATTTCTTCCACCCTCTCCCACAATCCCAACTTCTAAAGGAATCCTTGCTAAAGGAAAGTAGCTACTCACTTATCATCTTCATGTGTTTTTGGTACCATTACATCTAATTTATATTCCTCCCCACCTCATCCCCTTTTGATTTACCTCAGATATGCCCAACTGAAGAAATTTTTTAGCAGTGTTGCATACCCCTCCGCTGAAGAGAAAGAGCTGCTATCCCTGCGCAGGATAACACTTTAGAGATTAATCTTCCCCAACCTGATGCCCTGCAGATGTAGCTGGATGAGATGAGTGTTTCAAGTCCAAATTATCTTGAGGGTGCAAAGGTTGCCTTAGATATTTCAACCCCCCCCCCCTTTCCCTCATCTTTTACTTCGGACCTGCCTGGCCTATATTTTATTTTGTCCTTACCGTGGGTTTTTTTTCCAAGCAATAAAAAACACGTGAGCCACCTTGTTGAAACGTAACAAATAATAATAAGAAAACGTTTCACATTCACATTCCCCGCCCTCACAGCTCTTAATTTACCTCAGACCCTGGTTCCCAACGTGGGGCACAGGCCCCACAAGAGTGCAATTTGATTTTTTTAGGGGGGCAATTCGAGAATTAACAGTTAATGGCATTTTAGCCTTCCTCCACGTGAATAGAAGTTCACTTTTTGAATAATAAGAATTATATGTCGCGGGGAGTATCAGGATTTTAGAGATGCTTAGGTGGGGCATGGCCAAAAAAAGGTTTGGAACCACTGCCTTAGACCAAACTGCCTTACTTATTTACGACAGCTCTTAATTTACCTTGGACCAAACTGCCTTTCCCCCCTTCTTTTTTTAAACTGCACTCTCTTGCTAAGCTATTCCTTCTCAGCAACCCCGAATAACCCCCCTTCTTCCTCTCTCTTCCGCTTTATGACTAGCTGAAGAAAGCGAACCCCTCCCGGCCGCCGCCGCGCACTCCCCGAAGTGTTTCGGGTACCATTTTGCGTCTATTGTGCCTTCTTCCCTCCTTCTCGGGCCCGCCCTGAGCCCGCCTCTTTCTCCCTTTCACGGCCTGTCTCTGTTGCGAGGGCGGGCCGAGCGGGGCCGGCAGAAGGGAGGCGGGCCCCGAGCGGAGCCGAACAGAAGAGAGCCTTTCTCTGCGAGGGAAGGAGGCGGAGGCGGCTCTTGTTTTCTTTCGCGGCAGACTTAGCTCAGCTGGGCTGAGGGGACCGGCTGGCCGCCTTGCCCCGCCGGGTGCCATGAGTGGGTCGGGGCTGCCCGGAGGCGGCAGCGGCGGCGGCGGCGGGTCTGGGTTGCCTCCCCTGCCCAAGAGCCTGAGCGGCTTGTTGAATTCTTCTTCGAGCGGGGTCGGCCCGGGCGGAGCAGGCGGGCGCTGGCGGGACCTGGAGCGGCTCTACGCGCAGAAGTCCCGCATCCAGGACGAGCTGAGCCGCAGCGGAGGCGGCGGAGGGGGAAGGGGATCCCCGCGGCCGCCCAAGCCTCCCAACCTGGACGCCGCTTTGGCCTTGCTGCGGAAAGAGATGGTGAGCACCCGCCAGTTTTTGCTCTCTTTTTTTGCGTGTTTGTGCTTGGTGCAAGTCTTCCGCCCCACCCCCTTTTTAAAACTGCTCAGTTTTGAGTCCCGGGACCTGGCTCGAGAACGTCGCCTCTGAGCGCGTGCAGAGTTCAATTCCGGCGCCGGGAGGCTGTTGGCGATTTCTGCTCCCCTCGCGCGCATGCCGGTACGATGCACACGGTGGAAAGGAAACCTTTTGTTTGTGGCAGGCAGGGTTCGAGTTTTCATCCCAGCTCCTTGCGCAAAAAAAGGCAAATGCTCTTCTCTACTGCGATAACAAGAGGTGGCAGCACCCCAGTTGCTGGATCTGCTTCCCAAAGGAAGTGAGATAGGACTTGCCCCTCAGCAGCCCACCTAAAAGAGACCAAAGTCCCCTTGCCTGTGAGTAAGCACATGGGTGTGGCCAGTGCCTTTTTTCTGGGGGTACGCAGGGGTACGCATACCCTAAGCATTTTCTGAATCTAAGTTTGGCCTCATTGAGGGGCAGTATTTCAATATGAGTAGGAAAATGAGAGTACAGTACCCCTAAACATTTTTTTAGAAAAAAGCAATGGGTGTTTTGGGGGGGGGCAGCTGCCCCCAGTCAACAAAAATAAAGAACTGAGGTTCTGCCTCCCCCCCCAACGAAAATCCTGCCCCCCTCCAAATCCTGGCTATGCCCATCAGTAAGCACCATTCAGTTCTGGGGAGTTATGGTCGGGATTGTGCAGTAAGACACTTTTCCACCAAGCCCTTAGTGTTTACCTGTTGCAGACTCATTTTTTTTGCTCTCTTCTTTTTACTTTAATACTGTTTTTAGTTGTAGAGTTTTTAATTCTTGTTAATTGCATTTGGGGCTCCTTCTTGGGTCCAAAAGGCTGTATATACACATTTTTTAGGGATAAAGATATAAAATCTATTTTTAGATAGATTTAAAAGCGATAAAGGTGGAAACTGGAAGCTGTTTTGCTTATTAATCACTATGGCTACCTTAGCTGTGCTGAAGACCTTGGGCAGACCCTGTGGAATTTTTATACTTATTTATTTACCCTTTGAACAGTTGTGAAACTGAGGAGTTCAAATGGAGAATTGCCAGGAGGTAAAGGGGGTGGGGTGGGGGCTGCCATTCTAGAATGACAAACCCAAAGGATGCATAGAGCTAGATGTGCAATTCTTTGGGCCTAAGCCTGTGGTGGTTACCCAAGTTGCAGTTAATGGATGCAAGACCTATCTAGGGATTGTGACTGAAACATTCCACATGTGAGAGAGAGAAAGAAAAAGAAACTCAAAAGATTGGCAAAATAAAAAACAAAATCTCGATAGCATCTGAAGTATGTCACTATTATCTTTCCTTTTAAAGCTCTTTTCTCATTCTGTCCTTCTCTTTATTTCCTTCTAAAATAAAGTACTTAAAAGCTATTTCCTCTCAAAATGATCTTGTTCACTCTTTCAGTTCCCCTACAAATTCTCTTTAATTAGAATTCATTCTGTGCTCTAGTCATAGTTGCATATTGTACAAGCTCACACCTGTTCTTTATATTCACTCTTTGGATCAGAAGTGTTCTGTTCTGTTTCAGAAACTGGAATGTGACTTCTAGTAAGCAGGCTGCTTCTTTCCCACCTTTGACTTGTCTTCTGAAATGTAGGTTAATTGGCTTAATGGGCTTTTACTTTGCACAGGATTGGTACTTGGGCTGTGCACCAGATTGCTTACAGCAGCAGATTCACATTGGTTTTTAAATGCGACTACAAACTGAAGTGCTTCAAATATTGTTACACTAGTAGATCATGTAAGCAAACAAAGTATGGGCTATATTCATTTTGAATATCAAGCATGGCTTTTTGTCTTATAAACCTATAAATCAAGTTAAGAATGAATCCTTTCATTGTCCCAGAAAAGCTTTTGCAATCTAAAAGGTTTTCCCATTTTAAGTGGTACACATATGCCTTTCATGAGACAAAAGCTTCAGGTTAAACAAGCAACATTGCTCTTAGTGAAATATGACTGAATTATTAGGTATGCAGAACTTTTCCTTTGGATCAGTAACATGAAACTTCCAAAGGCACACCCCTGATTAAGTAATCTGGAGCTATCTTTTTTCCTGCTGTAGGAAGGAAGTTGCAATGGTTGACAAGTTTTCGTAGAATTAGGATGTCAGCTCATGAATACGCACAGCATGTGATCACTCTAAATCTGGCTATTTTAAGATGTGATTAAAAGGTATTTTCTCTTTGCAGTATTTGTGGGATACTGCTGTCAATCTGCACATGGTCCTTGGAAATAGAACATGAAAGCATCATAGCATTGTCTAGCTCGGGCCATATGTGGTGTACGTATGGCGCACTGTATGTTAGGAACCCTGTAAACTCCCTTCAGAAAACAGCAAAGTATCACTTTAAAATACAGAGTATTAGAGTCAGACACCTTCTCTTACACATGTCCTCTGTGCATTCATGACAGTGCCCACCAATCACAATGTGGCATGCTGATGACACCCTCAGCTTCGCTGCACAAGGAAGAAATTATGTGAGGTGATGGTGAAACATCAACATCACCTTGCCCAACCACACAGATAAAATGCAGCGCTGCAAACACATACTAGAGTGCCCTTATCACTGTGAACCACTCTGGTGCATCCAGTCCAAATCCCATAACTGGGATCCCTGCAGGTGCCCTTGCACATGGGCTGGAGATCAGTCTTTGGACAGGAAAACATACAGGAAGGATGGGCATTCCTGGCATATCACCCAGCCTCACTTTTGCATGGTGAACCTTTGGCCTCCCGTAGGCAACCGTTCAGCCCCTGATGGGGAAAGAGTGCCTTTGTGAGAAAGAAAAGAGATCTTTTGCATGGTAGGAGGAATGGAGATAACCAGGTGGCGGGTGTGTAAACAGAGTAAGAAGAGCTGGGGCAGTGGATTTTAGCTCTCCATTAGCTTCAGTAGGAATGTTTTTAATTTACACACAGCCAAGCTTGGGGAAGCTTTGAAAACCTGTTGTTCCTCCTCCTGACACACTGCCCATTTTTTATCACTCTGCTGGTGGAATTGCACCTCGTAAGCCTGGTGCTATGCCAGTGTCAATCCCCATCACCACTGTTTATCATCAGCTAGTGCAAAGAGACCGACTGGCATTTTGACACCCCTCTCATCCGCAGTACATGGTGCACAGCTTATTACTGTAAGTTTGTCTACTACAATTTGGAACTGTAGATATTCCTGACTTCACTAATGTCATTGCTAGTCAGAAGGTGTATTTATGGAATCTGGAGCCTGGCTGTGTGGTTTCTATTTAATGTTGAGATTATATCTCAAAGGTAAAAAACAAACAAACCCTAATTAGATGGTATCACACCCTCCACTTATAAATCTTACTTGTATCTTTTGGATAGAAAATGAAATTGTATGTTCTGGTAAGAGATATAAACCCAATTGTTTAGATTGCTTTTCTGATGATACCTAGCCTGCATATTTGTCTTGCTCATCCTTCGTCCACTTTTATTTATAATTCTTAATCTTGCCACCCCCACAAATACCTGCAGTTGTTGTTTACCTATGATTCATTTCTGTTTTCCTTATGAATAACTAGTTGAACTGTAACACTGCTAGCCTTGCAAGTTAGTTTTGCCCATTAGTGGGAGGTGAGTGTTTTGCTTTGAAGGGCAAATGAGAAGTCATCACTAGATCCACCTTAAGGGGAGAAAAGCAAGCTTAATTTCTGGTAGTAATATCATTTTTGAAAGGCAGAATAAAATAATGTGCTATGATCTTCGACACTGCAATGCCTATGCTATTTTTCTTTCTCTACTTTGGGGGCGGGGGGGGGGGAGCCTGGCATGAGTTGTGTGAAAGGCAAGAATGAATGATGTGAGGTGTTTGATTATATTCATATTATTTTCCTAAATGTCCTTGTGAATAGCTGCCTGTATAAGCTGAAGGTAGTTGCATATGGCTAAAAAACAGAAGTCCTATGAACCAAAAAGTTAAATACATTAAAAAGAACATTTATGGCATAGTGCAGATAATACAAAGTACTCTTGTCTTCCACATTCATTCAATTCTCCATTACTGTGTAGGAAGGAAGGAGGCAGGTAATATATGATGAAGTAAGCCCTGAAAGAAGTTCTGTAAAATGCTCAAAGACTCTTGTTATACCTTGGGCAGTTTCTGTATTTAATTCAAGAATTTAAGCGTTCAGAACAACCTGGCTTTGTACTTCATTCCTGTCCTTACTTTAAGCTACCCAGCTTCTGATGGAGTAGAATGCTCTCTTTTAAAATGCTTGTGTGAAAAGCTGGGAGTAAATACGATGGAATTGTTGTAGTAGCTGGCTGCCATCCACAAGTGCTACAGCAAGCAAGCATCAAACTGAGTGTTCTTCAAGGGGCAGACACGCCCACTCAGGATTTTCTGGGCCCATGTGGATTATGTATTTTGCCTTACTTGCAAAAGAGGGCATACATTTGCATACGCTTTGTGTCATACGCAAATTTGTATTCTCTTTTGTGGGGTGGAGGACCATAAAATAAATCGGGGGCCATACAGGAATAACATGTCTGTCCAACAGAATGGATGGTATCCAGCTGACTGCTTCTATTAATGCAAATATTTCTCCTTTTCTTTTCCCCCTCCACACTCCCCAAATTTGCTTTGGGAACCCCCAGAACAGATATGGGGGGTGTAAGGAAAGGAGATGGGGAAGTTCTGGATTTCTATATAAGGAAAGGCATAACCTGTTAAATTACTGCTTGCCACATAGCTGTTAAACGCACAAAAGCTCAGTTCTCCCTCAATGCTAACCCTAAACCATGCAAAGAACTCATGTTCCATGATTTGTAAACCACTTATGTTACTGTATATCTGTCATCAATTAATCATAGGCTAGCAATACCTCATTCAGTACAAGACCAGATATGGTGTTTCAGCTGGCTGGCAGTGGGGGTCACAAGAGATTTTAAATTTACAGTTATTTTGGTTCAGATGCCTATTCTTGAGTAAAGATTACCTTACATTGTTTTAAAGGAGGAGTGTCTTTTATGAGCATATGTTACAGCTATTTATTTATTTATTCCTAGTAAAAACTACAACAATATTACCAGCCAAGGTGAAACAGCTATCTTTTCTTCTTTTTAAGCAAAAAGAAGTAGTTGATCCTTTGACATGAATATATTCATTTAAGTGCTCTCAAGAATCCCCGTTTCCTCCCCCGCCCCAAGAGTGGAAAAGCAATCACCTTCCATATTGCTGCTATACCTCTCCAGCTTCATTTCTGTAAAAACAGAGGCACACACTTTTACGAGACTAGAATACACTGAACTACACTGCAGGGTTGTCACACAGTATTATCTTCCGCCTCCCCGCTATCCAAGCAATATCAGCACAGCAACACAACTTTTTTGCAAGGATGCTATAACCCACACTTTCCCAACCTCACCACACCCTCCCCCTGAAGCAATATGGATAGGGTAATGATGGGTTGTATTTATATTTGCATTGGTAGGATTTTTTTTAAGTTTGCATACTCAGGGGGAAAATAAACTAGAGTTCAAAAGAGAATGGACTCCTTTCTTTGCTGGTGCTTTTTGCTTTGGGGTAGACATGTTGTTGCCCAATCACAGCTGTGCTAAAATCCTGGATTTCTCAATTATTTTCTTTGTGCAACAACCACTTATTTACCAAGGAAGATGAACAGGCACCCTCAGAATGAACTAGACAGTCTCTGGAGAACAGCTGAGTCATACAAGTACTAGAGAAGACCCCAACATGGCTTCAAAATGAATGTTGAAGTCTTTTCCCATTGACCCTTAATTTCTCAAGAGCACTAGTCAATCAGAGCTCTGTTTCACACACTGGGTTAAAAACAAAAACACTGAAAGGCAGGAATAGTATTATATCTCACAAAGTGATTGCTTTGAATGGTACCTACACACTTTGCTTCATCATTTTCATTCTACAAGGGCTAGAGACAACCCCTCCCCCCAACCAATCAAATGAGTGTGGAGCTGGGCCTGATACAGCAGTCATCCCTGCACCAGTTTGCCAGAATTGGGTTCTGTTGATTTCCTATGAAGTAGAATTCAAAGCATATCGAGGGAGGGGGGAGAGAACGCTGAATGTTTCCTCAATTCATTCTTTCGTTCCCATGAAGTTGCTTTTCTCCCATAGGGACACACTGACTAGAACCTTCCACCAGGGGAGTAAAAAACAAAAAGGAGGGAGTTTCAGTCCCCCTTCTCCCACCAGCCCAAAGTGCACCTTAAACTACATTTATTTCCCCACTTTATAAGAAATTGGCAGTGACCCACTTCTGACACAGCTCTGTGCTAATCACATCTGGTTTCTCCTTAATGCAACATCAGCCTATGGTTACAGATCCTCTGCTATTAAAGAGGGCATGGTAGCATTACTTAAGCATCAGGAATGTTTTGCCACGCTGCTTCCTGCATACTCCAGCTTCCCCCACAGCTGTTTCTTCCTTACTTCGGCAGGGTGGAATCTCCCACGTAATTTAATTATCCTGCTCATGTTGTGTAATTGTCAGGTACAACACTGATCTTCTGAGTGAAGTCATTGTGGGGAGCAAAATGTGCAAGCAGCAGCATTTTAGAAGTAAAATTAAGCCATAAATACTAATATGTGTGTATGTGTTCTCTTCTACAAGGTTGGTCTCCGGCAGCTAGATATGTCATTATTATGTCAACTATACTCCCTTTATGAGTCAATTCAAGAATATAAAGGTGCCTGCCAAGCTGTATCAAGTGCAGACTGTGCATATGCTCTGGAAAATGGCTTTTTTGATGAAGAGGAGGAATATTTCTAAGAGCACAACCGTTCCCTGGAGTAGAGCTGAGATCATCGGCGTCTAATTGGAACTTAAAGTGCATTCCTGCCTTGTGCTGAAGAAAAGACGCTCTGCTACTTTGCAGCCCATTTATTTCTGGCATGCTGTCAACCCGAGTTACACATTGTGTGAATCCTCCTTTAAGGAAAGCCATGTGCGACAAATTTTAAGGCGTCCTCAAGCATGTTTGACAGGCCATGTCAGTATAATTTGTGAACTGGGTGTTTCCAGTTTGCACATGTTGGAAAATAACTTTCTATTAACTGTTGCTTGGGACCATGCAAGGAAGAAATGACACCTGGAGTGTTCTGACATGTAAAACATTATTAGTAATAATTATATATGTATTTTGTAAACATTTGAATAGTCTTTGAACTGGTGTTTTGACTTTTTAAAGAAAGTCTTGTTAAAAACTCAGAGCATTGAGGACCAACATGTACCTTCTCCAGTACTGTATTAGATAGACTTTTTAAAATCTCAGATACACTTCTAAAAGCCTCTTACCATATTCTTTTCCATCCCAAAGTTTACAAATGTTAGGAATCTTACCCTCTTTCCCCAGTGATCAGTTCACTCTTTCACTCACATAAGTTTTAGCTATTTTAATCCAATCAATTTAAGGTTTTGTAACACTTGGTATATTTTTACACAAATACAGTGAAAGCAAATGGGTCTTCCTTTTTGTGAGCTTATATAAGTGTAATTAGATTGCTTATTCAGTGAATAGTAATATAAATTTCACACAAACTGAGACCAACAGCAGTATTTTATACTCCTTAATGCTTGGAAGAGAGCTGTGAACTTTGTATCTTATAAATCCAAAGGATGTGTACAAATTATTTGTATGTTATTCTATGCAGCTTTGTTTTTTTTATACTATTGTAACAGAAAACTCAAGCTTGACCTGTAATTTATTAAACTTTATACCAAACATGGTGTGTGTATGTAAATAAGTAAAATTATCTAAGTACAGCCAAGCCTGCCTCCTTCACAAATAAAACACAAACTGCCACCTCAGTCATGTTGTCAGGTTTTGCACAGAGGGTGCTTCCATAAAGGAATTTTCAGGAAACCAGTACATTCGTACCTTGGATCTCAAGCGCCTTGGCTCCTGAACAAATTGGCTCTCAAAAAATCAAAATTCAGCAGTGAGTATTCTGGTTTTTGAATGATTTTCGTAAGTCAACTGTCCAGTGTGGCTTCCGCAGCTTCTGATTGGCTGCAAGATGCTCCTGAAGCCAATCAGAAGCTGCATTTTGGTTTTCGAATGGTTCCGGGAGTCAAATGGACTCCCGGAACGCATCCTGTTTGAGAAACAAGGTACAACCATACCAGGATAGTCACCTGCGAGACTCGATACAGAGTAAGTCAGTTGCAATGGGACTTAAGTGTAGCTATTTTAATCTGGCTGTAACTTAGAAATTCTTACTATTGTAAAGGTGGTGTAATTTGCTTGGCTTTGGCTTTCCACCATGTACACAAAATATATAGCAGCATGAACACTTGAATAGCTAGTTTAACTAGTGACCCTGCAATCGCAACCAAGTAGGGCCTTTGTTGGTGACAGTGCCTGCAACCAATGAATTTGTACTGAGGGCACAGCCCTAGTAGATTCTTGTATTGCAGACACCACAGTGTCCCCAATCCATCAGTAACTTGGGTAGCAACATGTCCCCAGGACTACCTGCAGACAGTGGTCTGAATCTCCTTCATGCTTCACACAAGCATTGTTTTGGAGCACAATTCACACAAGCTACAACACACTTATGTAGCCTCTGGAGCAGTGCACAATCTACCTGGGACAAAGCCTGAAGCTCTATCCAGGGAGAGAAAGATTCGTCAAGTAACCAGAGAGAGGTGCAATAGCAGCTGTAGACAGTGATAGTAACAACCTCTAGTGGCTTTGTTGCTTGTTGGGAAGTAAGGAATATGCACACATAGCTGAGCCAATTGGGAAGATTGCTGCATAGACCAATAGCCTATCTGCTGCATTTGGCCCATTCCAACCACATGTCAACCCATGTGATGAATCTCCCCACCACCCTTGATATTTTGCCTGATAGGTGAGCCTTGCTGGATAGCAGTCCACATTTCTGCATACTTCATTCCTCCCTCCCACCCACTGCAACTGCTTCCTGCATTCCGACAGCAGCATACACCTTACACATTCAGAGAGAAATGCCCCTTCACAGGGAATCTGCATGTAGTTGCAAGACTGGGTTTGGACCCAATCTAGCTAAGTTTTCTGGATAGCCAAAGGCCAAAGCGGGATTTAATAATAGAATTGTAGAGTTGGAAGGGGTCCCCCAAGGGTCATCTAGTCCAACCCCCTGCAATGCAGGAATCTCAACTAAAGCATCCATGACAGATGTTTTACATTCACTTACAGGTATTTATACCCCACTCTTCAACTCTGAAAAGGCTTCCACTTGGGAAAGAATGCTCTTTCCAGAGCTGATGGTGGGGAATTTGGCAATCTGATGTACTTTACATATGTATATTCAACCAAGCTGCAGGGGGATATAGTCTTTTAACAAGATAGTATTTTTAGCTAGACTATGTGCCAAGATACACACTTATTTACTCAGGAAAGCCTTGAACTTATGCAGGCTTTTGCATTACTAAAGAAAGGGAACTGTTCTCTTTCATGACATATCTGCAAAACGTAAATCCTGCTATTGAGATTCCTATGAAACTACACAAAGTTTAGATTGCTCAACTTCGTTGTTTTGGTCTGTTTCCACATATATTGAGCATTCTTTGGAGATTCACAAAAACAGCAGGATCTCAGGAAAGCAACGAAATGGCTTCCTGCTGTGGGCTTCCCTCTGTTGCCCCAAAAAAGAAGTCAATATCTCTTGTGTCAATATTTTGAAATGTAGTTACATTTATTTTGGGTGAGCTACAGAGAATTCATTGGGATAAGCTACATTTAATGACCTTATTAATGTCTTCAGCAGTTAAAAGACTTATGAAGATGTTTTCAATTTAAAAAGATGTAAAGACTCCAGTTTTTCTCATGAAGCAAAAATACTACAGGGAAAATGTATCATACAATGCCAGTTTAATGTTCAATGTCACCCAGAAGCCTGCCCCTCCCACCCCCAAAATACTGCTTTTAAGGCTACAATATTATGCACATTTTTCTGACAGGCAATCCCCATTAAATACAGTGGGGCTTACTTCTGAGTAACATGCATAGATCAGTAGCAGGACAGCAAAGAGGAAGAAACAGCTATGGCTGATGCCAGAGGCCAGTCAAACACCAAGACTTGGAAACCAGTAAACTGCTCACTGAGCTGGCTATGCTACCATTTTAATTTTGCATGGGATTCCTGGCAAAGCCAGATGTTGTGTATGTCTTTCTCTTATTCTGGCCTTCCCAGGAGCCCAGCTGAGAGAAGAACCTGTCTGTTTTCTCCTCCATTTCTGCAGTGCACAGATGAGTTGTCATGGAATGGCTGAATGCAGAGGAGTTGTGGGGGAACCCCTCTAGGGAACCCCCAAGGGAAGAAAGCTCTGAGCCAGGGGATTGGTGGTGGGAAGACAATGTGTGGTCAGATGGAGGAGAAGACTGGGAGGAGGAGGTGTCAGTGGCAGAAGAGGTGACAAGGTTTAGTGAACTCAGGGTTTAGAAGCTGTGGCAGAAAGCAGCTCCGACTGACTCTGAAGTGGAGGCTGGAGGGCAGAGTGGTCAAGAGGGAGAGTAGAGGTTGCTGATGAATCCAGGGAGTCTCCCCCTCCTGCTGCAACCTCTCCCTCCTGGTCTACCAGAACACGCAGAGAAATCAAAAGAGCAGAGATTGATGGTGCACAGACACAGTCTCAGATTGCTTGGGAAATAACCTGGAGAGGAGTGGACTCAGTCCTCACAACTTCCTCATTGGGGCAAGACTTGCTGGGAAGAGTTGCCGGGATCACTAGGCTTGCTCTGTTTTGGTTTCTTTGAATTAAGCGTTAACTTACCTGACATTGTGTTTTTTATCGCTGACCTACATCTGACTCCGGCTCCTGACAGCATGTGAATTTTACCTTTATAGTAGGCTAGTTTCTATACACATCCATCTCAATCTTCAATCTAAGACAGCAAGAAGCATCAGAGTTCAAGGACACATCCCAGGCAGGAAAAATACTGGAGGTACAAAGCAGGGCTGTTGAGGGGTGTGGCTTGGGGAGAGTCCCAAGGACCTAACAGCCCTGGAAGGCCCCATTTTCTTCTGCAAGGCCACCAGATGTTAGTGGACTACAGCTCTCATCACTGCCTACCGCTGGTCATGCTGCTTGGGGCTGATAGTTCAGCAACATCCGGAGTCCCACCGGTTCCCCACTCCTGGTTTAGAGTTTCATGCAAAACAGGCCAGTGTTAACTATAGTACAAATTAATGTACTAAGGCTGAATTCCTATACTTGGGAGTAAATCCTTATAAACTCAGCAGGATTATTTCTCAGCAGTCATGCATAGTATTTCACTGTACTTCCCCTTATTTGGAAGTAAGTTTCATTGCACTCAGCAAACATTTTGGAAGGAGAAAGTGTTTTGACACTAAATGCTATCTTGTCCCTTTCTGCAAAGTCAAATTTTCAAGATTTAATAATTCATGTTTTATTGTGTTATGACCTCTTGTTTGTATATAACATGTCTGCTCTTAAGTCTGTGAGGTTTTATTTTGGGCAGGATCCCTCCCTCACCTCACAAAAATGTTTATTTATCTCATCAGCCTGGTGTCCAAGCACACAGTGCTACCCCTCAAGGGTCAAAGAAACCATTCAGTGGAGTTGAGAGGACTGGCCCATGTGCAGTAATTCATGGGTTCATTTTAGACTTCCGGAGCTAGGCTCTGTCACAAACAATAATTATGCCTGTCTGAATTGTGCCAGCTATCGCTTAAACTGTTTCGACTGGTTAAACACAAGAGCCTTTTGAATCATTTAGAATCCGGCAGAGCCAGAATGGCTGTATCAAGATTCCAAGAGGAGAAATATATATTTTTAACTCCGTCTATGGCTCTTTTTGTTCAAATTCATTCAGCCTAGTCACTTCTGATTTAAAATGTACTTAATGGGAATCAAGCTGAAGATTTTAAATTAATCCAGTGAAACTTTGCTAGATTGGTAATTAAAATGACATGCTAGGATATATTAAAGAATGTAAGATTAATACACTTACACTTGGAATTTCTGGTATGGTACTAAAAGCTACTCTTTCAAGAAGCTGAAATGCAGCATAATTGATACAACACATTTTATTGAACCAGCTAGTCTATAAACCTGGAAGAAAGCATTTGAACTCCATATTTTGAATTAAGTTTAGGTGTCCAAAGGCGTGGTGATAGGGAATAATATAATGTTTTATGCTAACAGCAATGTTCTGTCCTTGTTGGAGGAAATTAGGTCACAAGCTCATCCACAATTTGGCATGCTGGTGGGGGGGAAATCAGCAAACTGATAATTAAACTTTGTTTTGCTTCCTGTGCAATTTGGTTTGAGGTACAATCCTAGGCACACATACATGAAGTAAGCTCACCTGAAGTGTGACTTTGGAGTAAACATGGTTAGAATCAGGCTGTAGGGATCCAGGTAATTTGTAATTCACTTAACATGTAGCTGTAGATCTTTGGTAGGGAGTGCTGCTTTCAAATGGCAAGTGATGGGATATTTTATTGAAAGCTCCTCCACTTGCAGATCCAACACAGAAATGTAGACTGTCAGAGAGGCGGCTAGTAGGCCTGGGCGATATATCGCCCAAGACCGGTATGAGGAGCAGAATGTGATGTCGGCTTCACTCAGCAGTATATCACTGCTGAAACAGCCACCACTCCCAAGTCTTTCTGCTAGCAGCATCCATTAGAATTCCTTCCCCCAGCAGTGCTGCTAGCAGAGGGACTCGGGAGCGATGGCTGTTTCACCAGCAATATATCACTGAGTGAAACCGCCATAGCATTCTGCCCTCATCCGATGCAGAGGGAGAAACAAGCTGTATTGGCGAGGCGCCGATACAGCTTGTTCCTCCCTCTCCATCTTTCGGTGGGGGCTTCATGAAGCTGCTCAGCTGAGGGGCGCGCGGTTGGCTCTGCCCACTTGCCCGTGAGTGGGAGAGCACTGGGGCTGTCTCAGCTGGGGAGGGGGAACCTTCCTGATCCCCAGCTGAGCTGCGCAAACAAGCTGTGTTGCCCCAGCCTGTGAGTGCCTGGGTGAAACCAGTTCCCAAGGTGGGAGCTGGGGCCGTTTCACCAGGTGCCTGGTGCAGGCCAATGCAGCTTGCTTTTTCAGTGCCGTGGTATATCGACAAACAGATGTTTGGCTGGCGATATTGCTGAAAAGCTGATATTGCCCAGCCCTAGTGGCTAGATTATAACCTTCTTCCTGGCATCTACTTAGAGGGGATTTTTCAAGATGGGGGCTTTCAACTCCCCCTCCCACTTAAACAGCAAACCTGCCCACCTCTGTATCACTGAGAAACAGCTTTTGAAACTGAACAAAGCTTCAAAAGCAGTTTGAACAGCACATCAGGTCAGGTTAGAATATCTGAAGGTTGAAGATTATACAGGGTCATCACAAGTCTCTTGAAGGATACCAACCATTTCTTAGATCCCAGCAAAAGCTTTTACAGTTACGTGCAGAAGAGAGAGATGACTGGTTGTGATCTTTTACTGTTTGCTTTTTTACGGCTTTGTTGTCATCACTGTGTTATTTAATTTCTTTAAAAGAAGTAGTGCTGTGCATTGTTTTATATATTCTGTTTTGTTCTCTCAAAGATGTAGGCCATGGAAAGTTTCCAGCCCAGCATGGGGCTGACCGAGTTCTGTCCTCAAAGCTGCTGAAGATGGAACAACAAATGGGTGGTTGGGAAGATGCATTTTGTTGGCACAGGCTAGAAGTGGCAGTTTATCTTTGGTTTAAAAATATTTTTGACATTTTTAAATAGTTGTTTTTAGCTATTTTAAAGTGATCATTTCATTATTTTATTCCTTTTGTAAATCACTCTTTTTTACACTCAAGTGGAATATAAATGTTATGAAATTTAAAAAAAATAAAAATTAATGGCATGGACACACATGAGTGTAGTATGGGATGTGGATATCCTGTCTACAGAAAAATTCCCTTAAGTTCAGTGGTAAAAAGAGGATTCCTGTGCCACTCTAGATACAGGGACCAACAGGAACATTTAGTCCCCTTAGCCTAGTTGTTGCCTTTAAGCATAATAGAGAACAGCTGACATTCTTGTCTATGTGAGAAGATCATAGACTCATAGAAGTGTAGAGCTGGGAGTGCTGCACTTGAGAACAACACTGCAATGGGGCAAAACTTATGTGATGAACCTGCCTCTGACCAGGTATTGGCTTTCCACTTTTTTCTTCTGCTTTCTGATTTGGTTTTAATAACTGAATTTTATTATATTACCTTTTATATGTAACTACTTGATAGTTCATCACAGAAATGACAAGTGACATATAAATTCTCAAAATAAAATATTATTTGAAATGAAAGGCAGTACAGAAATGTTACCCCAAAAAGCAAGGGTAAGGAAGGATATTAAACATCAACACAGATTCCTAATACCTCTAGTTCTGAGTCATCGAGTTCACTGCAAAGTTTATCAAATATATCAGAGGGCTTCTCATTGAACACCAAAATTCACCTAGACCACCTTCATGTCTGAATTAAGTATAAATAAAACAGATGCCTCAGCTTCTATGAACACAATTCCATGTAACAGAACTGCAAAGCCATTGGGTAGGGAGCTCCAGAAGCCATCCTACCTAACCAACTTGGTTTGGGGTAAAAAAACAACAACAAACTAATAGCATATAACTTTCCAAGAACAAGCTATTGTTTCCCAATGTGGCAGTTAATTACAATTATCTGTTCCAGCTACCTCCTGTTACCATTGCCCTAATTAAATATGCTATCGTCCTCAGAATGAAGTTTTACTGTACATTCCAAATACACTTAAATCATACATAGGCGTCACTCATATGTACCCAGGTAGAGCTTACTTTTGAGTAAACATGTAATAAGGCTGTCAAGTTCATTTTCAGGGAAGCATAAGAACAGTACAATTCTTTATGCACTTACTCAGAATTAAGTTCCATCACATTTCTCTCAGGTAAGTGGGTATAGGATAGCTGCTTAAATCTTTTCAAAAATAACTTTAAATATGCCTCTTGCATAAACATCAATATCAAGAGATTTAGAAATGAAGCCCACACAGCATCTTTATTATTTGAGTATGTATCAACATCAAATTTAAAATGTGATTATTCCTCAAATAAGTAGCGCAGCTGCCAGCAATATCAAAGTAATGCCCTTGCAAAGGAAGCAAGTGCTCCAGGCTTATACTTGTCTACTCAGAAGTTAGCCCCACCAAATTTAATGGGGCTTACTCATAGGTAAGTAGAGGATTTCAGCCTTAACTTTACTGCAATCTGTATGCCATGTCATAAGCACTGGTTTGCTGTTCATTCTGATGTAATAGCTTTCAGAAGGTGGTCAGACTAGGTGTCATAGGATATCATTTTGTCTCCGCTTCCACATATGTTCCCCCCCCCCCAATGAAACTACTATACTAATCAAGCTTTTTAAAAATACAAAACACTAAATAGTGTAGTAGAAAAAATGGACCACAACTGGATCCATAAATATTTAGGACAGCAGTACCACCAGTCCAATACATTTTTGACAAATAAAAATACTGAAGTACGTTATAAAACCAACTACATTCCATCAGTGCATCATTACATTCTTCATATTACTATCTCCTCTTCAGCGTGGAACGTTTTCTTTATGTTCATTGTCTCTTTACCACTGCATTTATAACAAACAGGTAGTAAACAGTGGCAAAATAAATGACTCAAAAAACATCATTTCCTTTATATCTTCAAGTAATTCCACCTAAAACAAACTAAATCGAGATTGCTTCAAACATTCCATCCTATCCTCTGGAACAAGCTGATGATAGCATTTTCAAAAATTAATCCACTCACAATAGCCACCAGACAAAGTTTTCGGCTTGTATTCAAGGTAACTGCAAAAGAAAGGGGAAATGGGGTGGGTTCAATTCCTAGTGGTTTTCCAACTGTGGTTATAAATGAATTAGTCTGGACAAAATCACATTTCTAGTTAATATGTGATGGCTATGTGAATAAAATATGCAGGACTGGGAACAGGTAAGTTGTGTTAAACATTATCACAGTTGCAAACTAATCATTTAAGCAGGAGTGGGCAACCTTTGTTCCATCAAGGGCTGAATTCTTTTGGAGCTAATTTCTCACGGCTGCATGCTGTGGGGGTCAGGACTTATCACCCACCCCCATCTGTTAATACTATCACCACCCCAAAACCTCCCTCCCTCACATTATCCCTCTATCCCTCCCCCTCCAATCTTTTTCTTTCTTTCTTTCTTTCTTTCTTTCTTTCTTTCTCTCTCTCTCTCTCTCTCTCTCTCTCTCTCTCTCTTTCTTTCTTTCTTTTTCTCCCTCCCCCTCTGTGCCACCTCACTTTTGCCTTCCAAGGGACCACAACTAGTAATCTAGTCATTTCTGTGAGATCTTTTGCAACCCAGTTCCTTCTCAGTGATCCAGCCTTCATCATTATTACCAGGAAAATGAGAAAGAGACAGTCCAGACTGACCACAAAGCACAGTAGAAAGAGTGTCTTTCCAAAGGACTCTGTACTACTCTACTTACCATGCTCTGTGGTTTGGCACCTGCCTCTCTTTTGTGGCAATTAGATGTCTATGAAAGAACTGCATTACTTGGGGGCGGTGAAGAAGCAACACTGTCCTTGTGCCACCAGCTAGATCATTGGGAAGGAACCCACTTTTCCTGAAATACTGCATCAGTGATACAGAACACCTCTATACTTGCTAGAACAGACAAGGGCAAACAGACTGGTTTACCCAAGTATGGGATGTAACGCATATGAACAAACTAACATAATAGTACATGTTCAAGGCAAAATGAAAAACTGTTATTCCTTTGGATTATTGTGCAACTATTGTTGTAATGACAGCCTTGCTAGAGTCAAAGATTAAGCTTTCAGTCTTTGCTATCTTTTGCACACTGTACAGATTTCACATTTATTCAAGTCTGCTGTCAGGCACTCCAATCTCTCTTTCTAGTTTCCACTCTCTGAATAAAGTTTCCTTCTTTGAAGTTTTACATCTTAATGCTGAATGCCTGCCTCATGCAGTCAAAACCATGAAGATGAGGTGGCACCTCTATGTCTGGGCTGAACAAATGTCCCAATCCTGACTTGCTTTACAACTTACTATTCTACAAGAGTAAAATTAGGAATACCTCTAATTGCTTGCGAGTTTGAGGTCAAGACGAACACTTTAATGAGCAAGAGGCACAAATGAGTATAGTCATGTTCCCAAATAACAGCTGGAATCAACAGAAGTTTTCCATAGCTGGATAGCAGCAATGCTTTCAGAAGAAAGGTGAAATCTGCCTTGGTTGTCAGGACTACAGCTCTTGATAGCCACAAAGCAGTGAAGATGCCAATCAAAAAGGCAGTTTGTTCTGAATGAGAGAGAGAGAGAGAGAGAGAGAGAGAGAGAGAGAGAGAGAGAGATATATTAAGGCATTTATTAAACAGTTAGTCATTAGAAGGTATACCAGACATTGTACTACATAAATTCGCTACGTGCCTTTAAGTAGTTTTCTGTGGAAAAGAGTACATTTTGGATTGGATTAGATGTAGCAAGATGTATATATGACATTTGTTAGTTACTTTACCTTGCCCAAGGCAACTCAAAGCAACTTACAAACAAATGAACACCCCCCCCCACATAGATACATTAAAACCAGTTGCGGAGGGGAGGGGGAAACCCCAACAACTTCAGAGAACGAGCAGAGTCATGGGGAAGGAGGCAGTCCCTAGGCATCATGCTTTGTGGAAGTTTAAGATGTGATAACCAACACTTTGCACTGTGCTTAGAAATGGGGAGCTAAAAAGGTAAAGGTAAAGGTACCCCTGCCAGTACGGGCCAGTCTTGACAGACTCTGGGGTTGTGCGCCCATCTCACTCAAGAGGCCAGGGGCCAGCGCTGTCCGGAGACACTTCCGGGTCACATGGCCAGCGTGACATCGCTGCTCTGGCAAGCCAGAGCTGCACACGGAAACGCCGTTTACCTTCCCGCTGGTAAGCGGTCCCTATTTATCTACTTGCACCCGGAGGTGCTTTCGAGCTGCTAGGTTGGCAGGTGCTGGGACCGAGCAGCGGGAGCGCACCCCGCCACAGGGATTCGAACCGCCGACCTTTCGATCGGCAAGTCCTAGGCGCTGAGGCTTTAACCCACAGCGCCACCTGCGTCCCTGAAATGGGGAGCTAGGCATGACTAAAATCAGAAATGGCCAGAAACAGGCACAATTGACACACCAGCTGAAGCTGAGCAAAATTACTCCTGGTCACACAGTCACTGAATATCCAGGAGCAAAGCTGGGCCCATGAGCACTCCCAAACTATGAACCTCATCTTTCAAAGGGAGCACAGCCCCATAGCACCTCTGTCATGTCCAAACTGCCTTTCAGCTTGTTTGCCTGTATGTATGTAGCTTATCAGTAACCTCAAGGAATGGTTCAAAGCCTCCACACCCTCCCTGTGAAATGTTAAGCTGATAGAGAGCTGCATACCATTCACACACTAGTGACAACCAACTTCAAACTTCTGGGTAACCTCTCCTTTGAGTTTTAAGGTGCATATTAAAGAGCATAAGGCACAGCCTTGAACCCTGTTAGACACCACCAGTCATCCCAGTGCATGTCAACCCACTACTGAACCACCGCCTAGTTCTGCTCCCCATCACAATTTTGCAACTGGCTTCAAATAGTGGATCCTGTGATTCTAGTGGGAAAACAGTAGAAATGGAAGCCTGAGACCTGCCCACCTCAATGCAGGTCGCTATTGTTCCAATTTGAAAAGAGTCTGAGAAAAAAAGTAATTTTCACAAGGCTAATCAAGGGGCTTTGGGCTGAAAATGGATTTGGGCTCTGTCTCCCAGACCCAACCCCAACATTCTCTGCTGTAAAATACTTGCACTCACAAGTGCCCTGCAATACTTTTTCATACATAACTACCCATTCAGATTGGTGGAATACTGTCAACTCTTGATTGTTGAGCATCCTCCAAGCAGATTATGTGAAGTCAAGTGAGACATTATGGAAAAATAAACTAACAATACAACACATCCATTGTACACTAATAATTACAATGCATTCAAACCAGTTTAAAATGTTTAGATAAAAAGAACCTAGAAATAATATTTGGAGCAATGACAAATTATACTGGATCTTACCCAGAGACGCTATCCCAAACATTCGATAAAAATCCCATTCCTTGGCATATCTAATTAAATCATCAGGTTCAGTGCTTTGGCTTGAATCCTGTAACTGCAACCATCTGATATAAGCCTCACAAAGCAAACAGAATATGCAAAGCTTCCCATGAATCTGAAATATGAAATAGCATTAGTTTCAGAGGCCCAGGGACATCAGGCATTTAACACTATTGTTTACCATTACAAACTATGTTGTTTTTTGCAAGTTTTATTGGTGTTAGATGCATAAGTCATCATAGAAGTCAGCTGTCTCATACTAGAAGATGCAGAATGGAAAAAGGAAAGACTGAAGGAGCCTAAATGAGGGCTGCCTCCACAGAGATGTGATGGAGCACACATCTTTCCCATCCAGGGACTTGTAACATACATATGAAAATGCAATGACTGCAAGAATAACTAAATGTTACTTGGCTCATAATCAGACTTCTGAATAACAGAACCATCTTCCAGAGCACTGCTACACACTGTGCTGCCCAAGGAGCTCAATTATTATTCATTCAGTTAATATGCTATATGGGCTTTAGAGTGACTTTCAAGAGTTGTAATTCTTTTTTGCCGTGGTGGGGAACAGGACAAGACAAAACTTCCAGAAAAGGATGCAAGCTGAAGTTAACATAAGTACTGCATGGAAAGGAAGAAAGAAAGACCAGTTTCACACCAAATATTTTCATTATGCCTCTCATAACTTTCTAACAAGAACTGCCTATCTTACACTAAATTAAGATAAGAAGGGAAAGCCCCAGGAACTTACATTTATCTTCGTATTGAACAGTATATGTCTATAAGCCTGTGCTTTGCATAAGATAGCATTAATTAAGATGATAACAGGATCATATTCTATATACTTGTCCACTGGTTTCTGACAGGATTTCTGAAATAACAGAGCAAGAACAAGTTAAAACATCACACAGTAATATTGCAGTGATATAGATACCATTACAGCTCTTGATAATTCCATGCAGCCTCATTTTCAGTCTAATACAACAAAAAACATTCATCTGAAAATGCTGCCTTGATAGCAAAATATTTATACCTTCACAATTCATCCAACCATAGTGTTGGCTATGGTGCATGTTTTTGACTCAGCACACCAAGTTGCAGTGAATTGCCATACTTAGAAAAATGCATAGAAGCTCATAAAATATTACCACCAAGGCTGTCTATTTTTATCCACGTGAACAGTAATTTACATTTCAATATTTCATCATACACTGTTGAAAGACAGATATTTTAGGCTTAATTCTATACTACTTATTAGATCGAAACAGAGCCATGTGATATAGAAGACGATCTGCAAGGACCATAAAAATATCTGCAAGCTTCTTTGAGTCCTTATCAAGGAAAAAAATGGGACATAAATTGATGATGATGATGATCCTGTCCTTCAATGCTTGGCACAGATGCATTCCAGAATTGCAGTACAGTGGTACCTCGGGTTAAGTACTTAATTCCTTCTGGAGGTTCGTTCTTAATCTGAAACTGTTCTTAACCTGAAGCATCACTTTAGCTAATGGGGCCTCCCACTGCTGCCGTGCCGCCAGAGCACGATTTCTGTTCTCACCCTGAAGCAAAGTTCTTAACCCGAGGTACTATTTCTGGGTTAGCGGAGTCTGCAACCTGAAGCGTATGTAACCCGAGGTACCACTGTAGTCATAGCCCATGGGGTGATGGTGTGTTGTAGCAGCAGCAGCAGCACTAAAGACAAGCTTAATGTTAATAATTATTAGAAAGGCACTAAAAAATAAAATACCAAATGTCAAATTAATATTATATGCCTGTGGTGCGGTATGTCCACATACAGTTAATCTGTTCCTGATACCATCATCTCAAAAGTATTGCTGAGCTGGAAAAGACTAGTAAAGGCAGACTGATAGAGGCTCATAAAATTATGGATGATGGAGAGAGAATGTGTAGAAACAAATTATTTTCCCTCCCAAAACAAAAGTCTGTGTTCTTCAGTGAAATTGACTGGGGTGCACAAACACCATCACCAAGTTGCTAGCAGTGAAAACTATAACTAGTGACAGATTATACTAGCATGTATACACTATGACTGGAGTATCTACATTTTCAAAAAACCTCGAGCAACAAAGCATAGCAGACAGTAATTTCCCCCCCAAAATAGCAATAGAGTGCTCTTATACTGGAATTTTTTTATTAGTGTTATGTGCTGGAGGAGAAGGGTTGTTACAAACCCCAAATGTGTATATACTGCCCAACGTTCTAAAAACTCCTTTTTTAAAAAAGATATTTATTAAAGTTTTCAGAAAATTATATAAAATAGGGGGAAAAAACAGAAAACAGAAAAGGCAAAAAGACATACATACAAAACACATACAACAACAAGTATAATTTCAATCCCTTATATTCATAAAACTTACTTTCCCAACCTCCTCATACATCCCCTTTCTGGATTCCAATCTCTAATTAAATCAATTCAGCAAATCCTTCCCCTAATTTCTGTTTAATTTTTGATCTTTCTTTTCTTGATTACATAATCCTTACAGCTAGAAACCCCTTAATTTCTAAATCGACATCGTTCTAACATTCAACAATTTTACAATGTTTCTTAAGATAGTCCTTAAATTTCTTCCAATCTTCTTCCGCCGTCTCTTTTCCCTGGTCTCGGATTCTGCTGGTCATTTCTGCCAGTCCCATATAGTCTATAACCTTCATCTGCCATTCTTCCACGGTGGGTAAATCTTCTGTCTTCCAATACTTTGCGATGAGTATTCTTGCTGCTGTTGTGGCATACATAAAAAAAGTTCTATCCTTCTTTAACACCAATTGGCCCACCATACCCAGAAGAAAGGCCTCTGGTTTCTTCAAGAAGGTATATTTAAGTACCTTTTTCATTTCATTATAAATCATTTCCCAGAAAGCCTTAATCCTTGGGCATGTCCACCAAAGGTGAAAGAATGTACCTTCATTCTCTTTACATTTCCAGCACTTATTATCAGGAAGTGGTAAATTTTTGCAAGCTTGACTGGAGTCATGTACCACCTATAAATCATTTTCATAATATTTTCTTTTAGAGCATTACATGCCGTAAATTTAATACCGGTGGTCCACAACCGTTCCCAGTCCTCAAACATAATGTTATGACCAATATCTTGTGCCCACTTGATCATAGCTGATTTAACTATTTCATCCTGTGTGTTCCATTCCAACAGCAAGTTATACATTTTTGACAGATTCTTAGTTTTGGGTTCTAACAGTTCTGTTTCCAATTTTGATTTTTCCACCTGGAAACCATTTTTCCTGTCTAACTTATAAATCTCCATTATTTGATAATAATGAAGCCAGTCTCGCACTTTATCTTTCAATTTCTCATAACTCTGTAATTTCAATTTATCCCCTTCTTGTTCCAAAATCTCCCAGTATTTGGGCCATTTAGACTCCATATTAAGTTTTTTTACAGCCTTTGCCTCCATTGGGGACAACCACCTTGGAGTTTTGTTTTCCAACAAATCTTTGTACTTGACCCAGACATTGTACAATGCTTTCCTGACAATATGGTTTTTAAAAGCTTTATGAGCTTTAACCTTGTCGTACCACAGATATGCATGCCACCCAAAAGTATTATTAAAACCTTCTAAGTCCAAAATGTCTGTATTCTCCAGAAGTAGCCAGTCTTTCAACCAGCAGAAAGCTGCTGATTCATAATATAATTTAAGGTCTGGCAGGGCAAATCCACCCCTTTCCTTTGCATCAGTTAATATCTTAAATTTTATTCTGGGCTTCCTGCCCTGCCAGACAAATCTAGAGATATCTTTCTGCCACTTCTTGAAACAGTCCATCTTGTCAACTATTTGCAATGTTTGGAATAAGAATAACATTCTAGGCAATACATTCATCTTTATAACTGCAATTCACCCCAACAAGGAAAGCTTCAAATTTGACCAAATTTCTAAATCTTTTTTCACTTCTGTCCAACATTTCTCGTAATTATCTTTAAACAAATTCACATTTTTAGCTGTCATATTAATCCCCAAATATTTCACTTTCTTAACCACAGTTAAACCTGTCTCATTCTGAAACCTCTCCCTTTCAATAGGTGTTAAATTTTTCTCCAATACTTTAGTTTTAAATTTGTTCAGTTTAAATCCTGCTACTTGACCAAACTCTTGAATTAATTCTAAAACCCTTTTAGTACTAGATTCTGGCTCTTGTAAGGTAAGTACCAGATCATCTGCAAATGCTCTCAATTTGTATTGTTTAGCTCCGACCTGTACCCCTTTAACCAACTGGTCCCTTCTAATCATATTCAGCAAAACCTCCAGGACTGATATAAAAAGTAATGGGGAGATTGGGCACCCCTGACGTGTCCCTTTTTCTATCTTAAATTCTTCCGTAACCACATTATTTACAATCAACTTTGCTTTTTGCTCTGAATATATTGCACCTATACCGTTTTCAAATCCTTGGCTCTTATACTGGAATTTTTTATTAGTATTATGTGCTGGAGGAGAAGGGTTGTTACAAACCCCAAATGTGTATATACTGCCCAACGTTCTAAAAACTCCTTGCCAGACAATGATGATACAGAAACATATTTGCCTCCTTGCATCAGGAAGCAAGGGTGCCTCACCAGTCACTAGAAATAATGGTTGGCTGCTGTATTGTTGGATAAACTCATGGCCATATCACAATGTACACTGATAGGAATAATTTCTCTCTTGTGGTATTGCTACTTACTAAAATTTTCTTTGACAAAGATGTTAAATTGTACCCAGCAAAATAGAAAGAGACACTTGTTACCTGAAAATGAAAAGTATGTGCCAACAGCAAGAACAATCAGTCATATCAAAGCAATCATGTTCATGCAAAATTTATAAAATCTGCCAACTTCTTTTATGCAAGCAAATACTGGATTTTATATACTTTCTGCTGAAGGAATTGCTTTTGTCCAGAAGACAGATAACATGTAGCAAAGACTATAAAATAGCACCGCTATTTTAGTTTTTATGTGAGGAAAATACATTTTCCTAGTGGTTAAATGATAATAAAATGCTGCCAAAGGACACTTTGACATTGAAAAGATGTGACAGTAGTTAAAACGTGTTTTATTACCATCTTTCAGTGCAGCTTCTTTTATCTAGCTTTCCCATCAACTATCTTGCTTGCCAGTTATTATTAATAAAAAAGCGAGCTTTACATCATGCTGTAAGCCTTAAGGACATCCAGTTTGCAATTTATATTATGGTATGTACTCAGCAGGACCTCAGCTATCTAGGTTCCACCCTGTTCCCCATCCAAATAAGAGCTTATCAGCCTCAACTTGGTGTCCACACTATTCCCCATTTTCAGAATGGTGGATCACTGTTGGGGAGATGCTTAAGTGGTTTTAAACTTGTGCTCTGAAGATTCTTCAGTGATTAGTTAGCAATGGCTAACTAATCATTTTGCACATTCTGGAATTTTCCGCTATCAGAATGTTGGGCCAAAACCTCATTCCATGCAAAAAATCAGCAAATGCCAGCAGACCAGGACAGCACCTATGTTTCTGCCTCCTCTGCCAATGTTTCCCTTCCCACTGTAGACAAATAAGAAAGGATATGAGGGGAAAGCCCCTCCTATAAAAACTCCTATTTTTATTACTATTTTGCAACCCATTCTTATGTTGTCTGAGCTTGTTTCCCTGTTACTTTTTTATTCCACACCACATACTGGGACTTAGAACACTTCATAATGGTCATCATGACAAATATATAAATATATTTAAATGCCATCATAACCCTAGCCATACAATATTCTTAAAAACATTCTATTTCAAATTATATTATTGCTTGGTGTTTTTAGACCATAAGCTGCACTGAAGTTGATGATGAGATGGGAAAGTCATTTGTTAAACATCATACAATACAGGGAAAGCAGGGTGTTAGAATGTTTGGGTGAGGAAGATCCAGAAATAAAGGAATGTACAGGAAACAGCCAGGGCAGCAGGAATACAAGACAGAGGAAATACAAGAAAGAGCAGAGGCAAGAGGCAAGATCAAGAGAAATAAACTGATACCCTATTTGCACCATACATTTACAGCTCTATTATACCACTTTAAGTAGTCATACCTTTCCTCAAATAATCCTAGAAGTTGTAGTTTGTTAAGTGTTTGGAGAGGCAACCCCCATTTTCCTTAAAAAGGTAAAGGTAAAGGGACCCCTGACCATTCGGTCCAGTCGCAAACGACTCTGGGGTTGCAGTGCTCATCTCGCTCTATAGGCCAAGGGAGCCGGTGTTTGTCCGCAGACAGCTTCCAGGTCATGTGGCCAGCATGACTAAGCTGCTTCTGGTGAACCAGAGAAGTGCATGGAAGCGCCGTTTACCTTCCCGCCGGAGTGGTACCTATTTATCTACTTGCACTTGGGACGTGCTTTTACAGAGCTACAATTCCCAGAGTGCTTAAACAATCCAACCATCTTCCCTGGGAACTCTGGGAACTGTAGCTCTGTGAGGGGAACAGTATGTCCCAACAGCACTCTGAACACTTAAAGTGCAGTTCCCAGAATTCTTTGGGGGAAGCTATTACTGTTTAAGGGGGTATGAAACTACTGTATTTTTAAATGTGCTGTACAGATGGGGAATATATAAGGATACATAAAGGTAGGAGCTTTAATTTTAACTTTCTGCACGAATAGTTTATCAAGAGTAAGACAATATTTTCAGAGCCCAAGAGGCAGATATTTGTTTAGACAGCTCTTAACTACAACTAGGTTCATAGAGAAAATGTGCACAAGTTGCACAGGTTTCTTTTTTTCTTTTTTCTACAAAGTTTTGATAAAGAGGCTCTCTATGTTCATGGCATGTGCCTTCAAGCTCTACAGAAGAAAAAGCCAGTGTCAACTCTACCTTAGAAACTTGGCTGCTGTCAAGCAACACAACAAAATTCCTAAAGTAACAGGCAGAAAATGCTAAATGGCAGCATCAGGTACCATGAGAAGTACAAGAGGTAAGTGAAAGGAAAGCACAAGGCATAGGCATCCTGAAGCCCCACAAATCTAACTAGAAAGATGTCCATAGATGAGTAGCACAGCAAGGGGCAAGACAATTTGAAGATCCTTTGCTTTGCTAGAAAAAATGAGCTGCAGTTTATATTAAATTTTATTTCTAAAAATGTTTGTAGTCAAGACAGATAATGAAGAATACTTGGATAAAAATTCATTGCAACACTCAGCCTTTGGGAGGTAGAAACAGGAAAGAGTTAAAATAGAATAAAAAGAGAAAGCCAATTAGCCAGGCGCTTGATGAGCCTGAAACAAGTCAGAGAGATGGACTAAGGACATGTTTAATTAAATATAGCATGGACTCTATTAAGGAACAGATTATAACTATAATTAAATGAAGTCATGCTGGTTTTTCAAAACAGGAAATCAGAAAGTGTGTTCTAAGAACAACAGATTAAAAACAGGTTCAGGATGCAAAACTGAAGAAGTCCTTCATCCTTATTCAGCTTCAGATCCTTTATTTGCATTGTATGTTAAATATCTGAAACTGAATAAGCAAAAATTCAAATATATTTTGATAACTGAAGTTTAACTGTTTGGTTATCAAAAAATTATCCTATGTGAACTGCCCTGAGATTAATAATAATAATAATAATTTATTCAGCTGCTTTCGGAATACACAGGCATAAAGCTTACTTAAGTACATACACAAAATTACATGGTTTTTCACAAGCCTTACAAGTTGAAGGAGCCCCCTCTCCCCCACCCCTTTAAACACACAATAGGGCATTCTCTAAATAACAGTGCATTAAGCACATTCCACAGTTTATGGAGACATATATTACACTTGAGTCTCCGTTTTGTGTATAAAATCAACAAAGCAAAATTCATGCTATAAGCCTGTCAGAGATGTATTCTATCAGTCTTTGATAAAGAACTGCACTCAAGTAATTGTGTAACAAGTATGTCTAGATGAACCAATACTCCAATTTCTTTTTCTGAACTGCAATCTTGAACAATAAAGGTTGTTCAGGCAGTGATTTGATTACAAAGGCAAACCACATTGAAGTTTTATTATAATCAAGTGGTATATGAATCTAGTTAGTGAGTTAAAGGTAAAGGGACCCCTGACTGTTAGGTCCAGTCACAGATGACTCTAGGGTTGCGGCGCTCATCTCGCTCTATAGGCCGAGTAGCCGGCGTTTGTCCACAGATCGCTTCTGGGTCATGTGGTCTGGCGAACCAGAACAGCGCACGGAAACGCCGTTTACCTTCCCGCCGGAGTGGTACCTATTTATCTACTTGCACTTGACGTGCTTTCGAACTGCTAGGTTGGCAGGAGATGGGAACGAGCAACGGGAGCTCACCCAATCGCAGGGATTCAAACCACCGACCTTCTGATCAGAAAGCCCTAGGCTCTGTGGTTTAGACCATAGCACCTAGTTAGTTAGTTAGTTAGTTAGTTAGTTAGTTAGTTGAATGAATGATTTTTAGAAGATACAAAAAGGACGAGGGGGAGAGAGACCAGTTATATCTGAGCCTTCCATCAGCAGAAAGGCTCCTGAAGCTTATGGAATAAATTTGGGGGGCACACACAGCAGGTTGCAGGGAAGTGGAATAGGCAAAAACTGCTTCTCTCCTCATTACACTGTACAAAAGAGCTATTCATAAGCACAAAGAATGCCATTGGATACAACCCATTGTAACTGCAATACAGTGCCAGTGGAGCTGTACCCTCAAGTCAGCATAATGAAGGAATTGCCAATTTTTGGATGCCTATGGACATATCTGCAAACTGGAAAAAAACCTGTTGTTAGTGCCATATACACTACTATCTATATTACTGGTTACAATACAATGTTTCCTCCAAGTCTAATTTCAACTGGGACACATGCACAGTGGGCATCAGGGAAAGGCTCTGTGCATGTGTAACTGTGGGCACCAAATTCCTGGCATAATGGAAAGCAGCAGATCTAGCTCAAGGCCAGTGGATCATCTTTTACCATTTATACAGTGTTTTTATTTTAAAAAATAAAACCAAAAATACAGCCACTGCCGAAAAGGTTACAAACCAGTAAGATGAAAACATAAATCAGGATATGGCCAGAAATAGGAAAGAATTTGGTTGCTTTCAGCCCTGCCCCCACATGCAGTGTTTTATTCTTCAGCCACTGACATTTCTAGTGCCTCAAGTTCTGTCTTCTCCCTCATGCTTATCAACATTTATATGCAATACATAGGCTTGGGGTGATAGGCTATCAGGGGAAGCAGAACTACCACTCTTCCCCACCGCCTAATATGACAGTTTCAACCCTAAACAAGTGTCTTGGGTTGATAGTAGGCTGCATGAGAGCTAACAAGATGAAGCCTCACCCACATAGAATGTATTGGCTTAGAAACATGCTAATTTTGATGAAGGCTGAGATTTGACTTTGGCCTCAGTACTATCTATTGAGGCACTGGTGGTGCTGGTTGCTAGGAGTGCTTTTTTAGCAGTTTAGTCTGGTTCAGCAACTATGGCCCTACCTAGAGAAAGCTGACTTTGTGGCCTAGCTGACCCAGCCACATTGATGCATGCCTTGACTGCATACATGTTGGATAATGCACTGTATGTTGTTCCCTCCCTTGATGACTGTTCAGAAATGACAACTGGTACAGAATGCAGCAGCTAGAACACTTGTGAAAGCTGAGTGTGCAGATTATAGAACAACAAAAACAATAATTTATTTGTACGCTGCCCATCTGTGTTGGCCCAGTAACTCCAGCATATATAAAAACATAGTCAAACATTAAACCTTAAAAAGTTTCCCTATACAGGGCTGCCTTCAGATGTCTCCTAAATATATATATACAGTGGTACCTCGGTTTACGAACTTAATCAGTTCCGGAAGTCCGTTCTTAAACCGAAACCATTCTTAAACCAAGGCGCGCTTTTCTTAATAAGGCCTCCTGCTGCCAGTGCCCTTCCACAGTTCGAATTCTGTTCTTAGACCGAGGTAAAGTTCGCAAACCAGCACACTACTTCCGGTTTTGCGGAGTTTGTAAACCAAATCATTTGTAAACAGGACTGTTCTTAAACTGAGGTACCACTGTAATTACTCATCTGCTTGACATCTGATGGGATGGTATTCCACAGAGTCGGCACCACTATCGAGAATGCCCTCTGCCATGTAAACACAGTAGCAACCATCCAAATTATATTGGAGTTTGAATGACCAAGTTCTACCAAAGGTCTAGGTGAATAAGATACATTTTTACATGGCAGGCTGAACAACCCTGAGAACACCTGTGCCTTGAAAGGGAGAGAATTCCACTGTCAGGTGAGAGACAGGGAAGGCTGACTTCCATGAACCACACTATGAACTCTGCTTGCTGGTGAGACTATAAGACTCCCTCCACCCATCTCTATCTAAGGGCTTGCCCTGCCACACTTATGCAAAGTTTAAACACCTCACTTCAGTTCCGCGCACGTGGACAGCCACGTGCAACCCCCCCCCCACGTGGACCGCCATAGTACAACCCACATGCCTTTTCCTACTTGCAGAATTAGCAATCCTAATACGTACCCATAAAAGTACGTTATTGTTGTTGTTATTACGTACCCATAAAAGTACGTTATTGTTGTTATTACTGAAGTGCAGCCAATCCATATTCTAGTTACTGAAGAGTTCGGAAAACTATTCGCATACTTTGTAATCTATTACTAACCCCACCCCCGTCTCCCTTCCATGGGCAAGTATCTCTACCACCCCGATACATTCCTTTTGGTCAGTCAGTCCCCCTCTATTTCCTTCCGATCTCCTCGCTCGGCCCGATACTTCTCTCTCAAAACTTGACTCACGCAGATAGAAATACGCAGCACGCCACGCTGGTAATCCTTGTACAGCTCAGGAGCCTTCCTACTGCACTCAATGCACCTATAAGCTCCGGGTTCTTCCATCTCCCTCGGGAGCCCTGAGCCGCAAGATCCCGTTGCCACAGAAACGGCCGGCCCCTCTCCTCGGCCTCGTTCACTTCCGGGTTCCACGAGCAGAAGCGGGGAACCAGGAGCAGCCGCAGAGCATCTTGGTCTTCGTAGTTCACGAGCCTCTCGAAGCTCCGCGGAGACCCGGCGGCTACAAACTACAATTCCCAGAAAGCAACCCGGTCCACCCGTTCCTCGCCGGGTCCCAGAGCAAAAGAGGGAAACGCAAAAAAGTTAAGTTGCTGTGCGCAGGCGCGCTGGGAAGATGGCACCTGCCGCTGCGTTCGGGGGCCGTGGGCCAAGTGTCAGTGCGCCGTCGGGGCTGCTTTCGATGCTGCTGTGGCTGTTGGCGGCGACTCAGCCGGCGCTCGCCCTGACGGAGCAGTACCCGTCGTTATCGCTTCTTAGGCAGGAGCCGCGCCGTCAGCAGGGCCAAGGGAGCAGAGGCTGCCCGGACTTCCTGGCGGCTGAGTGGGGAGGGGAGCAGTACGCGGCTGCCGCAGCCGGCGACTGTGGTGAGTGGCGGGAGGGAGGGCGGAAAGAGCCAGCGGCGGTTGCTCGGCTTTCTGGCGGGGAGGGGGAGCCACGCCGCCGCCGCCCTCCTTCCTCATCGGGTCCTGCCTGAGGCGGCGGGATCCTGAGGTGGCTGAGTGGGCTGTACCATTTGAGGGCGCAGGTGGGGGGGGGGAGATAAGAAGCTCTCTCAGCCCAGCAGTCAGAGGGATCTCTGCTAGACGCTTCCATGCTTCTACCTAGAGGACCACCCTACCTCCCAGCAATTTCATATTCCGCGCCTGCATTTTGAAGTGGTACAGCCCGGCTCTCCGCCTCCTTATGACTTGACACTTCATTCCGCTGCATGTGTGGACTGGGCCTGAGGGGAGGAAGGGCAGGGCGCGCCCTTCCCTTCTCTTTCCGAAGTGTGCTCCGCTCCGCTTGCTTAAGGGAGAGGCGGCAAGTCTCGGCTGGCTAGAAAGCGGCTGTGTTGAGTGATGAGCTGCTGCTGCTCCTGCTGCTGCCGCCGCCTCCTCTCCCAAGGGGCCAAGCCGGCTCGTGCAAATTCACCTGTCAAGTTCTTTTGAGTAGCGGCGGAGAAGCAGAAAACTCTTCCTGACTCTTCGCTTGCCGCGCTCTGCAGAGTGTCATAAACCGAAGCCCTGAGGCGCTTTCAATGGAGCGAAATCCAAGTACGAAGGTGCACTTTAATTTGCCCTTGCCTTCCCCTTCTGATGTTTCATTGCGGGGACCTAGTATACAGTTCAGCAGCAGCAGCAGCAGAAGGGGAAGGCAAGGGCAAATTAAAGTGCACCTTCGTACTTGGATTTCGTTCCATTCAAGAGCAAGGAACTAAAGTTTCCTTGCACATTTTACCTCATCTAGGTGCACACCTAAACATGTAGAGTGAATGCAGCGTGAGTGTTCTTTATTTACTGCATTTCCCCGTGTATAACACGCCCCTTATTTTTTGGGACTCCAAATAAAGAAATCCCCCATATGCACTATAAGTGTTAAACTTGAAAAAAAGTCTTATACATGAAAAAAGGTACGTTTAGCAGTTGTATGGCATCCCATAACACAAGGTGCAATATTTGAACATGTGAACTGTTGTATAATTAGCACTGCCTTCCTTAGTGTCCAAGTTCTGTAGCCGTTTTAAGCTGAGCATACCAATTAACAGTGAAAATGTTTCCATTTTAGATTCTTCTTTATTGAACTTTCATGACTCAGACTGTGAACTACAAAGGTCTCCCTCTTGTGAATCCCTGCTTTCCCTCAATACTGAAAAACTTTTGGTATGTTTATTTGTTCACTGTGTATAGCAAGGAGACTGCTGATGAATTTTTGCTGAAGTGACATATCTATTACAATGATCATAATACTTAAGAAATGTATTTATCAATCCAAAGGAAAGGAAATCAAATTTATTAGTTTACATACACTGTTTGAAGACTGCAGATGTTAAGATGCTAACAGTATTTGAACTATGAATATCACTGAAACTGTAAATATTTTAACTTGTTTTAAAGAATACATGTTATTTTCCAGATCCATTAGAACCAACTGTTCTTGCTTTATCTGGTGTTAAATTTTGATGTGATAAGCACTTTGGACCCAATCTAGCTAAGCATTTTTAAGTCACATGATTTCCGTGGTAGAATTAAGCCTTTGCTTGACACTGTTGCAGGGAAGTCATTAAGACTTAATTTAACTTTGGTTTGTTCATGCCCTCAATTTTTATTTTGGCGGTGTTAGTTTAATTTGGTAAATGTTTTGCAGAGTCAAGCAAAGTCACTTGCAGAACAAAAAAGATTTCCATTTGCCACAGATGATGACAATACCAATGAAGAATTAGGTAAGAGGTTCTGTGTGTGATTGGTGATCAGTAGTGGCTATATATAGTTGAATTATATCACTTATGAGTGCTGCAAAATGTTTTGAAGATAGTGGTACTGAGATCTAATAATCCTAATTCATTTTTAAATACTTGACCATGACTGTCCACAGAATAAAATTAAGATGAAGAGCATTAAGTTGTATTCAGTCCTGTATGTGTGTGAGTGGACCGGACTATTACTTATGCAGTGGGACTTCATGGTCCCCTCATCCCTCTTCACCCTGCCTTCCTGGTAGCCCTCCACATGCCTGAAAAATCTGCTCTAGAAGGTTGGTTTGCTGGAGGACAGATTTTGGAGGATGGTGAAATTCCTGTCACAGGTTTGGAAGGCTGCTTATGTAACATAGGATTCTTCCCATTGACACTTATAAAATAATTCATTTTTGCATTCTGTCCTCTTAACCTGAATTTTGTTTATTGGGAAACCACATTAAAGACTTTTAGACACAGTCTTTAAGATGGAGTGACTTTCCAGTCTTTCTCAGCCCTATGTGGAGAAGCCAGGTTAATAGCTTTATTGAATATTTCAATGGCTTTATCCAGATTGCCTGTTTGCACTTCAGTTACCCCCATAGATGCCAGAGATTAAATCTGGGACCATTTACATGGGTGGGATTGGAATGTTTTTCTTTGTTACTTATTGCCGCCAAGTGGAAATTTTAAATTACCTAAAAGTGTACAGTGATGCAAAGTGTGGGCTACTTTTTACAGGAAAAAATCACTGAATATTTTAAATGTTGATACTTTAATGAAACTATTTCCTGATTATTATGTTGTAGTATTTGATAGCTTATGAAATAACTTCTTTTCGAAACTTTGTTTTCAGAAATCATACCCCTCAATTAAACTCCTTGACAGGTATTCAGCAATTCTTATATGCATGGCAAATGTGGAATTCATAACACTAACCCGTAACACTATTTTGACAGCTTTCGCTTATGTATTGATTGGCAGTGGCCTTTATGATGAAGCTGTGCGGCACTTCTCCACAATGCTCCAGGTGATTTTTCACTCCTATTACATAGTAGTTTTAGACTTAGATAATAGAACTCCCCAAGGTAGAATACCTGCCTTCCTAGAGAAGAATGGGCCTGAGGCAGAACTCCTTGAAGGTAACAGAGTTAAAAATGTAAACAGAAGGCTATAGCTTGATGTGAAGAGGGATATGACTGTTATGGAAATGTTACATGGGGAGGCAACTTAGCTTAACTTGACATGCAGCTTCTTGGGGTCTTGATAGGAAAATTTCACAAATTATAATTGAGCAGGCATGTCTACTCTGAATCACAGCCCAATATGATTGCACTATTGTAAAGGTTCAGGCTGGAAGGTTTTGGTAGGAGGACAGTGTTAAATTCCTTGGTCCATAACTGCTGCAAGTCCCAAACTAGATATAACATGTGTGTCCATGTATGATTTTGAGTGGGGGAAATGGCTGGCAGAGAAAGAGTTCAATAGTGCTACTATTCTTCTACTCAAATTCACAGCCACCGAAAAATGATTTTGGTGGCAGTGGGAAATGTCAGCAGAACTTGGCACATCACATATAAGTTCAATTCCTTCAGGCTCAAACTATATGACTTTGAAAAGCAGCTCTGCTGCCCTAATCACCAGAATACTTTTCACTTCTCCTGTTGTATTATGGAAATTTTGTGTAGCTGTAATTTATGCATTCATGTACTAGAATGTATTATTTAATATATGAATATGGAATGAGATTTGTAACTACAGTATAGCAAAGAAGAGGCCTGAAATGAGCAATGGTCTTTAAAGTAAGTTAGTTAGTAAGGAGTTTACAGAGACAGTGCAAAGACTAAAGGAGCACACACACTCCACTCCTATAGTAGTTTCCCCTTTTAAGCATCTTCTGTGTAAAACTGCCCACCAAGCAGCTCTTTAATTGTATGCATAAGCCCAAAGTAACTCCTTAGAAATGCAAATGAATGTGGATGCAATGCATGAATTTTGGCTTTGGTTATGTATGATGGAATGTAGCATTCACTATTAGGACAAGTGGAACCTTCTAAAGATTATTTTATTTTGCTTCAAACAGGAGCAACCAGAGCTTGTTAGTGCAATTTATGGACGAGGGATAGCATATGGAAAGAAAGGGCTGCATGTGAGTATAGCATTTTTAAAGCCGCATATGATAATGAATTCCAAAATATATATGTATTAGCCAGGGCTGGCCTAAGGCGTTTTGGTGCTTGTGGTGAACAAAAAAAAATATGTCACCTCACCTGGTACTCAGAGATAGACTGCTCCTGAACCTGGGAGCTCTATTTGTTTCTTACAGTAAGCGGTTAGAATTGCAACTTTGCCTAAGACAGAAGATTTGCAATAATGAGGTGGGGGTTGGTATTGGTTGGTTCTATACAGCCGTGTGAAGGATTCTCTTTTCCTTCAGGATTGCTGGGATCAGACACTGCTGTCACTCTCTGCACATTTTTAATGGACAACATCAGTTGTGTGACGTTTCCTTCTATTCCTCCATGACTCCATACTCTCCACTTCCAGGGAAGCAGTTTCCCCAGCAGCGGTCATGGCACTCTAGCCCAGGGTAGTCAACCTTTTTATACCTACCGCCCACTAATGCATCTTTCTTGATGCTAAAATTTCCTTACTGCCCACCAGTGCTCGATGGAAGGAGGATTCAGCTTGTGCCGTAGAACCCCCTACCGCCTACCTAGAATCCTGTAACGCCCACTAGTGGGCGGTAGGGACCAGGATGACAACCCGTGCTCTAGCCAATGATTTTTGCTCAAGAGGAATGTACTTATTCCAAACCCAGAAGTTATTTGTACAGTCCCTTCACTTCTGATTGCTTTTTAGGATACATATTATTTTTGCAACTACAATAATGATAAAGTATAAATGCTGACGATTTTTATTTCCCTTCTACCATCTGAGGCAGTTGCCTCATTGTGCTTCATGGGCAGACCAGCCCTGGCAATAGCAGATTCATGATGGTCCCATAGTAAATGGAATACTTAGCCTTGTTTGTCTGATGGTGCATGCATGTGACTCTTAGCACACATCAAAATATTCCATGATGAAACCAAGAATTTTGATTCGCTGAGTGTTGTACCATTTAAAAATTGTCACTATAACCTCCCTATGACTAAGCATACATTGTTACTTACGTATTTCCCCCTCCCATTTTTAAGGATATAAAAAATGCAGAGCTAGCATTGTTTGAGCTGAGCAGAGTCATTAGTCTGGTCCCAGATCAAGCTGAAGTGTTTGAGCAGCGAGCAGAGGTACTTCCTCCACTTTTAAAAGACTTTCTGATGTCTATACCTTATCTAGTTGTTATTTTTATACAGTTATTTTCTGTATGTTTCTATATGTTTATTGTTGAAAGTTCTTGGTCATATTCCTAATAATATAATATATGAATTAAGATTTAATATTCATCAATATACAGCTATCAATACATTAAGACAAAAATAAAATAGAATAAAAATACTAAAGCTACTCACAAAACCTATTCAATTATGAACATGAATACACAAACTGAAAAGCATAATTACACTAATGTTTGTAGCTGTCAGCCTTCAGAGGGTCTGTGAATGTCATTAACTCTTCATTTTCTTGTTAATGTATAGAAGGATGCTTGTAATAATAAATGCAACAATTTTTTTATAAGCTATACAGATGGGCTTAGAAAAATTTTAGTAGGAAGAAATATGTCATTTCAGTAGAACCCAAATCCACTTTTTCTCTTTCAGCCCCTTAATACCTGACAAAATGAATAGGTCTTAGTCTGCTTTTTAAAGTTAAATATATGTAATGTAATATATGCATGTGCTCCAATCAATTTTAATATACAACTTTTTTTTACGTAAATAATGCACTTGTTTAATTACTCAATGCAAAATTAATTTTTTGTGCATAGTTATTACATATTGCAACCCAAAATCATTTTGAAAATGAAGGATTATTTGTACAATCTTGCTCAAAGTATTATCTTGGTTTTACAGATACTGTCACCTCTGGGTCAAATGAGTGAAGCGCTGGCTGACCTCACTAAAGCTATTCAGCTAAAACCCTCCGCACGACTTTACCGACACAGAGGTACTCTTTACTTCATATCTGAGGTTAGTTTTCAGTTGAGCACCTGCAGAGAATAAGCTGGGATAGGTGCTTAGTCTCAAGGGTCATATTTGCAGTGTATATATGATATACCTACAAGCTATTCTATCTATCTCCTTTAAAGAGAACTGAGTTTGGGAGGCAGGGGGAGATCTCCTACTCTCTTGCCCGATCTCTTGCAACAAGATAGCCTTACAGAATCTGTCTGAGGAAACAGATTCAAGTATTTTAGACTGGGAGAAACTGCTGATACATATTTTTTAAATTGTTTAAAAGCATTTAATTTGTTTATTTAAGGCACGTATACACTACTACTTCTTTAAAGAGTTAAAGGCAGAACACAATTTTGTTAAAAAACATTTTTTTCATTCTTTTAGAGCACCAACTTAGTTACAAAGATTGCTGATTCAAAAGTAGAAGGAACAGCTGATATCTGTAGAGATTGTGGCAGCAGATTATTTCTGGGGACTTTTCTTGACTTATTATCACTCCAGTTTCTTCAGTTACCATAATTTAGGTTTCCCTTGGAACCATTATAAAAATAGAGGAAACATATTTCTTTTGTAAACTACTGAATTCAGTGAAGCTCCCAAGTAATAGGTCTAGGATTGTAGCCCAAAGCCACCATAAACTGTTCTATTCATTTTAAGAGTTGATAATTTTGTGATATGGAAGGCTTGGTATCCTGTAACTATAACATTATTTGTGTTGCCTTTGTGTTAGATCTAGCAGTTTTCTGTCTGATGGAAGTTGTTTTTCTGTCACAGGACTATTCAAGTGCCCATGAAGACTTTCAGAACTCCCTTGAACTAAACAAAAACCAACCTATAGCTATGCTTTACAAAGGTTTAACATTTTTTCACAGAGGACTTCTAAAGGTAATTATTTTGAATAACTGTGCAATTTCTACTATATGTGTGATGAATGCATATGTTTATTTATTATTGAATTTATATACTACCCTTTGGCTGGAGGTATGTTACCATTAGCCATTAACAAAGTCTGCTTTATGAATGTACCAATCCAGAGTGCTTAGCCTTATCTATTCTGAGTGTCTTTCCAAAGGTCCAAACAGGGGCCTTTACATTGTTTAAGGAGAATGGAACACTTTTAAAATGTTTCAGCAGTAACTACCTTAATTTGTATCTAAGAGACTTCACAGTAACATACCGTAATTGTATCAAATAATTATATGTATCTAATATATCAGTTGGCATTACCTCTATTTGAGTGTTTGGGTTGGCGCTTAATATATCTGATAGATAAATATAGAACAATCTAGAGAGATTTTAAAGTTGTTTATAATCCTGTCCCTGATGTTAGTTATTTGTTGAGTTTATCATTTGGTTGATAGACCTTAGGCAAATTTGTGATAACACAAATGTATATTAGTAGATTGATTGTGTGATGCTAAGAGAGACTAAGCTTTTTGGACATTTCATATTTCAGTTTCTGAGGACATTTTTGCACATGCAGTTATAAATATATTGTCCAATGTATTGCCTTGTGTTTGCCTGTACAGATCTTCCACAAAGTATTTCCATAATTATTCAAAAATCCCAATAGGAATTATTAATCTTAATAGCACAAAATTTTAATTTACAAGAGTAAATGGTTGTGTTTTACCCAGGAAGCTATTGAATCATTCAAAGAAGCCCTTAAGCAGAAAGCAGATTTCATTGATGCATATAAAAGTCTGGGGCAGGCCTATCGGTAAGCAAAATGCCTTTACATTTCACTCTTTGACCCTCAAATGTGAATTGTGTAAGGAACATATAGAAGGGAGGTTTTCCACCAGACTTTGTTATGCTGGTTTGTTAAAATGTTCGGTTATCACTTTAGTAATATAATATGAGACTGAAACGTAACTCCAATAATTTAATGGGGGGCAAGTTATTTTAAGATTAAAGGTAAAGGTACCCCTGCCCGTACGGGCCAGTCGTGTCCGACTCTAGGGTTGTGCGCCCATCTCACTTAAGAGGCCGGGGGCCAGCGCTGTCCGGAGACACTTCCGGGTCACGTGGCCAGCATGATGAAGCTGCTCTGGCGAGCCAGCACCAGCGCAGCACACGGAAACGCCGTTTACCTTCCCGCTATAAAGCGGTACCTATTTATCTACTTGCACTTAAGGGTGCTTTCGAACTGCTAGGTGGGCAGGAGCTGGGACCGAAAAAAAGGGAGCTCACCCCGCCGTGGGGATTTGAACCGCCGACCATGCGATCGGCAAGCCCTAGGCACTGAGGTTTTACCCACAACGCCACCAGCGTCCCACATATTTTAAGATTACTTTGGAGTAAAAAGACTTCCTTTGCCAAAAATAATATATACTTTCAAAGTCATTTTCCTGACTGGTCTTTTTATATCTTAAGCAGATTAAATTAGATAATACTGTCAGACACATACCTACTAAGGAGTAGGAATAATTGTGTCCCAATCTTCATTACATGCATGTAGGATTGCTGCTTGAAAAAATCACAGATTTATTGTTGAACTTATTTTTGATATGATACTGATTTTTAGAGCCTACGTTGGTTGATTTCAGTAAATAGCAACTTTACTAAATAAACATTTTAATTGCTGCTTTTTGCTATTTATTTATTACCTTAGAGAGCTTGGTAACTTTGAAGCTGCTACAGAAAACTTTCAAAAGGCACTGATGCTAAATCAAAATCACGTTCAGACAATACAACTTGGGGGAATGATGCTTTATCATCATGGTAGCCTGAATGAAGCTCTGAAAAACTTTAAGGTAAGGAATTGTGACGAGTTACAGCACTTCCATCATATATATTCATTATATCTTTCTGTGCTGTGTGTGGTTATTATATAAGCAAACAAACTTACATAAATCAGACACCTTTAGGCTATTAAGCTCTCAAATGTGCATACAACCACAATGACTTGCATGTTCCCTGTCATATATAAGAAAAGTTGCAGCCTTCTTGAGGGCTTCCCTTAGATTGAAATACTGTATTGATATTTCTGTCCAGTGGATAACAGTAGGAATGGGCTGAACAAAAGCCTTTCCCCTGTGGAAGATTTCTGCTTGTTTGTTTGAAAAACTGGTGCATCGCTTCTCCTTTTCTTCTAACTTCCACATAGACTCGAGATGGCTGCGACAAATTACTTTTCTACTGTTATGGATGTGTGGATAAAGAGTAAATAAAGATCTGTGGTTTGTTTATCTGCAATCTCACAAATGTATTGATTATTCTCTTTTCAATTTTCTAGAGGTGTCTGCAACTAGAACCATATAATGAAGTGTGCCAGTATATGAAAGGTCTTAGTCACGTTGCTATGGGGCAATTTTATGAAGGAATAAAAGCTCAAACTAAAGTTATGTTAAATGATCCTTTGCCTGGTCAGAAAGCTAGTACAGAGTACCTGAAAGTGAAATACCTCAGAGGTAAGTTGCTGCTAATGAAATATTCATTGTTTCATACCCAGATCCAGGATATTTTTTCAGCCAGAACTCAGTTCTGGTATCTCTTGGGTGGGCACCATTGCCATTATAAGAGAATGCTAATTGGCATGCCCTTTCTGTAGATTTGTTTTTAAGTGAAAATAAAAAGTTATGTATATGACTACTTACGTAACTATTGGCTCAGGATATTTATTCCTTAATAAAGACTGAATTTGTGCAGTTGTCCAATTGGATACAGTTTGCCAAGGGGGAAAGTATGTATTTCAAGGAAAGGGAGACATATTATTTTAATTATTTAGAAAACTTATCAAAAGTCAAAAAATTTCTTCAAGTGGTGTACATTGAAATGGCATTGTGAAGTTGTAAGGTTTAATGGTTGCAGTGATAAAAGTTCCTCACTTAAAGAATCTCTGCTAATGGAAGAAATATTAGGGAAATCATCCACAAGTTTATACTACTTTAAGGAAGTACAGTGCTTTTGTATGGAAAGATCCCCAGATACAGCATGTGAACAGTGACATGGTTATAGTTTGTGTGTGGATTTGGGGGAGGGCCATAGATCAGTGGTAGATCATGTGCAGAAGGTCCCAGTTCAATCCCTGGCATCTCCAGGTCGGACTGGGAGAAATGCCTTTCTGAAACCCTGAAGAGCCACTGCCACTTAGTGTAGACAAGACCAAGCTAGACGAATCCAGCTCAGTATAAAGCAACTTCATATGAGCTCCTTATGTGTTTTTCTTCAGCACTGCAGATCGCTTGAAAAGCATTTCGCCTAGAGATCTTTGTAAGTTGACTTGCAGGAAACGGGGCTAAATGATATTTACTTCCTTCACAGAATATTCTCGCTATCTGCATGCCCACCTTGATACCCCACTTACAGAATACAATATAGATATGGATCTTCCTGGGAAGTTTAAAGATCACTGGGCCAAAAATCTTCCTTTTCTCATAGAAGACTATGAAGAGCAGCCGGGACTACAACCACATATAAAGTAAGTAACTAAATTTACCAGTTCTTGGGCTCTGCTGGAAATGTTTGCTAATGGCAGTTCAACTTTAATCGCATGGCTTCAAATATAGGCTATGGTTTTATAGTACGTGTTTGTAACAGGTACAAGTTGATTTCTAGCCTGCACCAACTCCAAAAATGTGTTCTGCTCAAAATGGACCTATTGAAATAAATGAACTAATCTGAGTATGACTTAGTCATAACCCTTTATGTTTTTGTTGTATCTCTAGCACCAATTTCCCAATACTAGTTTGTTGCTGTTCTGTGCTACTTTTATACTGGTTTTGTGCTGGTGTTGGGTTTTATGTTGGTTTTACTGAGTTAGTTTATGATGTTTAATATATGTTGTTTGGTTGATCCATAACTTTTTAACCTGCCAAGGGGACTTAGTTGGTGGACAGCATAATGTAATATTAATTTATGGTCCATTTTGTTCTTGAAACTGAGGAAAACCAAATACCTCAACAATCCTAGAGGTCCAAAATAATGAAAAGCTAGTGCAGAAAGTGGCTTCATTGTTCTACAGTATGCCCTTTAGTCTGTACCATAAAGAACAGTTTCTGCAAATGTTTCTATTTATTTTTCTTCTTTTTCACAACAATTCAAATTTTATGGTGTGTTGTGGCTCTGGAGCTGTCATTTCACTTAAGAAAGGCAACTCTGAATTATTCTTTTTTCCCCCAGTTGTATTTCCTCAGAAGCTGAGGACTCTGTATAGTATGTGACATTCCTGCAAATGAAAGAATTCTAGAAAGCAACTCGATGATCTCTGAAACAGTATTTGTTAGATTATTTGTTAGAGGCTGCTTAACTATTGTTTGTTCAGAGGGCACTTGGAAGTTGTGATCTTGGTATTCTTGCTGGCAGGATAAGCAGCAGTTAAGACTCATTTAGATGGATGTGAACACGCGGTCCTTGACCTTTCAATATGTCTGTTGGACTCCATCAGATTCCATGACTTCTATGGTTTAAATACAACAGATAACAGGGACACTTATATTACAAAATTAATAATTCCAGTCCAACACAGAGCCTTTATGTTACCCCGACTGAACATTTTCCCCTCAACTTTCATCAAGGGCAGATATTTAAACATCCCCAGAAATGTTAGACATTGCAGATGTTTTTCAAATGTGCTGGACACTGTAGAACGTATTCTTTTCTACTGTCCATTGTACAACCAGCTATGTAAGTGCTTGCTATCCCCCTTTTTTTGGGTAGTCTAGCACAATGAAAATATCAGATTCTATTGGTCTGACATTAACCCAGAAGTAACTGCTAGGGTGGCTGAGTTTTCTCTTAGAGTGGTAAATGGCACTACCTAGCGGGAAGAAACTCCACTGAAAATCCTCATTACATATTTTATATGCCTGTTTATTTGTATATCCAAATATATATATATATGGATGTTTTATGATGGCCTATATTTGCAATGCCTAATAAAGGTTTGGCGAAGTAAGTAAGACTCGATCAGAAAAGAAATAGCACAGTAGTTTTCCTGTAGGACTAATTGCAATTGTTAACAGTCAACAGGTTTACCATATCCATTGGGTTAATCACCCTTCTCCTACTACCCTTATGAGAAAAACCCCATCCCACCCTCCCATTATATATAAGGGTCTGGTGACTTCTGTTTCAGTGTATCTGAAAAAGTGTGCATGCACACAAAAGCTTATATCCAGAACAAACTTATTTGGTCTCTAAGGTGCTAGTGGACAAATTTATTTATTTATTTATGCCCAAATAGCGTTATAAAAAGGAAAGCTGCAATAAACCTTGGCAGGGGTTGGTAATCTTAAACCATATTCCTAATGCTTGTCTATCTCACTGGCTGCTACTAATATAGAATCTATGTAAGAAATCATCTTGATATTTAATCCTGGCTTTATTTGTGATTTTAAGGGATGTACTACTTCAGAAATTTGAAAACTATAAACCCGAAATGCAAGAGATTATATGTGTTGCTGATCAGTTGGGTTCCCTAATGCAATATGAGACCCCTGGATTTCTTCCAAACAAGAGAGTACATAGAGGTACACTGGAAAAAACTTTATTGGAATATGGAATTAAAAGTATAATGGTGCTTGCTGTGATTAGCATTGGATATTCTGCAATAAAACATGCTCTATTAATATGGTAGTTCAGCTTATTCATAAATAAAAGAAAACTACTAATAATTATTACGGTCCATTATGTACTGTAAAGTGTAAATACTTAATGAGGCAGCAACCTCCAGTGATATTAAATATTAGATCCTATGCAGTCATCCAGTTGCATCTCTTAGACTGCAATTCTATGCCCACTTACTTAGAGAGTAAGCCTTACTGAACATAGTAAGTGCATGCATAGAATTGCACTATTTTGATGCTTCAGCTCTGCCTCATGTTTAGATGTCAAGTATAAATGTGAGTGGGCTTCACTGGTAACCTACTTCTGTTTGTTGTTCAGCAATGGGGCTAGCTGTGATAGAAGTAATGCAAGCTGTACAGAGAACGTGGGTGAACTCGAAAGTACGAATTAATGGAAAAACCAGGCTGATGCAGTGGAGAGATATGTTTGACATTGCTGTGAAATGGCGAAGGTAATAAAGAAAGAAATCTAGTTTGTGAATTATTATTAAGAGTACTAAACTGTAGGCTAAGCAAGTATTGACTTTATAAAGGCAGAGGCAAAGTGAACTGAGGAAGTATTTATAGATTTTTGTGGTTCCTACATCATTACTTCTGCTGTTGATTACATGATTTATAGCCCTGTCTGTGTGACTATTTCACAAAACCTATTTAATTCTTCTAATAAGGGCCATCCCTGGAGGCTGGAGGCCACAGGGCAAATCATAGTGTTTGGACCTTCCCATACTGCTTGACCCAGGCATGTTGGCTTTTTCTTTTCTCTCTTTCACAATGCTTTCCTCCCCCTACTTCACCCCTCATTCAAATTCTAACTTTACATTTCATAGTACTATGCACATTGTGTATCATATAGGGCAGTGTATAACTTGAATCTTTAATCCAACTTCTTAGATCAAGAAACAAAAGTTCTTTCTCCTTGCAAACTAAAGTAAATAAAGTTGAGTCCATTATTTCATTCCTCTTAACATTTCAGATTTGGTTATAGCAATAGTTGTACAGAACATCACCAAGATTAACCTTGATTTCCTGAAGAGCTAACCAATCTTGTAAGATGTAAAGGCTCAGCAATTCTCCATTCTCTCTGTCCTTCCCATTTTCTTCCTTGGCAGTGTTGCCAGCTGCCTTATGAATGCAGATGTGTTGCAGTCGGGCCCCAATCCTCCTCCTATGCTTATGTTTTTGCAACTGTAAGAGGGCTTCCAAGTCAGCATTTGGGATGCATTCCCAGGCAGTGCTGCTGGCCATGGGTGTCATTATTGCTGCTGTGTTATGGTGAGGTGCCCCCCCCCCCAAAGTCCAGATTGGTTGCTCAGATTCCTACCACCACCACCCCACATCCCTTAGCAATTAGTTTGATTCTGATCTCCAAGTTAATTTCCTCTAACTCTTGAGGTTAGCACATTATTGTAGGTGGAAGAAAGGAATAATTTTTTTCTTTAAAAATAGATTCAAAAAATTAAACCTGAATTAATACAACTACCAAATCTGTAGGCAGTGTTGATACTGTGTCTCTTTACAGGATAGCTGACCCAGACCAGCCTGTACTATGGTTAGACCAAATGCCAGCTCGAAGTCTTAGCAGAGGCTATAATAATCACATCAATCTAATCAGGTATGATGCTTTAGTGAAACCTTGTTTGCATCAGAAATTGTGCCAGAATCACACATTTTGCACGGAGGAGTTCTCGGAGTTGGAATTTCTGAACTTGTATTCTAACATTTCTTCCCCTTTAAATGAGTATGTAATGTATAGCATGTTTTATAGCCCCCTTTAGATATTTCTTTTTCTTTTCCTGAGGAACTGGAATTGTACATCTACATTGTTTTGGAGTCCAACAAATAAATCCAATATATTTCAGTACTGCCTTTGGTTAGGTATTTTTCCTACACAGAAACCCACAGCTACTCTTAAAATCTTGCCAGGCATTTCTGAAGGATAATATATGCATCACAACTGATTCATTATTGCATTATGCTTCATCACAAGCCCACTTCTCTTCAAAGCATACCTTAGCAATTGTTGTATGTTCCCTCTTCTCCTACACTACAAAACAAGATATCTGGTATTAGAGCAGCCACAAAGAAGGAAAGGCAGAGAACACAACAAAAATATTGTCAATCACAGGGGGTTTAGACTAAGGAGCATATATTTAAGCTGCCAAAGTTTGTAAGTTTCCTAGTAAGAACTTGTTGCATTCTTGCTTTGACCAATTACTTCAATTTCTTTGTCCAATCTTTACCAATAGCATCAACCTTTCACTGTACAAGCTGGATATTTTACACTCAATTTGGGTCCTTCTGATTTTTATTTCCTTGACTTCATTTATATTTCTTAACTAGATTCATATCAAGCTTTTCTGAAAATCTAAAGTCAAGTTCTAAAATCTGCTTGGCATAGATATATGCTGACTGCATAACTACAAGGCCTAACATGAAAGTGTGGTAACTTCTAATTCACCTGTAGACTCACTGCATTCTTACTAGATCCATCATACCTTATTTTGTAGTGTCAAATGTCTTGTCGTCAGCATAGAAAGTGTTTGACAGGCAGCAGTGGGTTGTGCTAGAAGTGGAAAGTTTGAATAGATAATTTGGAACTATGATTTCTCTGCTCCTTTTAGAAAAAAAAACATCTTCTGCTAATATGATTCTTGCTTTTTCATATACTGCATTGATGAATCTGCCTTAAGCTGCCACTTTTTTCCAGGCTTCTTTTCATCGCTGTTATTATGCAGTTCTTGTTTAGTCATAGCAGGTTTAATTAAACTAATTAAGCACAACTGGCTCAGGTAAGTGAAATTAAAGACAAGTGGCCTAATTAACCCCTGTGATTGACAAGTAGCTTTGTCTCTTGGTATTTGCGGCTATAAAGCTTGCTCTATGAAATCTTGTTTTGTAGACTTGGAAACGAGAAGGGACTTCAACAAGTGCAATAATGGTATGTAGTTTTGCCTTTGGTACATGTGTTTGTGTGGCTAGCTGCACCCTAGACATATCTTTTTGATGTTCATGAATGTTTGGGCAGTTATACCAACAACATTATAGATGGAAAACAGAAATTCGTGTTTGCAAGCATTGCTCAGAATGAAAATTTAGCTGGAGAGTTTAAATAGATATAAGCAAACATAATCTAGTGGGCATAAATCTTGAAATGAATGATCAATGCATGAGTTTTCATTCATTTCATGTCAATGGCTCTGGTTTGGGGGGAAATATTGATGAATTATGGAAAGTCTGTGTAACCGTATCCTGAGCAGGACTGAAAAGTTGTATTAGGTGAAATATTCCCATGCCTAAAATGATTACAGCTTTCCAGTGCATGCATAATGTTGAGTAGCTCAATAGGTTCAAAGGGCTCAAGTTTAAGACTTCAATATTATAAATAATCTTTTATAGATGTAGGACCTAATAACTATTGCTCCCAGTTTCCTTAAGTCTGCTTGCCTGTAAAGACAACCTCAGTACAGAAACAAAATAAAACTCAAATTAATTTTAATTTTATATAGTTACATCCTTTTTCATCTAAATGCTAACAATGACTTTTGTCAGTTTAATATTTTAAAAGAGAATACACAAATTATCAAAGATTAAAACTGTGTGGTACAATCTGCTATTAGTCAAAGTTGCCTTGTAAATATCACTTGAAAAATGTTCAGTTAACAGTGCAATCTATGCAAATTTACTTAGCAGTAAGTTCCATTATTTCAAAGTCTCATTGAACGCAATGAGTCTCATGGAACCCTTCTAAGTAGAAACACACAGATTTTTGCTATAACATGTCCATAATGCTTTGCAATGCACAAAAGTTCTCTGGCAGGTAGAGTCCCTTGAACAAAGTTTGAACTCCAGTGTTTTACCACATAGAAATCATATATGTACTTTCACAAATGGTATGTAAATGCTTGCCATCTGTTTAATGTCCCGTTTTTAAAATGTTCTTCTCTGCAGGGGACAAGTTATTAACATAAGATATCTGGAATATTTTGAAAAGATGCTTCATTTTATCAAAGACAGGATCCTTGTTTATCATAGGTAAATAAATTCTTCCTTTTCCTGCATTAATACAGCAAATTTTTATATAGTGTTCAAGAATTAGGTGCTGCACAGTAATGTTTAAAACATCCTGTCTGCAGGCTTACAATCTAAAAAAGATGAGATCATGGGGAGGGGAAGAAGAGATTAGGAACCAAAAATTTAGGAAATGGTTTGAAACATTCCATAAACAATTGAAAAGGCAGAAGGGTGCAGATTTCAGGTGTCAGTGAGGTTCAGAGAAAAGAGACAGCAAGAGAGTGAGGATGGAAATGTGAAATAGAAATGACTTGAGATTTTTCAAAGAAGAAAGCATTGGCTGAGCAAAGATAATAATGCAGTGGGAGAGAAAGAAAAAGGGTGACAGCTAAGGAGGGGCCAAAAGGTAAAAGCATAGTAACTAATAATTTCTGATAAGGAGATGAATTTCAATAAATGGCTGTAACACAGGAAAAAGATGGGCAAATTGAGATACAGAATAAACGGGCAACAGAGTTAAGAACAGAGAGGAGAGGGTGAAGCTGAAAAACTGGCAAACCAAAAAGAAGCATGAGAGAATAAACAAATGCCTTTCCAGTAGCAGGAGACAAAACTATCAAAATTTAGCAAGGTTGAAAACTTGGACGTTGGCAGTTCTGACTGTCAGATTGACTGTATGCAGCCAGGAGGCTGAGGCAAGTTTGAAGATGATGAAGGAAAGGTGTGAACTATGGTCAGGGAAAGCCAGGCCAATGAGAATGCTGAAGAAGATTTTAAAAGATCTATTTTTGTTGTCAACATAGAAGATAATGGAGTAGCAGCAGAACTGGGGAAAGAAGACTAAAAAAGAGCCAAGAGAAGAAAACTAATCTGTATTTACTGAGATAATTGTTTTTTAAAAGTCTTAACAGGAGGGAAGATGATGAAGAGTAAAGAAATGGAAGCATGAATGTGTAAAAGTAAAAGTTGAAGAGCAGCTGGAGTGTCAAGTTGAATATGGGAAGTGCCCCTGCTCAGTGGTGAAGCTCACTCAGTGACCATGAAGATGTCACTATATTTCACCTTAATAGTCAGTCACCGTTCCAGAATCCTTTAAGGGTGGGGTAAAACATACATATATAATAAGATTACAAATGGAAATGGAAAGATGGAACAACTGGTCAACAAATATATTTTTAAGTCTAAATACAGGACAATATCAGGAAGGGAAAGGTATAGTAATAACAGTATGTACTGTACTGTATATAGGTGTACTGTATATAGTATATAGGGTTTCAAACTGCTTCAGTCTGCCCTGTTCAACATAACTCTAAACTATATTTTAGTTATTGCTATGGAAATAATCATGGATGAGCCTCAAGTTCCCATGCTCCTCCTCTGGAGCAGCTCTGATGAGATCAGATGTGTTTGTCCCAGTTTGGACATAATGGTAGACTGTGGTTAAGGTTGCCTTAATCTGATAAACTGTAGGTAAACCTAAGGGCAGTTTAGCCCTTTCATACATACTGACAACCATGATTAGTTGAAAATGGAAGCAAATGCTTTCAGTCTCCTTGCAGTCACACCAGAGAAGGGGACACGGGCTCATTATATCATTAAACTATAAAGAGTGGTGAGAAACAGGGCTGTGTTCTCGCCCAACTCTCTTTAGCATATTCTTCTCCCTGTTGCTTTCATATGCATTCAGCTTGCCTGAAGACGGTGTGTTCATCCATTCAAGGAGCAATGGGGGTCTGTTCAACCTGGCACGTCCCTGCACCAAGAAAAGTGCAGTGGATCCTTATCCGAGAGACGTTGCTTGCAGATGACACAGCCTTGACAGTGCACTCTGAGGAAGCTCTACTGAGACTCATCAACCATTTTGCCCAAGCCTACAAGGAGTTCAGCCTTACCTGACAAAGACCAACATCCTGGGTTAGGAGGTTGCGAATACCAAGATGAAGGTCTACCAGACTTGCATGTTGAGCATGCTGCTTTATGGAAGTATGTTGTGGGCAACTTACAACCGCCAGGAGTGATGCATCAATGCCTTCCATATCCACTGCATCAGGAAGATTTTGGATACCACATAGCAGGACAGATTTTCAAACAAAGATGTGCTTTCCTAAACCCGCTTTCCTAGCATGTTTGCACTCCTGTCTCAGCAGCGTCTACGCTGACTTGGTCATGTCCACAGAATGGAAGATGGCAAGATCTCCACGGGCATGCTTTAAAGGGAGCCCGCTTCAGGCACTAGGCCCATTGGCAGACCATCTGTGCCAACGATGTCTACAAAAGTGACATGAAGACTGGCAACATCAACCCTGCCATGTGGGAATCCCTTGCAGATGACAGCAGTGCCTGGAGACAGACAGACGGGTCAGTATCCATAATGATGATTGATGGAGGAATGACCATTGGGAAGAGCGCAAAGAGAAGAAATCCCGTGGCGCATCTGCATCAGCACAACCAGACACCTTCATCTGCCCCAGTTTCATTGAAACATGTCTCTCCTGTATCTCTCTCTACGCCCACAGCACACTTTTCCATCGTCACCCAAGACACATGGATGCCAACCAGGTTTATTTTGTATAGGTTATTTTCTCAGTAACATAACCTAGGTATGCTAAAAAGCTATTGTATTATCATGTTAGAATATTTTCATATTAATATAAAAACTAGAACAAAATATTTAATTGAAATTCTATTTAAACCCTTTTGTCTAACCATTTAGTGCTAATAACCACAAAGAACTAGTAGATGTTCGAGAAGCTCTGGAGCAAGTGCAAAAAGTAGAAGACCTTCTCCCAATAATGAAGGTAGTCTTTCTATCTCTCTCCCCCCCCCCCCCCCGCACCCCAAATTCCTTTCCCATCCCGCAAGACAACTGTATTTTTTGTAATATTAGAAATAAGATCATGCAAATAACAATAGTTAGTGATGATCTTTCAAATTTCACGTGAAAGTGGAAATGGACTTAAAGCTACCATTTTAAACTTGGATATGATTTTTTTTCTAGTACGCAATGAGGGTTTGCTGAGGAAGGTCATTTTACAAGTGAAAGCTCACTAAACTCCAAGCTAGTTTTCTGTGTATTAGAGCGTTTTGTAACAAATATTGGGTGTGGGTGTTTATTAATGTCTCTTGGAATGATGAAGGGGTTTTTAATTGCAAAATTGTCCATAGTAAAGAAAATAAGCTCAATGGATCTTACTGCATTTTAAGTACTCATTACAAGGAAGACTTAACAAATACCGCATAAATGAAAAGCTACAAATAGCATGAAATGAAAGAGGTGAATACGGTAACTTTGAGTAGGAGGCCAACACTTCATTTTGTCAGAGTGGGGCATGTGTTACTTATTCATAGGGTCAAACTGGCAGAATTTCACAATTTAGCAACTGTTTTAGCTAAAAATAATCCCCTCTGAGATTGAATGTATAACCTTGAGGGTGCTGTTTTCTATTAGTTGAAAGCAGTTAGCTGAATAATTCAATAATTCTCTAAAGACTGTTGACAAAATGGTTTTCCTGTGCAGGTCCTGACTTCCATGTCGGAAGAAGAATGTCAACATGCATCTGATATTTGAACAGGAAAATATGAAATAGCCCAAGTATCAACAATTAGGGAAAACTATTATCTCTTCTATGTTTTTAGCACATCTCTGTTGTGTGGTATGCCTAAAAAGAGTTCTAACATATTTGCATATGTTTAGCGAGACCATAGTCGACAAATAGCAAACCTTCCTTACTTTTAAGAGCCCCACTGAGTGAGATAGGTGAAATTATTTTAGCAGTGAGAGAGAAAAATGCATGTTAGAGGTAAACTTTAATGGCAAAGAAACCTTGCCATATTTTTGGCCACATGATCCGGAAGCCCTCGGCCAATAAAGCGAGATGAGCACCGCAACCCCAGAGTTGTCTTCAACTGGACCTAATGATCAGGGGTCCCTTTACCCTTTACCTAGTTATGTAGTATAAAGGAAAGCTGAAATTGTCTTAATTGTCATATGGAACAAACAAACAAAATTCACTTTTTGATATTTGTTTGAAAGCAGCTCCACAGTAAAACAAGAGATGGATTCACGGTCAACACCAAAGTCCCAAGCCTCAAAGATCCAGGAAAAGAGTATGATGGATTTACTATCACCATAACAGGAGATAAGTAAGCTAAGTTTCTATTTTATATCATGTAAACTACAGGCAAAAGCTTACTAGTCTTTATTTTAATTATTTTTTAAAAAAATTAATTGAAGACAGTGTTATAGCAGTTAGGCAGATTTCAAATTGAAGACAGTGTTATAGCAGTTAGGCAGATTTCAAGGTTAGGCAGATTTCAAATATGCTTGGTTTTCCTTCTGTAGTAAACTTTGTCAGCAAAGCTGCATTTTACGTGCTTTAATGTGATATTAAATTAATATATTTACACCCATATAATCCATGCAAACATGTCCTAACAGTTAACCAAAATCTGACTTTACTAACAGCTTGTAAGTTGTATACACTTATTATAGTTTTATCCTTATCCATATTGGAAGCTTCTCAGGTATACAGTTTGGATGGCACATGTTACCCACCCTTGTTCTTGCTGCTTATGCTCCCCAATTAGTAATATACATTAGTATAACAACTCTTCTTCTGTGAAAAAGGGGGGGGGGGAATCAAAGCAATATTCTGTATTTTTCCTTTTCAGGGATACTCACTAAATTTTTATATGGGCAATGTAGTAGCTAAAGGCTACATTCCACCAGGTCCTGCTTCTGCCCATTCCTAATCATCTCGCCATATTTGTGCGAGTGTGTGTTTAAAAAAAGATTAAAAATATTATCAAGTAGTTAACAAAAAATCTGCTTTGTCTTTTTATATTGCTTTTTCAGTTTTGATATTTGGTCTCTGAAGCCAAAGTAACATTGCACTCATTTCTTTATTCAACTGGAAATTATTGAAATACGTTTTAGAGCAATTTAACCAATCGTATATAATCTGTATGCATTTGTATGTGTTGTTGAATGTATGTGTTGTTGAATGTATGTGTTTATTTTAAAACATGCCTCTGATGCAGACATATATTTTCAGGATTGGGAACATACTATTTTCAGTTGAAACGCAGACAACAGAAGAAAGAACACAACTGTATCATGCAGAAATAGATGCTCTTTATAAAGACTTAACTACCAAAGGAAAACTACTTGTTTCATCTGCAGAATCTGGGGTAAGATCTTCCATTATGTAATTAGTTTTTAGTATCATGAGCCCAAAAGGTCTAAGAGCCCAGGCAGGCTGATACACAGAGAGATGTTTTTTCAGATATTTGCATCCCAAGGCATTTGTGAACCACCCTGTGATCACTGGTTGAAGGTTGGTATGCAAATTGTCATCATTACCATCACCATAGGCTTGGCATGTCAACATCAGCACCTTGAATTTTGTCTCAGAAGCATATAGGCAGCTTTTCAAAATGTGTCAACAAACCGTACCAGTTCACATTCTGTCAGCCACATTCTACTCCAATTATAGCTTTTGTATCCCCTTCAAGGACAACATCATGTAAGATGTTGCCCTTGATTTTCACATGTCAGTGTTTCTTAGACCAACAGTCTTAGGGCCAAACTGGACACAATGGGTGGGTGGGAGGTTGTTGCTGTTATTGTTGTTAATTTTTTGTATCTTTATTTTAGATATTGTTATGGATGTTGATGTGGAAATTGTTTCAATTTGGTTGTTTACTTTTTATTTTATTTTTTGTTTATGACTATTTTTGTTATGTTCATCATTATGTATTTTTTCATGTTGTAAGCCACATTGAGCATGGTTTTAACTCTGGGAAGATGGCATGCAAATAAAATTTTGTATATACGTTAGTCCAAGCACACCACTGAAGTCACCTGAGCCTCAAGTGACAGTGCTGGGTCAAGCACAACCCCAGATTATGCATCTAAAGCTGTATGTCCAGCCAATTCTCAGACCTGAGAACCAAGCTACCCATAGGACCTGTGTCTTGTCAGGATTCAGCCTCAGTTTATTGGCCCTCATCCAGCCCATTACTGCTTCCAGGCACCAGTCCAACACAAAGTATTAGTTAAAACGCATGCCATCACTATAAAATATTTAAGAGATTACTCCTATTTATGGTTAAATGCAATGCATTGTTTAAACATTTTAAAATTTATTTTTGTTGGGCTGGATCCAGAGTGTCCTTTCTGTGAACAAACTTTTTCCATTTGTGGAACGCACTGAAATACAACAGAAGCTCCCTCGGAAGGAAAGGGGAGGCTCTTTTCTCATTCCCCCCAAATGCCACCTCCCACACAAGGGTGCCTTGTCCTCCCAAGAGCAGCTATTGGCTAAAATCTGATCCCCACCCCACCTTCTTCCAGCAGGAATTCTGCTCACAGGAGTTCTGGATCCAACCCATTTTTAAAATCTCTGATCTGTCCTTTCTGTTCCATTACTATTCAAGGTAACTCACAATCTGACACCCCCAAAAATTAACATGGCAGATAAAAAAAAATTTTTTTTTAGCACGGCTTGAGAGACAACCACATTAGATACAAAGCTTAGAAGGCCTTAGCAAATGAAACATGCCTATATGGCTTACTGTCCTATATACACCTTTTCCTGCTTGAATGCTGCTTCTTGTCATGTTACAACTACCAACTTAATAAAGAATTATACAGATAATAAAATACTGCATATTGCAGAATGAAAACAGTTTATTTCCATAAATTCCCTTCATTTAATTTAATAATGCTTGGTGCATGCAGTTTTCTATTGCTATTTTGATTTTTCATGTTAAATACATGGTTTTATTTTTCTTAGGAGTCGGATGCTGTGTGCAGTCTAATCCTGTCTCTCGTATATTATTTCTATAACTTAATGCCTCTGTCCAGAGGGTCCAGGTTAGTATCTTTCTTTATATGTAATAACTGAATCTGCAAAGATTACATTGTGCACAGTGATATGAGATCTTACCTTACCAGTTCTTCTTTCTCCTGCCCCAAGTCCTAAACACTTTTGCATAAATGTTGGCAGTCATATTATTCTTGTGTGCATCTTTAATGAGAGAACATTTTCTCCATTTTATAGTAAATTTATTTCTCATTTTGTATTTGGCCTGTTAAAACTTGTCTTATGCTCTGCAGTTTTTTAAAAAATACACTTGAAAGTAAGTCCTGGCACTCAATGCAGCTTACTTCTGTACAGGATTGCACTATTAAGCTCGATATAGCAATATTGAAATTAATACAGCCAGGTCACAAGTACATTGCATTGATTTTAAATATTTATGAAAATGGAGAATCTCTTAACCTTTAAAAGCAGTAAAATATGTTCTTGTGTTTCCATGGAATGCTTTGTGAGCATTTTATTTCTTGTTTTTGTTTGTTTCTCAGTGTGGTGGCTTATTCAATAGTCATGGGAGCCCTGATGGCAAGTGGAAAAGAAGTATCAGGAAAAATTCCAAAAGGAAAGGTACAATAAAATAAAATAAAAAGAATAAAATGCCCTGAAATTTAGAAAAGAGCAGCTTGTGACACCCATTTTTCCCCCTGCATCTCACACCTGTGTCCAAAAAGTTATTTAAAGTGTAATGTGGGGCTGGGTATGAATGAAGTAATGCCGATGTTTAGGAAGCAGCTTGTGAATACCTGCAGCTTCTCAAAAAATAAAGACACGTTACAGTATTTTGAAAAAGAAGTGAGATGTATGAGAGAGCATTCTTGTTTCAATGTGAGAAGTAGCCCTATGGACTGGAAACTGTTGGTGTAGCAAAATAATGAAATAAAGCAGCAATCCTAATCTCAGAAGGTGATGTCCACTGTTGTCTACCTGCAAATGGAATGGGCACCATTTGCAGAAGTTCTTCACCCTACCCTTTCCCCCTGATCTGCTCTGGAGGGTTAGGGTACCATCTAGAACTAACTGGAAATTTGCATTTGGCAGTGAGGTGGGGAATAGGAAAAGAACTTCCACTGCATGAGTGAACTTCCTCTTGTGGAATGTTGGATATATCACCCAGTGGAACTTGCTTCCTAGTAAATCTATTTCCTAGATTTAACTATCATTAGGTAATGTTCCTGTTATTGTTCTTGGCAGATGCTAGAAGTGATGGAGTGTGTTGTAAATGAGATGAAAGTTTTTATGTGATTAGGACAATAGTAACTTCTCTTTATGATCAAATGAAGTCTGGAACTTTGTGTCTTGCAACAGGAATCATCACTTTATTATTTATACCACACTCAACTAGTCTCTTGTGATGGTGGTTTTCTTTAAATTTTAAATCTCCCCCCCCCCTTGAAATCATACTAGCATCTTCAGCCTTTCATTGTTGTACCATAACTGCTAAAATAGCATATTTAAAGCAAACAAATTCAAAGCATACAGTTCAGCACTTCTTGTCTTTCAACTTCCATTACAAATACCTTTTGGATGGTGCTAAACGTGAGAGTATATTCTGACAGTGCACTTATTTTTGCATTTAGTTGTTTATATTTAATGTGTGTTCCAGCTGATTGATTTTGAAGCTATGACAGCAGCTGGATCAGAGGCCTTCAGTAAAGTGGCAAAAGATTGGCTGAATCTGAAAAGGTAAAATTGTTAATGTTGGCTCAAGGTTTTGCATGTCCTAAGAAAAAAAAAAAAGTCCCAGCTTTCCTCAGAAAGGCAGTCTTTGTTACTTTGAAAAGTTGAGTTAACAGAAGAGTGCTTTCACAAATTCCCACTTATGGCAGCTATTACATTTCACCCTCTGCCCATATATCTATGCCTGCTGCTTGTGACACTACTCAAATATAGTTTGTGATAACAATGTAGTTCTTGTTAAACTTAAACCACCACATCTAAAAGGCCTGCTTCCTATTATAAATTTAAGTAGTACTAAAGTTACATGAAGCAATAGACCCAAACTAGAAAGAACTGTTTGAATTTGGCACACCATAGAGGTCTGCATGTGTGGCATTTTACTCTCTAGCGGAAGGGAAAAGTAACCTAATACATTAAATTTCTTTGTGGTTTTCTGGATTAGAACCATGGTGATAATTAGCTTCCTTCATTGATAGTTATCATCACAATCTACTTAACAGTTCTTCTACAATATATGGTGTTAAATGTCTGAAATAATGAACCATACTATTGTGAAACTTGGTATTTTAATGCTAGAACATTTTGAAGACAAAATGCATAGGTAGTCACTTGCCCCAAAACTTGAGCAATAAAGTTCCAGTTGAGTTAAATTAGCATTTTTGGATTAGCAAAAATACAAAATATCAGGTTTATTTCAAACTTAAGTCATGGACTATGTTTTTATTAATATTTGCATTTTCCTTTTCCAGCATTTCGCCTTCTTACAAGAGTCTCCCACTGGTATCAGAATACTTTCCCACATTAAGAACCATGATTGAAGCATTAAGTACAGATTCAGCTCATTGCCTGAAAAGGCTTTAGTTGCTGTGTTAACTTACCTCAATAAAGAGCAGTGACCACTTTTTTGTATGTTGTTGATGGTGCAAGTCCTTTGTTCCCGATTATTTTTGTGGATTCTAAATAATTGAATCACTTCCTTTTAGGAAACCAACAGAAAACAAAATCCTTTTCTATAACTGAGAATTATTGGATATATCCAGAAGAAATGCAGCTGATTTCAGTGAAGAACCAGTTGCCAGAAGGCAAAAGTGGCAACACAGGGTGCTGCTCAACTAAGATTTACTCAGAGTAGACCCCAATTACTGAACATGACTTGTTTATTTCATTTGGTCTACTCTGAGTAAAATTTAGTTGAATATCACACATACATCTGCCACACATTGTATGCACTGTAGCGTAATTTTAGCCTGTTCCCTGCACCGGTTTAAATTTCACACAGTCACCCAAAGGAATGATTTAATAGGTTGGCACAAAAGGCCATTTTATTACTTGGATGTATAGTCTAAATTCTGACCAAACTGCAGTGGAAGACAGAAGTGCCGGGCGTGCTCTGGTCTACGGGGTCATGAAGAGTCGGACACGACTAAACAACAACAACAAAAAGTCTAAATCTCTATAAAAGGCAGACATGGCTTATTAGCCCTCATTCTGTCAATTACTGCATACAGGCACTGATCCACTTCCTCTCCTGTATTTGATGAAAGTGCTGAATGTCACCTGCATATTAGTGACACCTCCTCTCCCAGTGATTTCATGTAGACGTTAAATAGCATGGAGATGAAACCCTGTGTGACAAAAGTATAATCCCCCCCTTTTTGGAAGTGGCCTCTAGGTAAGAAAGGAACCATTGCAAAACTCCCTATCTTTCTCACAGCAAAGCTGTGTATTCCAAAACCAGGCTTAAAACCCAACTGAGATGGAGCCAGGCAATCAGATTCAGGCTGCAGAAGGATCTTTGGCAAGTAATTAGTTTTTTCCAAGTCTCCTGACACCATTTCATTTGTCATAATATACCCAGTTTGCTTTGTTAGACCAGTTTGGTTGGTTCTCTCTACCCATTAGTCAGCAGGTGCAGTAATAAAGGTCTGGTAATAAAGAAGTCTTAGTATACTGTTATACTAAGATTTATGTACAGTGGTACCTCAGGTTAAGTATTTTGTTCCAGAGGTCCGTTCTTAACCTGAAACTGTTCTTAACCTGAATCACCACTTTAGCTAATGGGGCCTCCCACTGCCGCTGTGCCGCTGCCACACGATTTCTGTTCTCATCCTGAAGCAAAGTTCTTAACCCGATGTTCTATTTCTGGGTTAGCAGAGTCTGTAACCTGAAGCATATGTAACCCGAGGTACCACTGTACTGGAACAAAATACTTGGCATTTGCTCAGAATGAGCACAAACATTTTAGCGTAATTCTCGGACTAGCTCAGGAAGAAGATGCAAATGCCTTGCTGGGCAATTTGACCACAGTCCTTGGCCTTTCAAACTCTGGTTTGGTTTACGAACAAATTATTTTGGATTACGACAGGAGTTTTTTGGAGGCCCTATTGGTGAAAGCGCACCTTGGGTTACGACCTGTTCTGGTTTACGAACGGACCTCCATAATGGATTATGGTCGTAAACAAAGGTACCACTGTATGAGGGAACAAACAGTACAGTGGGAAAATAAGTATAAGATATAACGGAAAATGGAGCATCTTTTTCTATCATGTCCAAATCTAGAGTCCTTGGGAAGAGTTTTAGCCATAAAACTCCTTCAGGGATTATATCCAGTTTCATCAAATGCATCACTGACTGATGAATCTTTTACCTGCTGCTTTCTTGTTGGAGGTGCTCATAACTTTTCTACAACCACACCCTTAGCAACTCCCAGACTGTTTAAAATGGTATGATACTGCTTTAAATGTATAGTTCAGGTGGGGCCTGATGGTTGCTTGAGTGTCACAGGACGTCTCTCCCTCACAAACATATAGGATGAATATATTAAATTACTAAACTAGTATAGACTATAGGATTACTTGGTAATTTATTCATAAAGCATCTGGTTACTCATATTGCCCGACAATACAATAATTTCAAATATGCTCGATTAAAGTTTTGGTTCAGATACCAAAAACCCACCAGAGTTAAGTCCATTCAAGCCCCACAAAACTGGGAAGCCTTAACCCCCATGCCCCAAGATCAGCAATGCTGCTGTACACTGTCATCAATTACACTTGCTTCCATCTTACCCTCCACACGCACACCCTCTCCCTTGGTCTTTCAGGCCCAAACGCAGAAGGAAGGATGGAGTGTCTGGGACCACCAAAGGTGCCCTATTTCTTCCTGGTCCTGCCTTGCCTTGCCTTATGGAGCACCCGAACACAACTATGAATCCTCCCCATCTGTCACAGAACTACCCGGACAGCAAATTACACAGTTCAAAGTTGGTGTTAACTCTTTATTAGCAAAAACACTATAGTCACAGACTTGGCTGTCAGGCTGAATGAGCACAGCAGCTCATTTCCTGTGTGTCTTACCATGAAAGTTGTCAAGAGTAAAGATCCTCGCCTCCCTACAGCCATCTATGTCTCCTCCTCTCCAGGGCTTTTCCCAAGCAATCAATCCAAGATTAAGCCTGTATGTTTGTCTTGGCTCCTCCCATCTCATACCTCTTCTGCTTCTGGGATAGTGATGGTGGCAGGGAGACACCTATGCTTCTTCAGCAGTCTGACTCATCTCTGCCTCTTGGCCTCCCTCATTTGACTCTCCTGCCCCTGCTTCTGGACTTTTCTCTCCCAACTTCCCACACCTCCTCTTTCCAGTCTTTCTGATTACACACCATTCCACCTCCACTCCCAGGGCCAGATTTAGGTTTGATGAGGCCCTAAGCTACTGAAGGTAATGAGGCCCTTTATTTGTCCAGCTGTCCTTTGTCAACAACAAATTGTCACTGTTTTTTGTGTTGAATGTATGCTATATGGTAATTTATGGATCTAATAGGTCCATACACAACACAAAACACTGTTGCTGTATGTAGGTTTTACTTTATTTGTTTTTAATCTTCTATTTTGGAAATGTACATCCTGGGGTTTTTCCCCCTTTAATTGTTTTGGGGGCCCCCAAAAGAGTGGGGCCCTAAGCTATAGCTTTAGCTTATACCTAAATCCGACTTCCACCTCCACTCCCCAGACTTGAGCTTTCATCCTTTGGTGGTTCCCCAGCTCTCGCCATTCCTCGCCTTCCAAGCAGTCCGTAACACCATCCCTCTTGGGCGAGGTGGATCCAGACTAAATCCGGCAGGGTGTTAGATACAATCCGTCCACTACACTCGCTTAGTTCGTCTGACTGGAGCACCGCCCCCCGTATACGCGTAGTTTTGTGCTGTGAATGGCAAAGCGCGCTGCTTTGGAAAGGGCTCCTGGATCTTTACGCGGCACAACACCCACGCGCCCCGCGTTGGCAGCAGCATCCACGCCTCGTCCTGGGCTCGTGTGCATGTGTGTGTGTCTTTTGTGTGTTTGTTTTTAAGGGGAGGACGCCCGGGAGGCGGTCCTAAGAGCAGGGGCGGAGCCAAAGGCTTCCGGGAGGCGGAAAGCGGAGCTGTGCGCGGAGCCGAGGAGAAGGAGGGCGCGGCGGCGGGCGACCGAGTTGTTTTGTGCTCCCGGCTCGGCTGCGCTCCACGCCGGCGTCCGAGCGCGCGCCAGGGCCCCGGGGGGGCGGCGGCGATGGCTTCGATGGCGGCGGCGATCGCCGCTTCCCGCACGGCGGCCCTGAACGGCAACCGGCCGCTGGACGAGCGGGAGCGCAAGCGCTTCAGCTACTTCTCGTCGCTCAACCCCATGGCGCGCAAGATCATGGCGGAGAAGGAGCGCATCCGCGAGCGCTACGGGCCCGAGTGGGAGCGCCTGCCGCCCCGCCAGCAGGACGAGATCATCGACCAGACCCTGGTGGAGCCCCACATCCAGGCCCGCTACGCGGCGCACCGAGGGGTCGCCCGGGGACCCCCGCCGCCGGTCTGCTACCCGAACCTGCGCCTCAACACCGGCCAGAAGGTGGTGCACTTCGGAGACGAGGTGAGATCCTGCCCCGAGCGAAAGGAGACTCTGCACATGCTCAGGAGCACGGTTTGTTGTCGGATCCGGGCCTGCGCTGCAGGGATCTATCTGCTTGGCGTCCAGTGTTACGCCCCCTTGCGATGGTGTCGAGGGAGGGTAGCCTCTGGGGGAAAAGAGATTTGCAGGGGAAAGAATATAAAGCAGAGGATGGATTTTCCTTTTAAAAAAACATGTTTGTTTATTCAAGGCAGGGGTTTGAAGAATTCCTCTCTAGAAGTAGTTTTCGGTGCTAGTGGAACATGTGTTGCAGGGAGAGATTTCATTTAGACATGTACAGAGTGCAGATTCCACTCCTTACTGAGCATAGCCAGATCGCCCCAAGTCTGAGATTTGCAGTGACATGGCAGAGAGGCATGTATCACTCCTTGGCAGGCTTGTGGGTTGGCTATCTCATGCTGTCCAAGTACAAAAGGACTTCTAGCTAGGGCTGTCGAGCTTCTGGCACTCCAAATGTTTCTGGAGTCTGAACTTGCAGCATTTCGAACTATTGGCTGTGCTAGTTGGTGCTGATGGGAATGGGGTTTAACAACAAAGGTTCCCCGTGCTCTGACCTAGGCTGTGCTCACGCTGCCATTTACTCTGCATCAAGCAAACTCCCACTGCTGGTTTGGGAAGCAGTGTAACCCCCCCCCACACACACACACACAGAGAGAAACTATATAAGCCACAATTTTTTATCCTGTTGTTTCTTAGGAAATACCACGTTTTGATGCATTTCCCTCCAAGACTTGCTTCAATCTGAATTGAGAAAAACCCAGTAATGTGTACACAGTGCTAGAGTGTAATCCTAGGCATGCTTACTTGGAAGTAAATACTACTGCATTCAGTCGGATTGACTCTGATGAAAGGGGTGCTTAGGATTCCAACATAAGACATTGCAGTGGTTTCTTCTTCAACTTAACAGGGTGGCTTTTACAGCAGAAATTAAATTACTGCATTTTCAGTAGCTGATGACTGAAGAGTGTTGTTCTTTTAACCACTTAAAACTGGTGCGGCTTTTGTTGTTAAGCTTTCTGCTGCTGTTATTTGGAGTTGTGTTTTTTTCAAAAAGAATTGCGTGTGCAAAAGTGTATTATTATAATGTTAGCTATATGCTTTAAGTTACTTGGAGACCTTATGTAACAAGTGACCAACTCATCTAGTATTTTTGTTATTGCTGCTGCTTTTTATTGCTGGAAAGTACTTAGCAATGGAACTGTTCATTTTATTGTCAGTGGTGTAGGTGGTGTGCTTTTGCTTTTGGCTGTAGAGTCTCTTTTCTCATGCATTACAGCCGCAGCTGTCAAAACAAATAGCAAATAGCTGTCAAAACTAATAGCAAAACTAATAGCAAAACTAAGACCAGCACCAGCAGCTGGAAAGTCCAGGGGGCTGCGGAGAGGCTGCAAGTCACCTAACCTGGTGAGAAGACCTCTTCCCCTCTGAACTATATTGAAACTGGGCTGCTGAAGAGACCAGCACCAAGAACTTTGTCTACTGTTGACTTTTTCTGCTTTGTATTTGTGTCTAGATTATTTTTTTCAGAAGTGAATTCATTCCATGTATGTTGAATTGTTTATTTTTGTCCAGTTAGAATTATAGAGTCGGAGCAGACCCTGAGGGTCGGGATCATGCCCACAGCTGTCCCCGGCTGGGCTCAAACCATCAACCTTCTCGTTAACAGCCAGATGCACTGATCCACTGCATCACAATGCTCCCCCTAACCTGTTTTGTATTTTGGTTCAAGTGGGTGCTTGTTGTAAGCCACTTTGGGCACTGCTAACTGGGAAGGCAGCACATAAATAAATGAAACCAGTCAATCATTTGTGCAACATGCCATTACATCACTATACAAAGGCAGTTCATGAGGTCATAATGAGAACATTGGAAGCAGTAGTGAAACAGGGTGTCATTTGTTCTTCATGGTTGCTACCTCATCCTGAGCAGGCAAAGGCAATCTTGCATATGTTCAAGCATGGACAATATTTTCTTCAAGTAGCATTGTCTTGGCTGCCACTGTTTTAACGGTAGCTTTTAAAAAAATGCTGATTTGGACTAGTTAATTTTGGCCTGAACTTTCAGAGGCATAGGCAAGACCAATGTAAGAGACATGAACTGGGCTGAGAAGGTGGTAGGTGTATTTACCCCATGTTTAAAATTTGCCTGTTTGTAGAGATGGAGGGAAAAACCCAAAACATTAGGCGGCAAACCTAACTTGTGTCAGGAGAGCCAAACACAGCCCAATAGAAGTTTCAAATAAAAATATAAACATGTCTGTTGGTTCTTTAATAGTAGTCACCCAATACACTCAATTCTCTGGATGGTGTACATATTTGTTTAAAAACGCCACTTAAAATCATACATTGATTTAAAAAATGCAACTCAGTAAACCAGTTCAGTACAGAAACAATGTAACTGACAGAAAGGAAACCTAAAACTAGAATAAAATAAATCATACCAAACCACACATAATACAACCAGATGATAAAACGACGACTGTACAACACCAAATAACTTATCCATTAAAAAAGTTTGTGAGAATAAATAGGGCTTTGCCTGATTTGAAAAATACATTAAAGTAGGCACACTTTATCAGTATAGTAACTCAATTCCTACAGAACCCCCCCTGCCAGAAAAAATATCGGGGAGTCAACCAACCACCTTGCCCGGTGTTCTGTCTAAGTGTTGGACAGCTCATACTTTCTGGAAGTTGTTCCTTATCTTTATTTGAGATCTACCTTCTAAAGTGACATAGAATAAATGTGCCCCATCATCAGTGTCACAACCCTTCAAATATTTGTAGATGCCTATTGTGTTGTCTCTTAATTATCCATCCTCCAGGCTAAGTATGCACAGCACCTTCAACCTTTCCTCATAGGAAAATGCTTGTCATGGTTGCTTTTGTGAAAAACAAAGGCTTTGAGGATCCTGCCATTTGTTTGGGGTCTTTTGGAGAATTTGACCTCATTTCAAGATGCTGTTTTCAAGCAGATGCTTGCCATTATTGAAGAGGAAGAGGGATTGTTTATGCATTTGTTAAATTTGTATACTGCCCCTAATCCGTAGATCTCAGGGCAGTTCACGACATGAAAATACAAGACCAAAAACACAAAATGCATAATAAAAGCAAGAAGAAAAACGTGGTGGTGGTTGAGTGGAGAGCCTTAGTTTCACTTGTGCTTGTGCCACCATCTCAAGCCACTTGGAAGCTGCCTTGAGTAAAAAGGCGGGGTATAAATTAATAATAATAACCATAAGTCTTGGCCTATTGCCAGTTTTGCCACCTTTCCCTGTTGTACTTCCATCCATGTGCATTTATAACCCAAACTCTTTATTTAATGTTTTTGCAGACAGAGAGAATGTACATTACTTTTCACGGTGCCACAGAACTCTTTATCTTTTCTTTTCCATTTTTTGGACTGCAATAAGCTAACATGACTGACTGTCCACAGTAAATATATTCTGAGGTATTAGATTATTTACCTTGAGTTTCAATGCAGGATTACTATTTACTTCCTTTGGTCCCCAGTGGTTTTTACCTGTGCAAATCTGGATTGGGACTGAATAGTCAAGATGAGATGTACTGCTATGTATAGCCCCTAACACTGATGTCAGAAAGTCCTTAAACAACAATACAGTGGTACCTCGGGTTACATACACTTCAGATTACATATGCTTCAGGTTACAGACTCCGCTAACCCAGAAATAGTACCTTGGGTTAAGAACTTTGCTTCAGGATGAGAACAGAAATTGTGCTGCGGCGGCAGCGGGAGGCCCCATTAGCTAAAGTGGTGCTTCAGGTTAAGAACAGTTTCAGGTTAAGAACAGACCTCCAGAACGAATTAAGTTCTTAACCCGAGGTACCATTGTAGTCTTGAATAGTCAGGGTCAAGCTATTTTATTTATATTTATAAAAGCCCTGGTTCATTAAACAATAACAAGGCAGTGTACAGATATATATATATAGGATAGGAAACAATATTAACTCCATGACACTTTTCCTTGGGTGGAAAGTTATTCCGACACCCCCCTCTTCAGTGTGTTTTAATTTGTTGGAAGTCGCCCAGAGTGGCTGGGGTAACCCAGTCATATGGGTGGCAAATAAATAATAAATTATTATAATTGTATTTTTTTGTATAAAATATGTACAAGAGATGCAGGACACATATAGCCCAAACATGCGTGCACACGCACACACACGCACACACACACACACACACACACAGACACACACACACTGTAGCATGGACTTCATTCAAGTATTCCTAAATCAATACTGGGGCAGTGGGGTAATCTCATAGAAATACGTCAAAGTACCATCCATATCTGTGGTTCAAGGGTTTTCAGATGTCATGAGCAAGAAACCTTTTCGCAGAAACTTGTCCACTGGCATTGGCCTCATCACTGAAGGACCCCCTGAGATTCCAAGTAATCTTATGGCTTCCCAAATCACAGTTTGAAAGTAACTGTCTTCTCAGTAGGGTGTTCTTTATGTAGATATGTTTGGATGTTGGAAAAAAAGATCTACGAATAATGGTCCATCAAAACAGTCTCATGATTAGCTGTTAGAGAATTGGCCATCATCTTATGGTTGTTGAGTGGCAGATAAACTAAGCCAGCGGTTTTCAATTAGGTGAAATACTGAAGAGAAAACAAACATTATAATCAGGAAACAATGGAAGGAATGCAAAGGAAACAGTGGAAATACTTTAGTAGGCCTGTCCTAAAAGTTCATTCATAAAAATGACCTATCTTATTTTAGAAGGGTATGTGTGTGTCTTTACTAACAGCTAATAAGTTTAGCAAAAGGCAGTAGGAAGTTACTGCTAAAATAAGAATTAGAGCTGAGGAAATGTTTACATTCAATGCACGGAATCTGGCAAGCTGTTCCACATATCTTGAGGGAAGTCTGTGGTATAATAACTGTGGCTATTCCAAGAGTTGATGTTTTTAAGACACCTTCTAAAAAGATTAAATCAGGTTTTCCACTGCTGCTGTTGAGCCAGGAAAAACAAGAGTGTGGAAAAATAAAATTTAATGGTCCTAATTATAACTGTTTTTAGGTTTTGCTAATCTCTTGGTGGTTGATACATGCGGCAAAGCAGCTGGAAAATGGAGCAGATGCTTAATAGTACTAGTAGTAATAATAAAAAAGGTAAAGGACCCCTGGATGGCTAAGTCCAGTCAAAGGCGACTATGGGGTTGCTTTCAGACTGAGGGAGCCGGCATTTGTCCGTAGACAGCTTTCCAGGTCATGTGGCCAGCAGGACTAAACCGCTTCTGATGCAATGGAACACCATGACGGAAACCAGAGTGCACAGAAATGCCGTTTACCTTTAGAAGTAAAGGTACCCCTGACCATTAGGTCCAGTAACGAACGACTCTGGGGTTGTGGTGCTCATCTCGCTCTATAAGCCGAGGGAGCCGGCGTTTGTCCACAGACAGCTTCCGGGTCATGTGGCCAGCATGACTAACCTACTTCTGGTGAACCAGAGCAGCACATGGAAACACTGTTTACCTTTCCGCCGGACCATTACCTATTTCTCTACTTGCACTTTGACATTCTTTCGAACTGTTAGGTGGGCAGGAGCAGGGACCGAGCAACAGGAGCTCACCCTGTCACGGGGATTCGAACCGCCGACCTTCGGATTGGCAAGCCCTAGGCTCTGTGGTTTAGACCACAGCGCCACCATTTAGTAGTTGTAGTAGCATAATAGTAATCTGGATACAACCCCTACCAAAAATGCACCAGCATAATTCCTTCTATGACTGTCACTGCGCCCAAGTGTATCCTAAATATGTAATTGATAGTGCAAGCCTATGACTTTGGCTTGATTTTCCTTAGAGCTATAGGTTGGGAGGGCAAGTCATTCCCCTACTTGACACAGGTTTAGGTGATTGAAGATGGGTATGTGAATTGGGTTGAGCTCTAAGGCACTGTGGCCTCTCCTTTAATAGGCTGCCTTAAATTAGATGACAAACTACAAGGCGGCTTGGCTGTGGATTGCGTAAAGTCAACTGAATTGTGGAGGGAGGGAAGGGGAATTTGAATGGAATCTAAAGATTTACGTTAGACATACTGGGGAATTTTGGACATGTGTGCTTTATTTTTCAGTTGATTTGTCAATCTTTTGTCATTGAGTAGAAGACCCTGTGTCTTATCATAAGCTGCTTGGGAAAATCTCCAGTCCAATAAATGATTTCCCATGTCGTGTTGGAGTTAGGGAGTTGTTGTTTGGGAAACACAAGCCCAAAACACACTAAATGGGCTGCATGGCTTTCTGAATCCCAGCTCTGCCTTTTTAGAATTTTCCTGCTATGTTGCCTGCGGGCAACTTTTTAAATGCCTCAGGCAACTAGGAGGATGCTAATTTGGAAGTCCAGTATAAAGACTAATTGTAGCAAAGTTTCTTGGCCTTGCTAATCAAAGTGATAAAAACAGACTCTGAAAATCTGCATGGCCGTTGTATCATAAGCCAGAAAATGGTATGTCAGAGAATTTTTGCTTTTGGATTTTAAAAAAAAGGCAAACAGGTTTCCAGATCTAGGGAATGGGTGGGAAGGAGGAATGGAAGAAGGAAAGGTATTCAGGGGTCAGCAAACTTTTTCAGCAGGGGGCCGGTTCACTGTCCCTCAGACTTTGTGGGGGCCGGACTATATTTTTTTTTGGGGGGGGGGATATGAATGAATTCCTATGCCCCACAAATAACCCAGTGATGCATTTTAAATAAAAGGGCACATTCTACTCATATAAAAACACGCTGATTCCTGGACTGTCCGCGGGCCAGATTTAGAAAGCGATTGGGCCGGATCCAGCCCCACGCCTTAGTTTGCCTACCTATGGTATACATGTTGGCAGTTCTTTGCTAATAGGAAATGATTTCATCAGTTTGGAAATAGCATACAAATTAAACAACAAAAGGGATGCAAATTTGTCCATCTGGCATTGCTTTTTTTTAAAAAAAGTGTTACCACTAAAATGCAGAGCATGAATTTGAATATGCCCGCAATGCATTTTCCCCACCTTGAAAACACACCTTCCTGGTTCTCCAAAGGCTTAGAAAGATTAATAAGCTTCCTCTCTGCATTCTGTATACTGGATGTCCTAAGCCAGCTGCTTGGCAAAGAGCATTTTTTTGCACCTTTGTAGGACATATAATGCATGCATTTTTTATGGTGCTCATTTTTTACATCTTATCTCATTGAAAGTTCCGAAACTATCACATGAATTGTGTAAAGATGGCATGTAATTTATAACGTGTTATTGTACTGTCCAACTTAATAACAAAATCAATTTTGTTTGATTCCCTGCTTTATTTGTTGAATTTACATTCCACCCTTTCTCCCCAAGGAGCCTAGGGCACAAAAAAATTTTACATGTCCCTGAAAAACAGGTGTTTTACAAAAACTTCTCATCAAAATTATAGTAAAAAACAAACTATTGTGCCCAGAAAAGTTTTAAAAAACCTGTTGTTTTGAGTCCTGGTTCACTTGTGCCCCCCATCGTGCTCAAATGCAGTGAAAAGAAATAATAAATCTTTCCTCCTTGAATTTACAGTCTTATGCCTATATAGTCAATAATTAGACAAAACTCTGGATTAATGATGCAATGGTACCTTGGTTCTCAAACTTAATCCGTTCCGGAAGTCTGTTCTAAAACCAAAGCGTTCCAAAACCAAGGCACGCTTTCCCATATAAAGTAATGCAAAACAGATTAATCCGTTCCATACTTTTAAAATCAACCCCTAAAACAGCAATTTAACATGAATTTTACTATCTAACGAGACCATTGATCCATAAAATGAAAGCAATAATCAATGTACTTTTCTATAAAATAAATAAGACAGTAGTGTAGATGATAAAATTTTAAATTATTATTTTTCCTTACCTGCACTGATGATAGTCATTGTTTGGATGGGGGACTTTCTGCAATCACACAATTAATCAATCAGTAGCTGAAGTGGGTTCCACAAAGTCACGAAAACAAATTAACCGAAAAAGCCTAAAAAAACCCAATGCAAAATAAATAGCAAAAACAAAAGCTCTAAACTTAATCTGTTCCGGAAGTCCGTTTGACTTCCAAAATGTTCAAAAACCAAGGCACAGCTTCTGATTGGTGCAGGCGCACTGGAAACAACAGCCAACAGCTGCATTGGGTGTTTGGCTTCTGGAAAACGTTCGAAAACCGGAACACAGGTTTTCGGTGTTTGGGAACCAAGGCATTTGAGAACCAAGGTACCTCTGTACTTGGGAGCAAGCTGATAAATTTCTCCTCCCTTAAAATGCTGGCATATAATGCAACTAGCAATTGGTAGTGGTGGTGGGGAGACACATAGGTCTGTAACCCCAAAGAGCTACTGCCAGTCAGTATAGGCAATACTGAGATAGGCGCACCAGTGTCCTGACTAGTATAAAGCAGCTCTCTCTGTGTCCTCTATAGGGAGAGAGTCATAGCACCATTGTGGAAGATCTCAGGCTTCTGCAAGTTGGATTGGGAGACGCTCCTGTCTAAAGCCATTGGGAGCCACTGCCAGTCAGTGCAGTCAATGATTCTGAGCAAGATGGACCAGTGGTCCCTGTCCAGGGCGGCTTCCTGCACTCCAGTGGGCCCAGGCCATTCCCTTCCAGCTTAGAGCTTGTGAAGCATGGTTAAAGTGTGCTGCCTTTCTCTGCATCCACACAGTGGTTGAAGTTCTAGCAACCTAGCAGGTACAGAAAGAAGCCAGTGAACCTTAGCCCACCCTCTCCAGCTTGGAGCCAGTGAGATGCAGAAGAGACTGGCCTTTGTTGGGGAGCAGCGGGGTGGAGAGGCAGAGGTTGGGTTTGGTACTCTGCTTGCATCCAGGGGGCTAGCACAAATTACAGGCTCCCACCCTTGTTTGGAGCTGCGGAGGAGATTATATACTCCTCCAACACTGGGAGGAATGACTCAAGCGCATCTTGCTTGCAAGATAGCAGGGCTATTGTCCAGCCCCTGCTTAAAAGTATATTTTGAATACATCACACACATACACATTTAATCCATTGGACTTCTTGATTATCTGCATGCTGCACAGCATATTATGACTTTGTTTTCGTAACTCTTAATTCTGTCAGGCAACCACTGTCAGAACTATTTTTCCAATTCTCCAGTCGCATGGCAAACTAATCTGCATCTTGTAACCACATGTGATTTAAAGTGAGTGCAGCCTGAATTAACTCCAAATTGGTCTTGTTGCATAGGATCGTCCCTGTCGCCCCCAAGTGCTGTTTGAAGTATTTAGATCAAAATTGAGGGTATCTAAAAATGAAACTGGAATATTTTCTGTTACTTAGCTGAAAGTCAAAACCAGTATGGAACAAATAATTCCCCTGCCTTCCATGATATGAAGAACTGAGAAGTTGTTTTTTCCATTTTAAATAATTCATGTTTAAGGCTAAGTTTCTGACAGTTGGGCTTTTTTTTTTTTGTTGCTTTTTTGTTTAGAGAGAAGAGATTGTAGAGCTGGAGAAGGACAACAGAAATGATCATCTGGTTGGACTTTCAGTGGGGAAAAGATACTCACATTTTTTTCTAAACTAAGAAGTCCTAAATGTTGTAAGGTGGGAGAACATGATAGCATGTCTCAAGCTTGTACAGCTAAGGTGCACAACCCCCCCCCCCAACCATATGTGGCAAATCCATTTGTGGTACTGTTTAATGTTCAACGAGCTCTTTGCGATCCTCAGTTGGAACACAGTGTAGAAAAATATATTGGGGTTGCCCTGGGAATCTATGTGGAGGCAGAAAACAAGCAATTCTTGCTTTTCTGTTTCCACAGAGCTTATTATTACCAGTTTAATATGTTCATACATTTGAGTTTCTGTAGGTTGAATTAAATAAGAGGAATGCCGTTTCCAAGTAGGGGGAACTGGATTGAAATAAGATTACTTTGGAAGCCATCCTCTGAAAAAAATGGATGAGGACATTCCATTACACGATGGCCTTAGTTCATGCTGTGAGTTGTGCTAGATTAGGTGGGTATAGGTCAGAAACTCTCTGTGGTGAATGTTTCACTCTACACCAGCTTGAAGATTTTTGTGTGTTCGTATATTGTTCTAGGATGGTTATGTTGTTTTGGTATTTTGCCCAGATGCTTTATATCAGGCTGGGGCTGATGGGAGTTATAGTCTGCCACTCTGTCAACGGCACAACATTGGCCATGCCTGTTCTTAACTATCAACAGAAATACACCACCTTCCACACATCATATTGCTAACTCGTCTTTGCTGGGTCTGTTATTGTTAACTATTTGTTTTCATAAGATGGAGAAAGCTTTCATATTCTAGATACAGTGGTACCTCTGGTTATGAACTTAATTCATTACAGAGGTCCATTTTTAAGCTGAAACCGTTCTTATCCTGAGGTGCGCTTTCACTAATGGGGCCTCCCACTGACACACGATTTCTGTTCACACCCTGGAGCAAAGTTCGCAACCAGGAGCAGCTACTTCCGGGTTAGCGGAGTTCGTAACCCCGCAGCATTCATAACCAGAGGTACCACTGTACTGCTTTCAAACAGATAGCAAGTACAGTTACTTGAAATGCATTTAGCAGTCTGTGGTCTGCACAGGGGCCAACAATCCTGCCATGTGGTCAACAGGGAAGTACTTACTCAAAAAGAGCAGTGAAGGCTAGGTAATGGAGTGTTAAGGCTTATATTCTGGGATAGCTCAGTTGGTAGAGCATGGGACACTTAATCTCAGGGTTGCGGGTTCAAGCTCCACATTGGGCAAAAGATTCCTGTATTGCAGGAGATTGGACTAGATGACCCCTGTGGTCCCTTCCAACTCTACAAGTCTATGAGTCTAGGCTCATGCATGTGGCAAAACGAGCTTATGTGCTGAGAAGTTGTAATAATGCAACACTTACTCCAGTTTCCCATTCAAGGTTCTCTTGGCAAGCTGGGACTTCCATAATCGCACTTGATGATAGACACAGCCTCCCACTCCCTCCAGTGTTTGTAGTGAAACCTGTGTGTGTAACAACCAATTGAGTACCAGGAAAGTAAATTATGGAATAAATTGCTTTTTTGAAAAAGAAGCGGCAGAAGAACCCTTGGCTTCTGCTCTCTAGACTCCTTTGTGGTATTTTCTTTCACATTTTCTGAAAATTATTTTTTAAAACGCTCCTTCTTATTTATTAAATTTGTCCTTTATTATGTTATGAACTGCTGCTGTAAGGCATTTATAGGCCATAAGCAAATTGCTGGCTTAAAGCACAGCTTAGTCGTTCTTTTTCTTAATTCAGATTGAAGCTGGTTGGGGGGGGGCGCGGGAGGAACATTTCAAAATGCAAGATTTCGTAAGAAACAACAGGATGGATATGGACTGTGGCTAAAGTAACGCGTAGACTCCTTCCAAAAACAGTGGCAGGGGTGCACTGGATGCCGAGTAAACTGGCGTCTGTGCACAGCCTCAGTTGCCAACAGAGTAATCTTTTGTGCTGACTTGGATAACAGAGCAGTCATTTGGCTCTTCAGTGCTGATAAATGGTCAGATCCCTGCTTATGTCATTCGCCATCGGGAACGAACGATACCAGTGTCTCTCGCATCTTAGAATTCCAATGTCTTTTTCAAAACAAGCTGCTTGGAAGGAGTCTCTGTTAGTTGCATACTTTTCTGCATTTGATGCTTTGCAGCTGGCGGCTGAGGTTAGCTCTGTGACCGAATTCTTGTTTGTGGATGGCATTTTTGTCATGAATTCAGATGAACAGAGGCCAACAAAGACTCCAGCTCCTTAAATGCGCTGCCAGGTGAACGAAAGCCTAAATCCTTGGCATCTCTTTAGAGAAAGTGCTCCATTTCCTGAGCACGGCGGGGGAGGTGGGGAAAGGGATTCAATTTTGATGGCTTATACTCCTCCCAAGAGACTTACTCTAAGCTGTGCTGGAACATTAATCAAAACATTTATATATTCCCCTTTCTCTTATTCTGCTAATCATCGTCGTGCCGTGTTGGATCTCAACACATTTCCAACAAATAAATAAATAGCATGGAGCTAGCACACCCAACCCAAGAGACTACATCTGTGTCTAAGCATGACCTCTAAAATAGCTAGGAATACAATTTTTAAGATTATTGTGAGTGTACAAAGGTGCAGAGAGGTGTTCCCAGTGGCTGCCCCATAATGTTGGCATTCCTTTTCCCTGGAGACACGCCAAAACCTGAATAATCTTTCGAAGGCTATGTTCTGTCAGGGCCAAGGGTCTGAGCCCATGATGGTGAAGTCAGCACAAAAGTGTTCTAATCCAGAATAAAGATCACCTCTGGTTAGAATTCCCAAATGTGGGCAGGTCTATGCAGAAGTTTGGTTACTCTCAAACATAAATATTATTTTTTTTCCAGTATGAAAGTCCAATACAAAACACACACATGAACACATGGCAGAAGCCTTCATTCGTGTGAAGAGAAACTACTTTTGCCCAACACATACAACTTGGGGATGGGGGGGGGCAACATTTTTTAAAACCAAACATAACAATTTCCCCATCCTGTTTTGAAACGTAATACACTACAATGCAAAAATGGGGTTCCAAAACGCTGTCTCTCCTGTGGATAGCTGCCCTTATTCAGCAGTTGTACACATTCTCACAGAGTTACACTGTACTGTTGTGCGTAGCAGTCAAAAGACTTCAATAAGCTAATGCAATAGAGAGAGTATGCTAGATCCAGGCCAAAATAACATTTCCTGTCAGTGCAGTTGAGCTAGAGAAGAATTCTGTTCTGTTTTGTGTATCAGCAGCAGAAGTTCTGGCTTCCAGCTTTTTATTTTGAGTTCACATGAAGGGTGACATGTGAGCCAGAAATAACCCAGATGGGCTCTGCATAGAGAGGCTAAAAGCAAGGGGAATAATATTTGCTTCCTAATAATCGAGTCAGTTTTGAAGGGAGCATCTGAGGCAGTAAACAATGAATGCCGGCTGCATCAACATCCTTCCACAATTTCAAATCCCACAATTCTTTGAGTGTATAAAGTTTTTTTTGATGTAAGATGAATAAGCAAGTGTCTCTTTAGAGCTCCACTTTAGAGCAAAGTGAATATTCTGTCATAAAAGCACATTCAGATATTTGAGCACGTGATGTTGTGGATTTATTCTACAAATCAGCATACGAAGTGAGAGCCCGTCCCGTTCAGACTTTTCATCAAGAGAGTGCCTCTTATTTTACTTCTTGTCCTTCCCTATCTGTTAGCTGATTAAAGCAGACATTTTGTAAAATCCTTCAACTGTATTACATATTATTAAGGTCTACTATAAAATGTCATCTCTTTGGCGTTTAAAAGTGTACATGCTTACTTGTGCATAATTATTCTTCCATTGTGTTCCAGGATATCACCTGGCAAGATGAACACTCTGCTCCTTTCTCCTGGGAAACCAAGGTAATTTTGCTAATTTATGTTATTCTCATGTTGTTTCACCTTGGAAGTTTTACTAAGCCTAATTGACACTCCTGTCATGGTTAGGATTATACCATACTAATGGTAGTTTAAAAGAAGAGTAGGTTTTTTCCCTTGCAGTTAGTCCCTTGCGTGAGCTCAATGGATATCACTTCTTGCAACACTATACAAAAATGGCTATTGATTTTTTAATAATACTGCATTGGAGCCAACCCAGTCAGAGTTAGACCTGCTGAAGTAAACATAATCCCCTGCTTTATTTTCGCAAGAACTCTTCAGGGTAGATTAGGTGTGGGGCTAACCAGCCCAAGGCCGAGGAATTTCATGCTCGGGCAAAGATTTGATCCCAGATCTCAAAGGGCAAAGTCTAACACTCTCTAAAGCTGTTATCTACAGTGTCTAGCTCTCAAAACTGGATGCCATTGTGTTCAGTGTGACTAGTTATAGCTCTTAGAACAGGCTTCCTCAACCTCGGCCCTCCAGATGTTTTTGGCCTGCAACTCCCATGATCCTTAGCTAGCAGGACCAATGATCAGGGATGATGGGAATTGTAGTCTCAAAACATCTGGAGGGCCGAGATTGAGGAAGCCTGTCTTAGAATGTGCTCTTTGAAATGTAAGTAGTTCAGCTATGGTTTAGAAAAAATGTGTTTGGCATAACAGGCAACCTGCTCGCAACTTAAACTGGTGCAGTATGGTGATTAAACTGGTAAGTTGTGAACAAGCAGGGTCCTTGGTTTGAATTGTACCTTGGGCAAGCCTCTCCCTCCCTCTGCTCAGTGGTCACAGTAATACTTGCTGCGCTTTACCAGGCTATAAGGATCACTGAGAGAATAAATATGGAGAGCTTTGGGCATTAAGGAGCAGCATCTAAATGGCGAGTATATTATTATTCCATGGAAAGACTGACCTGGAAAATGACTGCATAATGTTGACGATGTGGGAGGATAGAATTCATCTTGTTTAAAGGTCCCTTTAATGGGATTCTTTAAAATGGAAAAATAATATAGCTCTAGTTGTAGACTCCTTTTTGCTGTCCTTCCTATGACGCTTCCCCCACTAACCAAATGGAATAAATTTCTGGTGTCACTTTATAAATCTGATGTTGGCAGCAGGTAGCTGGAATGCCAGGGAATAAATAGTCTTTATGAAAAAGGAACAGACTTCAGTGGGGGTGGCATTCAGCTGAGTTTTGTGCAGAGTAGACCCACTGAAATTCATGAACATGACTACATTAGGTCCATTAATTTCTGACTAAAATTTATTTGAGTGCCACCCTGGGTTTAGTTCTCAAAGCAACTTACACCTTGAGTGAAAAGATCACCTGTTTGAGCTTCCACATGTTGTTTCCAGGTTGCCACCAGCAGAATGTAATTGCTTAAAATTGCCTGATATAGCTGGAAAGAGGTGGCCACAATTCTCCCCAAATCACCTGTTAGTCCTGTTCTGCACTTTGCAAGAGCAGATCACCACTGGAAGGGTGTGGATGGGTGGTCACAAGGCATGGGGAAGCAAAGGGTGGAAAAGGCCATGCCTGCCTTGTTTTGCTCCATCAAACCAGGGCATTTGAACCTGGCATGCATATTCTCCAGGTTGCAATCTGCCAGCCCACCTTTGAACATTTGTTATAGACCACTGTTGTAGTTGTAGTGGTGGGGGCGGATGGAGGACCCCGAAAAGCCACTGAGTGAAAAGTTCTGTTCCACCTTTCTTACCTTTTTAGGTGGTAATTTCCATTTATACACCAAGAGTTCTTTTTTGACGTTTCTACAGAATGCATAGTGTAAGAGCAGGCAGAAGGAGCACCAGTATGTCCTATTCCATTTTTGTTTTGTTCCCTCCCTTTGCCTTTTATAAGCAGCGATATATATGTAGCTCTGTGGCTGATGCAGTTACTGTTTTTATTTTTATATAATTGTAGAGTTGGAAGGGACCATGAGGAATCTCAACCAAAGCATCCATGACAGGTGGCCATCTAACCTCTGCTTAAAAACCTCCAAAGAGGGAGAGTCCATGGGAGTTGGTTCCACTGTTGAACAGCTCTTGCTGTCAGAAAGTTCTTCCTGACGTTTAGTCAGAATCTCCTTTCTTGTAACTTGATTCCATTGGTTTGGATCCTACCCTCCAGAGCAGGAGAAAACAAGCTTGCTCCATCCTCCCATCTGGAAGCCCTTTAGATAATTGAAACTAAACATAAACATACACAGGCTAAACATACACAGCTCCTTCAAGCGTTCCTCATAAGGCTTGGTTTCCAGTCCCTTGATCATCTTGGTTCCAGCTTATCAATATTATTACTTGGATTTCTTACCTGCCCTTCACAGTTAAACCAAATCACAATCAAGAGAATAGGTTAGATCCTAAAATATATTTTCTGTATACAGTGGAGACTACATAATGGAAGGTACCAGAAATTCCACAGAGAATGGCCTCCCCCGAGCTCCCTGCTTGAATTGAATCCATTTTGCTTGGGGGAAGATGATGGCACAAAGGATCTCCAGTTTTGGAGCCAAGCTTCACATTATAAGCAGTTTCATACTTCCCCCCTCCCTCGAGAAGCAGCCTTGGGAGAGTGCAGCCAGGAGCAGAAAAGCAGTGAGCGGGGAGGGTCTCCTGAACCCCTTTCCCCCTTCATGCCAGCCTGGGTCCTCCAGAGCATGCCAGCTGTGTAGTTCTAACACAGCAGGGCTTGGGCTGCAGCAAGTCATGACCCCAAAGCCACAATTTCCTACAGCTGTCCATATTTTGGGAGCTTGATCATGTTACTAAATCAACACGTTCAAAAGAGAGCTGGCCAAAGATAGAGCCGTTTCTTTGTTTTGAGAAATGTTGGAATTTTTAATTTATTTCTTTGCTCCTTTTACTGCAAATATGTTTTTGTCACTCCTGCTTTCAAAACATAATGCTTGGCCTACCTGGTTGTTAGCTGTGGTTATGCGTGTTCAAAAATACGAGCAGCAACGTCCCACAGTTTGGGTAGATTGGTGTAGACTAGAGGTTTCTAAAAAAGATGAATGACACTGTGGGGGTGAAATGGAAACATTGGTTTTGGCAGTAATTCGGGCCCATAGCTCTGTGGTAGAGCATGTGCTTGGAATGAGGGTTCAGGATTCAGTTGCTGCCACTTCCAGTTAAGTAGCAGGACCGGGAAATCGACTTAAAACTCTGCCTGAGAGCTGCTGCCAATCAGAGCGCACTCTCCTGGGTTAGATGGATGAATGATTTGATTTGGTAAAGAGCACCAGCGTATTTAAATCTCTTCCTTCTTTCAAGTTACCATTTCTCTGTGGGATGCAAGCTTTTCTCTGGAATCTGTTCGGAATCTTTTTGGAATCTGTTTGAATTCCCACATGTGCAAAGCGACTTAGCATCCCCAATACTATTGCCCATTTTTCCTGGCAGCAACTTGCCTCGATATGGCAACATGCCACGCAGGCAGTGGTATCCAGTCTGTGTGGCGAACATTAGACCAGTTTACAGCATGTGGAGGCAGGGAGGCAGTCTCAGCCTGGCAGAAACGACCCTTAGATTCACATGAAAGAGCATCAATAGCTGCACATCTCCATCCTAGTATCACCTCAGTGCTTATCCGCTGTGCTCACATTCACACAAGGAGACAGCATGGGACAGGGGAGACTCCCAACGCCCAGTTAAATTTCTGGATCTGAAGACAAACAGCCTAAGGAGCTGCAGTATCATCTTATTTGTAGTTTGAGTCGGTGGCTCAAACTGTCTGATGGTCTTAAGTTCCCTGAGTGGCCTGCATATAAATGCTTGAAGTGATCAACGAAGGGGTTCTTCATTGTTGCGGCAACTATTTGAGAGCCATTGTGGTGTAGTGGTTAAAGTGCTGTACTAAGAACTGGGAGAACAGAGGTCAAGTCCCCACTCGATCATGAAGATCAGTGAGTGATCTTGAGCCAGTCACAGTCTTTCAGGTTAACCTACCTCACCGAATTGTTATATCAGACAGCTTAGTTCTCGAACATTTTGGCTCCCAAACACTGCAAACCCGGAAGTGACTGTTCCAGTTTGCGAACTATTTTTGGAAGCCGAACGTCCGACAGGGCTTCCGATAGGCTGCAGGAGCTTCCTGCAGCCAATCGGAAGCCACACTTTGGTTTCCGAATGTTTTGGAAGTCGAACGGACTTCCGGAACGCATTCCGTTCGACTTCCAAGATGAGACTGTATGGAGCTAGCAGCAGGTCAGAGGCTATTTTGTATACCATTTCAGTGATGCATTGTAATCTTGGTTTTGTTGAAGTTCTAAGGTGCAGGACGTTGTGTTCTTTGCAGGAAATCCTCATACTTTAGTGGTTGTCCAATCAGCTGAGACTTAGGCCGCAATCCTAGACAAAGCTACTTGGAGTAGGTCTCACTGGACTCTGTTAGGCTTACTTCGGAGTAGACAGGTATATGATTGTACTGCAGGCGTACTCTTGTCAGTCAGCCAATTTTAGGTTCCTCTCTTCCGTCTCAGCAATTTTGTTTCTTGAAATACTACAGGTTGAGCTTAAAGGAGTTTTTAGTGGGTGTGGTAAGCTCTTGTCCTGCAGGCTTTGTTTCAGTATTTGCCGGTGGGTTTTTTCCTTTTTCTATTTTGAGGTTGCCAAGCCAAACAGCTTGTTTTGGCTGTGCGCGCTATCTGCTTAACGAAATACTGCACATTCCCAACCAGTGAATAAGCTATAAAAATAACTCTGTGAATTCTTGTGGCCTTCTCTGTTTTTAGTGCATAGTTGAGAGCTGGTTAGCAGAGATCCAGTTTTCATTCAGTTTGATGGGGAGCCAGCCTTATAATTCAACACTCGCCTGGTTGCCTAGGGCATTTGCCACCATTTTGCAGTGAGGGCAAAAGAAGCTGGCCACAGAAACCTCTCTTGAGAACCCTGGCACAGCCTCCACAGCCTCCTTTCTAGCCAATAGAACAAAGAAAGCAGACTCTGTGGCACTCCATGTTGCTGGACTACAACTCCCATCATTCCTGGCCAGTGACTGTGCTGGCTGGATCCAGTGGGAGTTGGTCCCAGCAACATCTGGCATGCCACAGGTTCCCCAATCTCACATTAGAGTTAGCGGGTGTAAAATACCCTGAGAGTTTTATTCAAAGGTGGTATAAAAATAATTATAAAATCAGTAAATAATGATTAAGTGGTACATAAATGCCTTAAATAAATGAATACAGTAATAAATGGTTGTAGATAGCCAATACTGAAATAAACCTTTCATTAATGTACAATGAAGTGCAAGACCAAGAGGTCAGTTAGTCAGATCCTGCTGTTCTCCCCTCTGTCCACAGAACCTGAATTGCCTTGGGGGCAGAGCTTTAAAAATATTGCCAATTCTTCATTGCCAGCAGTGGCAACTGAAGCCCGTTGTGCCTTTCCATTTGCACTGAGTCACCCATTGCCAACTTGGTGCCCTCTGGCTGTTTTGGACTGCGGATCTAAATCAGCTGCCTTGGGAATAGGCCAGAAATATGAGAGGGGAACATGAGAGGAAGGGATAAAGTTGTGGATGAAATCAGTGTTTAGGCAGATTATTTTGAAGAAGACCAGAACCGTGACCTTGAATTTTGTAATTTCAGAACTCAGCAATATAAAGCTTTTGGTCTGCCAGAGCTTCCCTGCCCCATAATGCGCAGAACCTCATACTGCCACTGCATGGAAGTCCTCCTGCTGGCGAGTTATTCTAGTGGGAAAAAATCTTGCCAGGCCGGAAACTTCATCGCCCAAGCCATACATTACCTCCTGCTGCTTGAGCACATGGCCAGAAACAGGACATGTGGTTTGTGTGCTTTCAGTTTGGAATATCTGGAAGCTGTTGAAACTAATTCTACCAGGGAACTAACTCATCCACTCCTTCTCCCTCTCTGCATGCTTTGTTTCACTTTTTAATTTTCTTTCTTTCTTTCTTTGGTCTCTCTTTATGAATCGCTTCCCAGAAAATATCTTAAAGTGATTTCAGAGTAAGAACATCAACAAGAAAAACAATTTCTAATCTGGTATGAGATAAAGATACCCACTTAAGAGGCTTCCTGAAGAAGGAAGGTCTAAATAATAATAATAATAATAATAATAATAATAATAATAATAATACTTATACCCCACCCATCTGGCCGGGTCTCCCCAGCCACTCTAGGTGGCTCCCAACAGAATATTGAAAACACGATACAACATTGAACATTAAAAACTTCCCTAAACAGGGCTGCCTTCAGATGTCTTCTAAAAGTCAGATAGTTGTTTATTTCCTTGACATCTGATGAGAAGGTGTTCCACAGGGTGGGCGCCACTACTGAGAAAGCCTTCTGCCTGGTTCCCTATTCTATGTTGTGAACCGCCCTGAGATCTATGGTGGTATACATACAAATTCAATAAATGAAATAAAAATAATTCAGTTGGGGTCAGAAAGACAATAGAAATGGAACTCTGGGAGGAAGTTCCAAAGGGTCGGTTGCCACCACACTAAAGACCCAACTCCTATATCTTACATTAAAGACCTCCTGAAAACTGATCAAGCTGTTACGTACTATGAAGGAACATTAGTGAAACATAATAATGCTGGTGGGATAGAAAGCAGGCTTTGCAAGGGATAAGATGACGGGCAGCGAAAAGGTCCAGCTTTCTCCATCATGTAAACCTAGACGCCAAAAGCAGAAGTGAGCCTGGTTAGAGTAAAAGTGGAGTTGGAATGGGTGTGAGTCTCCTCTCCTGCCTCCTCTCATTCTTCCTTGAAGGCCATCTTAGAATATCCCCATTAGAGGCTTGAATTGCCTCTTTGCCAAGAAAACACATCATTTGGCCTCTAACGTTGCAAGCCACCGGCACAAGTTTTCTCAAGTTACTTTAAACTGGGCATGACTATCCCATGGTCCTCCAGATGTTGTTGGGCTCCAACACTCATCAGTCCCGGCCAGTATGGCGAGTGGCCAGGGATGATGGGCGTTGTAGTACTACAGCATCTCAAGAATCATGTCAGTCACCCTATGCTTTAAGCTATATCTGTTTGTTCCTGCATGTTCTCAACTAGGGTTTGAGCAATGCTCCTACAATTGTGGAGCCAGTCAATTCAAGCATGATGGAGAGTGTCCTGATGTTCAGACTAGATTTGAAACCTGAATTGTGTAGTAATGCGTATGGCCAACCTTGCGTAGGAGTGAAATTGATTACCATCCAAAAATGTTTTCTCTGTTATGTGTGGTGTATTTTTGTTTGTTTGTTTGTTTGTTTCATGGCCCTTTATGATAGTTCCTTTTATGCTGTGTACTTCTTAGATAATTGTGGGCCATTCGTCAGAGGAAGCTAAATCTGTAGTATCTGGTACCCCTTCTCTAACAGCTGCTTGGCTCTTCGTTGGGCATAATGGATTGCATCTTATAAGCAAGTGCATGGCAAATCTGTCTTATTTGCACAGTTTCTAGAGGCTGCAGAATCCCCCTTTACTTGGCACAAAACCTAGGCTGTGTTTGTGTTAACCGTCAAAATTGTGTGCCCGTCCCAGATTCTGCCCACAGCTTACCTGCAGCAGGCAATAAGTACAGTGGTACCTCGGGTTAAGAACTTAATTCGTTCCAGAGGTCCGTTCTTAACCTGAAACTGTTCTTAACCTGAAGCACCACTTTAGCTAATGGGGCCTCCCACTACTGCTTGATTTCTGTTCTCATCCTGAAGCAAAGTTCTTAACCCAAGGTAATATTTCTGGGTTAGCAGAGTCTGTAACCTGAAGCGTCTGTAACCTGAAGTGTATGTAACCCGAGGTACCACTGTACCAGGTAGCTGTGGCACAGTCTGCCAGATCCTCACCCATAACCTCTAAAACAGCCACCACCATTCCTCTCTAAACCTCTCCACTGTGTGCGTTTTCTCATGCAAAGAGAGTTGACATTAATGCTTTCTAATCCCCAACAGAGTCAGATGGAGTTCAGCATTGCTTCTCTGTCCATACAAGAGCCAAGTGCAGTGGCATTGCAGAGCGAGCCAAAGCAGACCACCAAAACCGCTCCAGGGCCCCCAGCCCCCAAGCCCGCACAAGGTGCTAAAACGCCTAACTCAGAGGGGCTTCTGCCAGCTAGGAAAGAGGAGGAGTCGTCATTCTGGAAGATCAATGCTGAGCGCTCGAAGTGTGATGGAGAACAGTCTGAGTTCTGTTCTCTGACTCCAAGCCAGATCAAGTCCATGGAGAAAGGAGAGAAGACCCTCCAGCCTTACTACAGGCAAGAATCTGGTCCAAAAGAGGCAACCAAAGCAGAGAAGCCTAGTGCTAGCAAACCTGAAAAATTGACCACCCCCGTTCTTGCTGCAACTTCAATAGAATGGGAAAAACCTCAGCCTGTCCAGCCGAGTCCTCCTGATGTTTGTCCTGAGCCAGTGGAAAAACTCTCATCAACTGGGACCAAAAGTGAGGAGGCTGATAGTGGTTTCCTTTCAGAAGTGCAGGTAAAAGCTGGTCTTTAATCCCTTGCTTTGTCTATTTGAGTGCTTTGCAAAACAAAACAAAAGTCCACCCTTCTGCAAATGCTGCTTGAGAAGATTAGCAGTTCATATAATTCTAAACACTAAGCTTGTTTCTTTTTCTTCTGCCAATTAAATCCAGCTCCAACATAAATGCTAATGCATTTTCAATATGTTTTTAATATACAGTCGTACCTTGGTTGTCGAATGCCCTGGAACTCGGATGTTTTGGCTCCCAAACGATCGAAACCCAGAAGTGACTGTTCTGTTTTTTTAACGTTCTTTCGGAAGCCAAACATCCGACGCGGCTTCCGCAGCTTCTGAGTGGCTGCAGGAGCCACGATTTGGTTTTTGAATATTTTGGAAGTTGAACAGACTTCCAGAATGAATTCTGTTCTACTTCCAAGGTTCAAATGTAAACCGTATTTTTCACTCCATAGGGCGCACCTAATTTTCAGAGGGGGAAATCAAGGGAAAAAAATATGATCCATCCCCCCCCCCCCCCAGCTCTGGGAGCAGCGGACAGGCTGCGCACAGCCTGTGCGCTTCTCCCAGACCTTCTCCCTGCTATTGTGGGAGGTGGGGGAATTCCCGCACCTCCCACAAAAGCTCACAGGAGCCGCGCACCCTTTAAGGAGCATGAGGCTCCTGTGGGCTTTTCGACCAGGAGGGAGAAGTCACTGACACTGCCAGTCAGTCCCTTCTCCCTCCTTGGGGAAAAGCCTCAAAGACTAGGTTGGGGAGCAGCGCAAAGGCGGCACGCCGCCTTCCCACTGCCCCCTGAGCTTGTGGGGCTGGCGGTGGGGGGAAGCGCCAGCCTCAAAGACCAGACTCTCCTGGCTTCAGCGAAAGGAACCTGAAGCTTCTGGAATGCAGCTGGAACTCGCGAAGGCTTCAGGCGGCTATCCCTGAAGCCAAGGAGCCTGCATTCGCTCCATAGGACACACACACATTTCCCCTTAATTTTTGGAGGGGAAAAAGTGCGTCCTATAGAGCGAAAAATACGGTGTATATAGTAGCGACATTTGCCATTTGAATCACCTGAAATCCTGTATGAGTCCCCACATGACTTGGTTTAGAGCAGGGGAGTGGAACCTTTGGTCCATCAGATGGCTAAACTACAACTCCCAGGAGACCCAGCAAGCATAGCCAGTGGTCAAGGATGATGGGAGTTGTAGTTCATCAGCATTTGGTAGGCCTAATGTTCCCAGCACCTGGTTTTGAGGTTAGGTTTTTCTGCTAGCATGCACACACGCAACCAGAGATTGCAATGACAATAAAGATATTATTATTATTATTATTATTATTATTAAAAATCTTCCTCCCCCAAATCCAGCCTTGTAAGATTTTCGATGCGAATTTCGAATTCCATAGCACTACTTGCGGTGACAGGGGACTCTGATGCTCACATGTAATTTTGGGTGCTTTTATGGAGTTTGGGTTTTTTGTTCTTGTTTTACAGTGTCCATATAATGCTATTAAAATGCGAGCTACCCCAATTTAATCTAAATTTATCCTTTCTGGGGGAAATCAAAAAATTGGGGGGGGGGTGTCTGTTTCCCAACAACCTGCTTGCAATATTAAACTTGTGCCAGGAAGCACCTTGTATTGTGTATATGCGTATGTTACTGATTAGGGTTAACTTAGTTTCAATGATTTAAGTATTCACTTTGTCTAATTTTTGTGTCTCTGCAGAGCAATGCAAATAACGTTATCTTGAAGACCGGATTTGATTTTCTAGACAACTGGTAAAGGACCAAAATAGCTTCAGCTCAGTTTTGGAGGAAGAGAAAAGGAACATCTCTCTTCCACTCTACTTTATTTTATTTTATTGGTATTGGCTTCTATTTGATCTTTCAAACTAATATTTTTTCCCCAACTGTTTTAAATGTTGCCTTTGTATTTACACTTTTTTGTAAAACCATATGGATATTTGTATTTTGGAATTGTCCAGTGTTAAAAGTATGGTTTTTTTCTTTATGATTCTATAGGGTGAATATTGGAGATGGGACAGGATACATTTCCTAATTAGTGTTATGTGTTTTAAGGACAAGGTGGAGGGATCTGACCTAGAGAGAGAGAGAAGTTGAAGCCACCCGACAGAGGCACCTATTTTCATTTCATATACAAAACTACACCTTATGGGCTGCAACATAACTTAAAGAAAGCAATTTACGTGGAGAGGCAAAACACCGTAGGCCTAGATTCTGCTGAAGCACAAAGCTCAAAAACCAAAATTAATCTTATCTGTTTCAAATAAACTACACAGAAAATTAAGGCTACAGATTTTTTACACTTTTATTTTTGTATAGGTATGTTTAGTTTGACCAACTTATTTCTAATGCTGATATTGGTAATGTGGTATGAAATATTTTTGAAATGGAAAAGCTTTTACAAAGGAGGCTGTTCAAACCAGCACCATAGCTGTACTTGGAAAAATAATTTGCCTAAATGCAAAGCCAATGCAGAGAGGGACATGGCAAGAGAGAAGACAAAACCCCACAAATACATTTCAATGAAGCTTCTCTTTTATCTTTGAAAAATAACTCAGTAAGAATATTTTGGGTGAATACAACCTTGCAAAACAACCGATTCTCTTGAGACCTCTTAGCATTCCTCTTAAGAGTGGCATTGCACACCAATCTGTAGGAGTGTCAATTGCCTCTTCCCTGCCCCTCCCACAAAAGAAAACTCTACAGTAATCCACCATGTTTGAAACTTGTAGGGTGGTCAAATTCAAAAGAGGACAGGGGTCCTACATCCTTTATTAGTTGTGTAGAAGAGGGGATTTCTTCAGGTGTACTTTGTATGACAAGGTGGTTAAAGGTGTTGGCATTCTGTCCTCTTGAATCCAGCCACCTTATCCGAGAGGATTTTTAAAAATTGTTTCAGTAATAATAATTATGGTAGTGGTGGTAGTAGTAATAAGCTTCTCTTGAAGGTATCTTGACTAATTTCTGGTGCTGCATCCCTTAGTGAGGCTAGAATTCCCAACATGTCACACCCACACACCCTGATGTTTTTGTTAGTTGCTTTTTTAAAAACTTGCAGAGAGCTATTTATATGATGGGTTGGTCATTCAAAAATGGCACTCCTCCGCTATAGCTTGAAATTATACAGTCCAATCCACCACCTCAGGATTCTAGCACCTCCTTCTTTCTGCTGCATATGTAGACCAGGCCTCATTGTTGTCAGCTGTTTAAAATGTACGTGTGTGAGTAGAACTGCCGCCTGACAATGCGTTGTGGTTTTCCATTTTGCTTCAATGCTATACCTATCACCTTCGAGCCTTAATTTCCCTTTACGCACAACTAGTGATCTGTCCAATTCAAAGCCAAAGGTGACTGATGTTCTGTTTTTAAATTCTTGCGATTTAAAATCCCAATAACTGAATTTCTGGAGTATTGACCCAAGGCAGTGGTTCTTTGTGCCAGCTCGTGGAGATCCCACAAAGTTTGCATCGGACTACTTCTGTAGGACAAAAAAAGCAAACCTTACATCCTCTCTTTATTTTCAGTGCTTTTTGTAACAGCACTTGCTAGTAGCCTCCTCCAGGTAGCTTATCGCAACCTTGAGGTTTCTGTTTGCTTGACCTCACACTAGTGTATAAACTAAAACCTGAAAATTCCTCTTCATCTACATAAGCTCTACTTCAGTCCACTTTCTGTACATCCAATCTCCTGTTCTCTGAATGTGCTCTGCAGGAAACATAAATTGCAACAATTAATCAAACCAAATTAAGAGACTTCTAAGTATCTGTTCCAAAGACACGTCCATCTGTGCTGCTATGGAAAATAAGAAAATATGGGGGAACACTAAAGGAAATGCTGCTTCTGTGTCCCCATCTCTCTCTCACATGGGTGTTTGTGGTAAAACAGCGATGTAGCCAGGTTAAATATCTGCATCTCTAAACACTCAGATGCACACTCCAGAGCTCAGGATAACTTGTGGGTCCCTGTGGCATCTTTGGCGATGCATCTCTCCATCACACGGTGTTTACCGTGGCAGCACCTGTCATGCTGCGTCGCTGTGCTGCCATGTTCCATGTGATGTGACTCTTGAGTAACAGGCAGCTTCCTGACACTGCTAGTTATTCAACTTGGGATACTGACAGTTCAAAATGGCAAGAGGCTGAAGAGATTTTAGCAGAAGAAAGCCTCTTGAAGTTCTGGTAACAGTTTGTGAGTGATCTATTTATGGCTACGTTTACAAGTTTTTTGAGTCACTTTAATATTTGTAAAATAAATTCAGAGTGGTTTTTTAAATTAGAAAAAACATTTGGTATTTAAAAAGCAACAAAACGCTATGATTGAGCACAAGTTCTACATGCATGAAGGCATTTCTGATTCACATTTTGGCATTTGAAAGGGAATATTTGCAATCGTATAAAAGCTGAATAATGTGAAGTGTGACTTTTTTTAGTTCAGGTCCTCTTCTCTGTGTTGACAACTTCAAGAAGCAGATATTTTCAGTTTAACAGACAAGTAATGTCACTTTCCATATTTTTTTTGCCCATGAAAGAGAATGCCCTAAGGCCTAGAGAAGCATCTTTTTAAAATCTCTGCTTTCATGCACTGACAGTGGATAAACGGATAGGATCTGTGTTATTTTCTTCTTCTGTTCTCTTGTTTTGGAGTCTTTCATCTTATACACTTAGGGTTTACTTCCTCTAAAGTGTTTGTACACAGTGAGGCTAACTCAGAAGATGTTGATAGATTGTACTCAGTGCAACCAGCCAGCAAATGTCTACTGCAGAAACCGTTACTCTCCCTTTCCCTTTACTGTGCTTTGATGGCTAAATCGGATGCTTCTCCCTTTCTTAGATATGTTTTTATTGAAGTTCATATTCAAAATACTTGGTCACATTTTGTATAAAATTACTTCTTAATTAAAGGCACCTGACATAAGCCAGTTTCATTGCCTTTATTGTTTTGATGTCCTTGCCTCGTCCTCCTTGACATGGTTCTGACATTTTGATATGGGCTTCATCTGCATTCTACGTTTACTTTTATTATTTTTTCATAAAAATTATTCACAGCTGATTTTTTAAAAACAAAACCTCAAAGCAGTTCACAAAAAAGAATTTAAAGCAGTATCATACCACTTGGCTTCCCCCAGAGAATCATGAGAACTGTAGTTTGTTAAGGTTGCTGAGAAAATTAAATATTACTATATTGGTTATTTGTTGCAAATCTTTGCACAAAATTGGCTCTCACGGGGGGTGAAAGCTGGTTTTTACTATGTCAGACAAAAATTTTTAGATCTAGAATTGTTTCTCCATCTTGAGCTTAGAGTGCTAAAGATTATTCCAAACTCCCAAAACTAGAATCAAAATTGTGCCCATCTTGTGAAAATTGAGTATCCGTCTATCAAACTTGTCTAACCCCTATTATTATAAATCACCCGCTTCCTGAAAGGTATTTCATCACTATTTGTTTAGGCCACGTCTGAGCATAAGGGAGCTCTACATTTGTAGAGGGGTGTGTGTTTTATAATACTGTATTTTTACATGTATAAGACGCCCCATATTTTTTTACCCAAAATTGAGAAATTAAGTTGCTTAGCTTTTGGTGGGGGGGGGGGGGGAGGAGGTCAATCCACCAAACGCTTATCCCCCTGCTCGACGCAGCCGCCTTATCTGCCCACAGCCAATCTCCAGCTTCCTGCTGCCATTAATTGCACATCCCCTCTCTGCATTCACTGCCTGTGTATAAGATGACACCCATTTTTTGCCAATTTTTTTTTAGCAAAAAGCATCATCTTATACACGGAAAAATACAGTAATTCTCCATTTGTATCTTACTTGTCTGTCATGGAGCCCATAGGAGATTCTATCATGATCTCCCTTTTGGGTTAGCAGCTGGATCTCTTAGCTGCAGAATGGAATAACATCAGCTGCCTCCAAACTACTATCCTGTAGTTTCAACTTTTGAGTCATGGTTGGTAAAATCAAGAGGGTAAGTTTTGTTGCTTTATAAGATCACGAGAAAGGAAACAGGCTTGTCTTCACTTACTTTTCCTCTGCTCATTCCAAGCCCTGCCCGCTCTTTGAAGCTCAGTCGGAGCAAACAGCAATCCACAGAAAACCCGAATTGACATTTGCTCCGATTGAGTGCTAAAGACCAAGATTTTGCAGGGAAAGCTCCAGGGCAAAAATCCCCCACAAAAATGCTCTGACACAAACCTGTGCCTGGAAAGAACAGGGCAAAGTATGGATGAACCCAAAGCTGTGCAAAGTAATTCAGGTTGAAAGTTTTTAATGACCTTGAACGGTGCCCAAATAATAATAGCCAGGCAGAGAGTGGTTTGATGCAATCTTACAGCATTTTCAGATGATCACCATTTTGTGAATGGGATTCAGTCACATACTGGCAGATTGAAGTTGCTTGATTGATGAAAGCTGATTTGGAACTGTTCCCCCAAATACTGGACTTCTGGGATAAGGAAGAGGATGGGGAAATGCACTGGGAAAGTGACAACACTTGCTTTGAGATGTCATCTAGCCTCCCCACAGATAAATCGGAATGAATGCTCTTTAAGCAGGCAATGTTGTCTAATCTCCCTGCAAGCAAATCAGAATGGAAACCTAATATGTCTTCTGGAAGCATCCTTGATGACAAAATCCCCTTAGATCATGTGATCCCCCTGAAGGTTCTACACAACATTCTATGACAAGTTTTAATCCACACTAGTTGCACTAGCATACCATGCTCTGTTTGGCAGTTTGGTCCATCCATCTGAGCTTATAAGAAATAAGAAAAAATAAGGTAAAAAAAAAGTTTATAAGAGAGGCCTGCTGGAATTAGTGGAGTCTGCAAGGCTAACTTTAAAACATGTAGGATTCTCTTCTATTGCCTATAAATAGAACTGACTAATTCTTTACTTGAATTACTCTACATAAATACCCATCCATGAATCCGTATCTCTGGAATCTAATGAAAATAACTTCCTTGGTCAAACTGATCAAATCACTCCATAAATTTCCATGATGAAACCCAGACAGTGCACTGCTTACATCAGGAGGAGACACAGAGTTTGTCAGCTTAAATTTGTTGGGACTTTATAGTGCGGTGATTTTAAGGACAGGTTCTCCAAGGCCCTCGGATATGAGTCAGTTGCATTATGAGACTACAAAGCAGTCAGGTTCTATGTAGATAGGGCTGGTAGGGGTTTGAAAAGGGAGATGAGCCAGAAGACGAGATGAGAAGCGGGTTTGAGAAAGGAGATGGTGGCAGGCGAGAATTCTACCACTGAACCACCAACAGCAGCAAGGATATTACTGACCCAAAAATGGAAGCAAGAAGAACTACCAACATTAGAAGAATGGAGGATGAAATTAATGGACTATGCAGAATTAGACAAGCTAACAGGAAGGATCCAAGACCGGCGGAACCAGAGGTTTACCGAAGACTGGACTAAATTTATTTTTGAAAAGTATTTGTGATGATCAAATTATGTTTGTAGGACTACAAGAAGTTCTGTGAGGAGTAATTTAAGAAATATTGTAAAAATGGAAAGGGAGAAATGATTTGTTAGAAAATGTAAAGGCAATATTAAGTTAAGAATTGCAGGAGAAATAATTAAGATGGAAGACTACCAGAGATGCTGAAGGAAGTCCAAATAAGGATATATGTGTAATAATTTGTGTGGTGTGTTTTTAAAAATTTTGTATGCTAAAAATTAATTAAAAATATTTAAAGAAAAAGAGCAAAAAAAAAAAAGAGAGAGAGAGAGAGAGAGAGAAAGGAGATGGTGGAGCAACACTTCTTCAGTCACTGGGCATCTCCATTTAAAAGGATCAGTAAGCAACTGGTGGAAAATACTTCTGCCCATCAGAATGGACAATACTGGACGAACGTTCTGACCTGGTATAAGACATCTTCCTATGGCCCTTTCTAAGTCTGGTTCATTTCTACTCATCAAAGTTTGTCAAGTCTTTGACAACTCCTGAGAGACACACAGCAGTTTTTGCTTTGGATGCAGAGAAACAAGGCTGGAGCAAGATGAGGCACGAGAAGGTATCAGCCAGGAATGAGGGAGAACTTGGATTCAGTTCACATCTAAAGGCGAATCTATCTGAGTTGCACTTTCTGAAGCAGTATGTGAACAGCTGTCCTTCAAAATTTGCACTTAACCAAATTTTGTGGGGCAGGTCTGCAGCCAAAACAATGTCTGCCAACATGCACATATTAGGCAAAAGTACACTAAAATGAATATATTAGTGAAAATAGCATGCAAAAAAGTAGTTCTCCAGATATTAGCAGACTTCCATTGGCCCCAGCCAGCATGGGCAGTGGGTCAACTATGATGGAAGTTGTAATCTAGCCGTGTAAGGAGGGCCCTGGGTTCTCCACCCCTAGATGTGTGACCGTTTGGGTGGTAGCTTTGTTTACAATTTATATCAATTCTTTGTGTGAGTTAATTCAGAAGCATCTTCACTCTTAAATTGAAGATAGGTAAAGGTAAAGGGACCCCTGACCATTAGGTCCAGTCGTGACCGACTCTGGGGTTGCAGCGCTCATCTCGCTTTATTGGCCAAGGGAGCCGACGTACAGCTTCCAGGTCATGTGGCCAGCATGACTAAGCCGCTTCTGGTGAACCAGAGCAGCACACGGAAACACCGTTTACCTTCCCGCCGGAGCGGTGCCTATTTATCTACTTGCACTTTTTGATGTGCTTTCGAACTGCTAGGTTGGCAGGAGCAGGGACCAAGCAACAGGAGGTCACCCCATTGCGGGGATTCGAACCGCCGACCTTCTGATTGGCAAGTCTTAGGCTCTGTGGTTTAACCCACAGCGCCACCCGCATCCCAAACTGAAGATACCTTGGTCTATATTTCAAGCCTGTGATGAACACCTGGGGGAGGGAGGAGGATTGTTTCCAAAAATATTGCCTTCTCCATTTTTTTTATTTCTTTGCCTTTCTTAAAAACAGTACCACTGGTTGAATTACTCTACTAAAAAAGAGTGCCACACATTTCTCCTATCCAATAAGGCTGAAATTACATACTGGAATTAAATATTAATAACAACATAATACAGTGGAGAAGAGATTTGAATAATCTCAATGCTTCTGAATAGCCAACTGAGAACAAAACCACCTTTCTTCCAAGCTATTAAGTGGATTGTGGTCATAGGATTGAAATAATATTTTTTAGGTTTATTTAATTTCCCCTTTTCTTCCTGCTCAGCAATTTTAGAAAGCTTTTTCCATTTTTGGATCATTTTGTAAATCAAACAAAAACACATTTACAGCAGGGACGCCAAGTGTCAGCCAGATGCAAACTGGAACTTCTTACAAAAGATGGGGCATGGGGTCAAGAGAATCCAGGAAAGCTGTTTTTAGAATGGGGAAAAAGCCATTTATTTTACATAATACAATGAACTCTCCTAATACAATGTCAATCTGCTGTTGCTTCCACTTTTAGAAAGACTTGAAAATAAGTGTAACTCCCCATCTGGCAACCACTTATCCAAAAAAATAGCTTTGCATGTTATGGTGTGTGTGTGTGTGTGTGTGTGTGTGTGTGTGTGAGAGAGAGAGAGAGAGAGAGAGAGAGAGAGAGAGAGAGAGAGAGCAACAACAGTTTTCTATGGGGCTTAAAGACAATTCCACCCAAGAGAAATCCTGGTCACGACAAATTAATTTAGTTGGGAAGCCTTCTTTCTGCAGGTTTGTTTATATTCACTGGCAAAAGTTCAAATAGTAATGCCAAGAAAACTTAAGTTTCCCCAATAAGCCTCAGCAGCAAAAAGGTACTATTAGCATCTGTAATAAAATTGTATAACTGTGCTGATTTTGCATAAGCATGGTGACTTAAATATTTTATTTAGTGACCCTGACATTTGATGAAGTTTGTTGTCAGGTTTTAAAAAAAAAAAAGAACAATTAACATGACTGTTCACTTGGAGTCAAATGGATATTGACTTCCACTTTACCACTTAAAGAAACAGCAAAGAGATATTGAGAGGTTGCTGGAACATGAGGAAACAACAACAACAACTATCCAATTTAAATTTAATAACGCTCACTTCCAGTGCTTTCAAAATGTATTAGGCTCCTTTAATGTTTTCAGCCGTGGCACCCAAGATTTGGAAGTCTGCCTGGCTTCGTCACTGTCCATTTTTATTCTCTCCATTTCTCATTTTGCCCACCTTAAATTCAGTTCTCTGCATTTCTGCAGCAATTTATGTTTGTTTGGTTAAAAAAAAACCAATCCTCACGAAAATTAATCAGCATTCCAGTGCAATTTTTTCCTAATAAACATGTTTGTATGTAGTTTTGATTAATGTAGACATGTCTGCAAGCTATTTCCCCTAATACGATGCATCTGTATATGTTATTTTCATGCATAGATTCGTTTCTATGGACACTTTCCGCTAAGATATGTATATTTTTTTGTTAAGCATTGTTTGTTTGGAGAACTACGCGGCAACATTATTTTGCTTTAATGTTTTGTGCTAACTGGCTTTCCCCAGATAATAATAGATCCTTGACAGTTGTGTTAGATGAGCACAAACAAAAATAGAATAATAAGGTCTATCGATTAGTAGATTCTTCAGAGCTGTTATGAATCCAGACATTAAAAGCCCATTTAAAACAAAAACAAGGAAGAAGATAATTCTGCACGCTAATAATACAAAGAATATGCAAACTGATGTTTTTCAGCATAGGATTGGACCTGGTGAAAGCTATCACTGTTAGGGTGAAAACAGTTTGCATCTTCCCCAAAGGATCCCCTGTGCTCCCTTACAGTGATGTTTTTATTTCTTCCAGATACTGGAAATTTTAAGCACATAAAAGCTTCTTTTCTGAGCCAAGGGAAGCAGAGTTTCAAATGTTTGATCAAAAACAGGTGCAAGCCTGCTTGCCTTAACAAAAGGCTTTCAGTCCACTGTGGATAAACCCTTGGCGGGGGTGAGGTGAGTGGAAGTTCAGTGCAAAAAAGAAAGAAAGAAAGAAAAAGGAATGCAATGTTAAATTTCGCATGTCAAAAGAGAGAATCAGGATTTCAGCAGCTAATTTGAGTAGTGCTTGACATTACTATTTTTAAAAAGTGTTTTAACCTAGGAGCAGCGTGTGTTTTGGAACACATAAATCCTCTTGTTTCCTGCAGACTCAGCCAAGCGTTCACAGCTGAAGCTCACAACTGTCCTTTTTGCAGCAGCAGATTGGTTTATGCAGCCCTCATTGTGGCAAATAGAACACCCAACTCATTCCTCATGAGCAGGAGAAGCGGCAACTTTTCAGAATGGAGCTCCAAGCCTCCCCAATGTAGCACACATCCACCACGTACAACATTGGTTTATAAGATGTACTGGTGCTGGTCCCAGAACCCTTTGCATTGTGATGGAGCCAGGGGGTTGAGGTTGCACCTCTGAATTTCATCTTGATGTAGCCATGCTAGAAGTAGAGCCCAGATTTCCACACTATTTGTGGCATGGAAGATTCACTGTGCAACAACTGGAATCTGGTGTAATCATACAAATCCCACGTCTGATGCTATGCCAAGTAAATCAGGAATGAAGAATCCGTGACCCAGACTCCAGTTTCCATCTGCCACAGCTGTCATGGCCCATGGTCAGGGCTGATAGGTTTTGTAATCCAATGACAGATGGAGGGCCATAGGTTCCCCATCCCTGAAGGAAATTGTACATTACAATTTTGCTTCCAAATTAAGTTTGTGTTATGTTTCAAGTCTGGTTTGTTTTTTCGTTTTTTCTGCATAACCTGCTGCCAAATGTTCATTTGTTCTGTAGAAGCTTTTGAAATTTGCCCACTAGTACTTTTCATTTATTTTTACCCTAGGATAAGCACACAGTTCTTCCATACAGCAATATCAACATATAGAGGATATTATTCTGACAGGTCACTCTTAATCTGACCTCCTTTCTATTTCAGTTACACTTGTCCTCTAGGAAATGAATCAGATCAGTATTACGAAATGGAAATTCACTTCTCTCTGGCACCAGGCAATCTGTTTTCAAGCTAAAATGGTCTCAGGCAATACAGCTATTATCTGTCTGCAATCTGTGTTTCAGAGGTCAGTTAATCAAGGTGTAAAGGCATGGTGAGGTATTCATAACTTTGATATTTCATCCTTTGGACCTGGGCCTCATGAAAGCATGATGGATAATGATGACAAAAATTGTGGGGTTCGCATATCCATCTACTGTGAAGCCCAAAATAAAGAGGCAGCTTTTAATGGCCTAGCAGAATGATGGATTTTTGCTTTCCTGTAAACAAATTAGAAGGAAATCCTTCCATCATACATCTCCCTGTCTTTGTGGAACTGGTAAAAGGAGTCGGTTGAGTGATATAATCAAGATACTGTCAGGGCTAGTGTTACCATCAGGCAGTCTGAAATGGTTGCCTCAGGCGGTGGAATCCTGGAAGGATCCAGGAGTGGTAGATTCTGCTGCTGCGCCTGCTGTTTCTGAAGCCCACAGCCTTGGTGCCAGTTTTAGAGGCGGCCACGACAGCTATTTCTCCAGTTCCCTCTGGTGTTGAAGTGGCCACTGTCTCCAAAATGGCACCGGTGCTTTGGCCTGGGACTTCTGCTCCAGCTGTGGCCATTCTCTGCCCCCAGCGGCAGCGCTGAGGATGGAGAACAGCAGCAGCTGGAGCAGAAGCAATGCAAAGACCAAGCCACAGCTTCTTCAATGGTCATCCAGCTTCCAGCTCACCTGATTGGTTCGCCTCTTGCTTTTGGCTCTTCTGATTGGGTCTGTTTTCCCAAGATTCCACCTATTTTGTGTTTGCTGCTGCCAGGAGCAACAAGGAATTAGTTTTGTCTTTCCATTGTCTTGCTGTTCTTTTGCTGCCATGCTGCTCTCCTGCAGCCATTTTGTTCCATTAATGTAAATTTTGCTGTCTGCTGGTTCTCAGCCAGCAGCACATGAGTTCAGTCTCCATATGAGACAAACTCACAATTTCTTCATGTAACTACCAAGTAAAGCCTGCCTTTCAGGGATCATATCGTGAACTGAAATGTGAGTAAACTTTTTGTTACTTTACTCAGAAAGACTTTTGTGTCTTTATTCTTTTAAGAGGGATCAAAGGGGACACCAGGAAATAATTTAACTAAGAGATTCAAACGAATCTGCAAACTAGCTTCCAGCTATATTAAGGGGAATTTGCTCTGCTACATCACTCACTAGCATGTGTGAAGGAAGGATAATATTTATTCAATATATCCTTTCCTACTATCCTTCACATTCCCATATGTCTCACCCCTGGTTCCAATACAGAGAGAGAATTACCTGGACTTCTTATTCTTGTGGTTCAGGGTGCAGTGCGTGGGTGCTCAGTTCTGTTGAAATGACAAAACGCATTTATTTTTCCTCGGTTAATGTATTCCACAGCTAGAGCTACTGAACTTGGTGGGGACAATTTAGCACCTGTTAGGTATTCAGTGTCCTCAGGTCAGGTTACATGATTTTTGTCAGCTTTCTTTGGGGGGAGGGGTGGCGTGCTACAGAGTAGCATGTATTGGAGTTGTTTTTTAGGAGTCTGGTTTTGTGCTTTTTCCAGATAAAGCCATTTTTCTTCCACACCATCACCTCCATCTTACTAAATTGGCAGGGGGTGTGCCATTGTGTGGTTTGCCTCAGGTGCCAAAATGTCTTCAGTCAGCCCTGGATGCTGTTATGGGGCTCTTTGGTTGCAAGGATAACAGAATGCCAAGAAGGAGAAAGAGTTGGGATGAAGAATAAAAAAACCACGGGAGGTCACTTATTCTCTCTGTTACTTTAAGATGAACTTTTACCCCCAATTTTGATGAACGCAGCAGAAATCTGCTTGACTTTCAGTCCTCTGATATTATAGACCTGGAGTTAGGTAGGTTGCATTTGGCTGCTTTGTTATGTTTTCTCTGCCAAGAAAGCACAATGTGTCTTGCAAAGCTGGGTGATAGCTCCTGATGCACAGCACTCCTGTCCTGATTTGTTTAGAAACAGGAACAGCCAAGCCCCAGGGGCCTGCAAAGAGGAGTTAAGTGCAGATGAGCTAAGGAGCTCCAGCAGAGTACAATGACATATTTCAGGTTCTGATACTATTCCAGTTCTTGCTTGAGGAAACCAAAACTACATTTGTAATGCCTATCTCCTTGAGGAACCTAAGAATGTGAGCCACACAAATGAGAGGGTCACAGAACAATGAAAAAAGAAAGTCAGAATCAGTGCCCCTCCAGCCATCCTCTTCATTGTGCATTCATGATTATTTGTGCTCATGATGGTCTTGGAGAGGTCACACGCGATCCTGCTTTCAACATGGTTTGTACCTGCAAATATTTTGGGGCAGTCACACTGCTTTATTTCCAGTCAGTAGGTATCCCAAGACTTCCTGCTGAAATCTTGGAACTTTTTTTAAAAACAACAACCACCACCACCCCACAAATGTTCTGGTTTGTTTTTTTGTTCTGCTTTTGTTGCACTATATGGCCCCTCCAGAAGGGAAAGAAGCAAACAAGAGAGAGCAGGAAGAGAAGTGAAGACTGTTAACTGAAAGACCAAAGACAGAAACGGCTACATTGGTATCAACAGTTAATGGACACAGTTGACTCATTTATCCATGAAGTCCACCACTGCCAAGTGATGCAGTGATGCGGGGTTGGGTGGTTGTGGGGTGCTTTAAGTGTTCATTAGTTGGTTGGGTTAAGGTTGTTAGTTTTATGAGATAAGAAAAGATTTCTATGTCCTTTGACCCCTGAGGGATGATCAGCCCATCCTCATGCCAGTCGCAGTACCCTGAAGCATTACTCATTTATTGGGTTGTTGTGGAAGGAGAACAACTACAGCAGAGGTTTTCAACCACTGGGGCGCTTTAAATGATAGTCAGGGGTGCCGCAAGCAATACAGTGGTACCTCGGGTTAAGTACTTAATTCGTTCCGGAGGTCCGTTCTTAACCTGAAACTGTTCTTAACCTGAAGCACCACTTTAGCTAATGGGGCCTCCTGCTGCCGCCGGGTCAGCGGAGCACAAATTCTGTTCTCATCCCGAAGCAAAGTTCTTAACCCGAGGTACTATTTCTGGGTTAGCGGAGTCTGTAACCTGAAGCGTATGTAACCCAAGGTACCGCTGTACTGGCCTCTGCCCTCTCTCCTTCCCTCCCTCCTCTGATGCCCTCTTGCATCTCTGCCTCCCAAAGGCTTGCACAGCTGTTTGTTGCAGCCGCCACAGCTACACACTCTGCAGGCAAATGGTGCTTCTGGGGGTGGCCAGTGGGTGCTGGTTGCCAGGAACTGAGGTGGCCTTGGAGTAAGCAAGCAAGCAAGCGGGCGAGGGAGCCCAGCCAGCCAGTTCACCAGCCCTTGCTGTTGGGAATGGGCAGATAAGTGGGAAGCCAGGCAAGCAGGCAGACAGGCATTGTACTGGCTTTTCTTGGGCTTGCTGCATGGAAGGCCTGCCTGGGAGCTGAGTGCCTGGTGCTAAGGGGAGCATTTCCACCATGCAGGCATGCTGCTGCCACTGCTGCCTCCCAAGGTAAGGTACTGGCCTTTTGCTCACCTCTGGCCAGTCTTTGTTGTGCCACTAAGATTGGGGGATCCTCTTCCCAAGCCCGTGGGGCAGTGTGAGGAGGCACCTCTCTTTGGAGCAGGGGGAGCAGCTCAGAGACCAGGGGTGGCAACAGCAACTGCCCAGAGGTCTCCCAAGGAGAGGAAGCTGAGGGAAGGGAGGGTGTTCAAAAATGGGTGAGAGGCTGCCAGCTCTGCAAGCAAGGAGTGTGGTCCTGAGCGCCACAGGGGTACCGCAGAAAGAATGTTGTTGGTCAAGGGAGCCGTGGACTCAAAAAGGGTGCAATCCTCTGAACTACAGGTTTGACTTATTGTGAGCAGTCTTTTTACAATCCACCAGCATCAAATGTCACCAGCCATCAGTGACATGGGCATTGTTAGGATGATTTGTGAGATTCTTTTTTCTTATGCATATTTGAAGAAATTTAGGCAAAACAAAATTAGGACACTTAATGGGAGCAGTTCAGCCATGTGGCAAGTTCATTGGAAACTGACATGATCATGTGTCATAAAAAAACCCCAATGATTGCTTGGAGCCAGTCATTCCATTTGATGTGAATTGCACTCAATTTCAAAACATATCCATATTTACTGTGACACACACACACACACACACACACCACACAAGTTAAATACTTATCTATATTTGTTGTTTTCTTTTAAACAGGTACTTTATTACACCCCTTTTATGCCAAAATGGCTTCAAAGCAGTTCTGGTAGCATTGAGGGCCAATGTAAGAAAGGGTAGAAGATGCAGGAATTCTGTGATGTTTTCAACCATGGGAGGAACATTCCAAACTTATTTTGAGAGGCACTTAGAACATTGGCTGAAACCCAGATTGGATGTCTTCAGATGTTCATTGTCAAGTTGATAAACTAATAGGAGAAAGAAAGACCAAACATTGCCGTTGAAATATCAAATTTGTCAGAACTCTAGGGCCATAAATCTGATCAGCCTCTTCTTATTCTGAATTTGTGACTACCAAAGTATGTATGTCTTGTGGAGGAGGCACTGTGGTCAAACAGGATGATAAAGGAGATCCTAAAGTAACATGTGTAAGATGAGAACTTCCCAGAATGGCAGAAATACAGGACCCTCTGAAATAGAGGTGTGGCTCTAAAATCTGATGGCTATCTTAGCTTAAGGGAAATGGGAGCCCTCCCCATATTCTATCACTTATTTGGTTTTAAACTATTTAAATGTTGAGGGCCATAGGCTTGGAGAGACATCCTCAAGTCAAATAATTACCCAGTGGAGGCCCTTCATTGGGTTTTCATTTGCTTATGCCAGTAGTAAAATGTGCCCATAAAAAAGTGGAAGAAGTAGGGAATCCTGCACTCAAATAGTTACTCTCTACACTTTTTACTTAAGGACATATGAGCTTTAGGATCTTGGGTACTTACATCACTTATATTCAGGTTAATGAAGTCTCTGTTTTTCACACTTAGTGCTTGGAACACTCCTGGAAAAAAAATCAACAAGTGATGTTGATCTGATTCATACAAATATGTGGGGACAATGCAAGGTAAATGACCTGAGGCATTTAGTGGTACTCATACTTAAGAGTAAACCCACAAAAATTAATGAATATGACTAAGCTAGATCCTTTAATTTCAATGGGCCTACTCTGCAAAACTTAATTGGATGCAAGCTTTGGGGCCAAGATGCAAATTTGCATAAATTAGCACATGCACACTTTGTATGTATAAATGCCATAACTTTCAGAGGGGAAAAACAACCTCCGGCTGTTAGGGCTTAATATGAGCTATCAAGAGAATTTACTGAGCTCAGTTCACTGTATGTGGATTGGGCCTCCTATCTCCCCACCCCATGACTTATTAGCAAGAGCTGCTCTTTTGTATATATTAAAACAAAAAGAAGCGTCCTTGGGCAAATTAAGATGACAGGTGGGTATAGTCTCACTGGCAATGTGCTTTGTAGTGCATTATGTGAGCACAGTTAAATACAAGTAACAATAATCGAACCGCCCCCCCCCCGCTAATGTTAAATATATGAAAGGGGGAAAGGGGCTATAGACTGGAAGCCAAGTAAAAAATATCTGGGGCTGAGACCCCCTGGGCCATCCCCCTAAAACACCTTTCCAGTATGATCAGGGTCTTACATAAAAATTCTGTTGCAGTAAATGTCAGAAACATAGTGAATGCTGACATTTACAGGTTAGTTTTAGGAGGCCCAATGAGTAACGACAGAAATATTAACGTTACTGTGGCTTCCCCTCACCTCACATTTGTACCAATGACATGATAAAGTGTCATTTACTAATAAGTGACAGAAATAAAGGTGACATTCAAGCATTTACTGAAAGTACTAAATTGACCTTGAGCTATACTGGGAAATGTCAGAATTTTCTGTCATTTACCCTGCAACTCTTCAGATCTTAAGAACGACTGGTCATTGTTGGCATTCATCAAATGTCTCTCGCTTACTGCAGCAGTGGCAAACATGGCTGCTTAGCAGAGCACTTGCCGTTTCAGCTCATTATGGCACTGAGACACAAGATAAACGTGCTTTCAAACTAATAGTGTCGTAATTATGAAGCAGAATAGCAAATCCAATAATTGTAGAACACTTGTAGGAAATGAACTGCTGCAAAACCAAATGATGAACAAAAACTGTGAAAGCAGTTAGGTGTTGGAAACCCACCTATTGTGTCTATCACATGTCAAAGGGAATTTAAAAGCTTTCAAAGAGAACAAATAAAGATAAAAGAAGAAGATACTCACGGCTTGCATTTTCCAGGCGAATGAGGCAGTTTAAGAAGTCATCAAATTCAATCTGGTATTGATCATCAGAGTACCTCAGAACCATCAACTGCAGTAGATAATTATTGAGCTGAAACCCTTTAGGAAAGAGAAATTTGAGCTTCTTTAATAACTCACTGCAACTGCCACTCTTCCAGCAAGCCGTTTGAAAGCATCCAAGACAATGTATAGGACGCAGGATCTATGCATCCTGAGAACTGTGGTTTTAGTTTTTATATAAGCTTCCAGCCCTCGTGATTGTAAAGAATTGATTGGGTGAAACAGGGGGGGGGGGTAAATCTAGAATTCTGAAAATGTAGATTTTAATGCCTTTTATGATTCCCTGTAGTTCCATATATAACTAACTGTTACTTTAACCAGTCATCATAATCATTTCTTTTAATCTTTGATCTCAGCCAGCCAGTTCTGGTCAGAATTTCCATTGAATCTTGAGTCTTTAAAGTACATTCTGCAGCCACCTCAATCTTATTGACTTGATTTATTCTGAGCAAGGAACTTGTTCAAAGGAAGAGTACAAAAAATCCTGAATATCCTGTCTTGTGAGCCTACAGCCCTATATTCATTTTCCTGGGAGTAAGCCCCACTGAAATCATAGGACTTAACTCTCTTCCTAAGTGCCACTTTGGGCCTGTATGCCTGCTTTTAACAGATGATCTAATAAGGACTCTTTCATGTCACATCTAGTGAGGATGATCTTGAAAGGCTGCTGCTCACTCACTGTCTGGGCTCCCTGCCAGCAACACAGTTGCTCCTGCTCTCCAAGCCTCTCTTGCCACCTCTGCCACCTAAGTTCACCTACTGCCAAGGCCAGCCTTTGAGGAAAAAATTGGTACCTGCTGCTTTTAAAGCAAGACGAAGTTCGTAGGAAGACATGGTGCCAGAGTGGTCAGAATCAAAATGAAGGAAAATACCCTGAACAAATGAACAAAAAGAGAAAATTATTTGTAACCCCTCTGAGAAAGGAAGAGTTGATGGGTCACTTAATTGTTTCAAGACATCCAAATGCTCCTTTATATTTGGGCTTCATCAGCCTGTGTGCTCTGACTGGCTATTTAAAAATTCATTTCTTGCCGATTGTGTATTGTCCAACTTTTTCAGATCCAAAACTGGGACATGCGGCTTCTGGGACATGCTCCTGGGCACATCACGTAACCTGCACCATGCTCTAGCCTCAAAAAAGCACTTTTTGGGGGCTGGAGTGTGGCCTGAGATGACACTAGATGACAGCACCCAAAATGGCCACTGAGATTTTGCAGGAAAAATGGGATGACCCTTTTCCCCCGGAGCACTTGGCAGGTCACCAGTGTTTTCTCCTCATCATGAATCAGCACTTTCATCTTACATGTTCCAATAGCAATATATTATGTTCAAGCAATGTCTTTTGCTAAAGATTTATTTCGCTTGGCCTCCTTCTGAGGAACATTTGTTCTGACATTTATTACCTTTAAAAAATCCTTTTTTTTTGCTCAAGTTTTTAAAAAATATTGCTAATGTTTCCTGTAAACTTTTTGCGGTTTGGCACAAAAGCAAACAAAGAATGTTTCCTAGAAACAGTTTTTTTATTTTTAAGAGCACTGATTTAATATGAAAGTTTTATGGGTCTTTAAAATTGCTTTGTAGTTACTTCAAAAATGCCTAACCAAACAACCAAGAAAACTATGACTCTATATTAACTTACAATCCACTTCTTCAGTTTGTCCCAGAAAATTTTGAACTCGTTGAATTCAAGTTTCCCATTTCCACTGGCCTGATGCAGTCCAAATTGAGGAAAACAATACTATTTGTGTAAAATACCCAAACCAGCCTACATTTATTACTTTATTCATGCAGTTAAACATTTTGAACTAACAGCCTTGTTCTATCAGCATTAACTGCTGCAGAGCACTATTACTGCATCAAGGACATGCTGCAGAAAACACATGCACAAAACCACCAGCCTAGACAGGCCCTGTTGCTAACATATAGTTATGTGTTGGGGTGGGGGGTAGGCTGTATGCTTGAGCCCCCTTCTAATTCCAGGATCCAGCCTAGATTCAATTCCTGGAATAGCTAGGCTAGCTTCCTGGTGAGGTCATGGGCCATTAAAGTAACAAAGGAAGTAGCTCTGTACTAGAGCTGGTAGTTAGAAAGCAAAGGGCAGAGTTGAGAGTTGCTTTATGTGAGCTAGAAGTGGGCAGGCTGCAGGCTGGGCAGCTGAGAGACAGAGCTACACATGACCTGTTGGAATCCAAGGCTGTGGCTATGGAGGAAGCAATACTTTAGCGGGGTGTTGCTGCCGTGAGCCCCTCCATCGTAGGCTCAGGTTGTACATATGTGTAAATAAACCATATATCATAAAGACACCACAGTCTCCGCTGTCCCTTATTCCAAAGGAGACACGAATCCTGGGTAAGCACCTAGAACCCCTGGGATCTCACACGGCTTGGAGATTGAGGTGGCATGCAACAATATAATGCAATACAATGTCACCAATGCCCTCTCTAAGTCTTCAAATAATTCAGTGAATGAAAACACACAACAGAACTCTGCATCCCCTTGTCCTGAGTTATTTAAATAAGCAACCAATCCTACTTGTAAATGATATTCTGGTAGAATGGAAATGTTTGGAGATGCCAAACAATAAAAAAAAACCTGGGCTGGGTCTGAATCAGAAATATTCCAGTGCTCTTGAAGATGCTTTTGTGAATACAATTTTGTTAAAATTCATTTCTATAATTTTTATAAGAAAAGCTGTAAAGTCATTAGGACTTCCAAAGACATGCCCTGCTTAAGTTTTCCTCTGATGCACACCAACATATTTTTATATATTGGAAAAAGCAAAATCTTGTAGAGATTATTCTAAAACTTTGTAACAGCTTCACCGAAGGGAATTCCCACACTCGATTTTAAAGGATACATCCATTAGGGAAATGATGTTTCTACACGAGAGGAGAGTTACTTTCTTGAATTTGACATTATTTGCTGCAAGAGAACAATCACTATCATAAAATCAAATTCACTGTTGTACAGCCCTTCTCTGCCACCAAGGCTAAAAGAGCGCAGATCCATACCGTACATGGAAAGCACATTCAACACACATGGCTTCCCCCAAAGAATCCCATGGACCATAGTTTTTTAAGGGTGTTGGGAATTGTAGCTCTATGAGGGTGAAACTACAGTTTCCAGGATTCTTGGGAAGAAGTCATGTGATTTAAATGTATGGTTACTAAGCAGAAAGGTGAACGTATGGAGTTTCCTTATGTAGAGCTGCAGTTTGGTGGTACTGTAACCTCGCTTTCTATACTGATTGGCAGATGCTTTCCAGGATTTCTTAAATATTTCATTTTTTCTATTTTTAACAGTATTCTTATACATTTAAATCATTTTCAATTTTTTACATCTGAGATTACTTGAATCCACAGACTTCCCCCCAACCCCTACCTGTGGTTTCCAATATTTATCTATTTTCCCCCCTATTGCATCTAATTACATTTTTCAAATTCATTTTATATCCTTTTTTAACTTTAGTCTTATTACATTATAAGTGTTATAACAATCCTGCTAACGTTTTTAAATATATGCAGTGCTCTTTAAGGTACTCTATAAATTTCCCCCACTCTTTGCTACATTTCTTGTCATCTTGGTGTCTGATCTTCACGGTCATTTTCACTATTTTGGCATAGTCCATCGTCTTGGTTATCCATCCTTCCTTAGTTGGGACCTTCTTTTCCTTCCATTTCTTAAGGACTTAAGATGCTCTCCAGGATTTCAGACGGGTTTATCTCTTAGCCCTAATTAGAGATGCCGGGGATTGAACTTGGCACATTGTGCATGCAAAGCAGATATCGTACCGACTGAACGATGCCCCTTTCCTTTCGCCTAATATTGTGCACACTGTACGGGATTTCCCATCACTATGTGGCATAAGAAATCATTTGCCAATTGGGCTTTGACAGCACTTACTTTTTTTCAGTACGGCGTTCAAAACATATTCAAGTTCCTCGGCGCTGATCTCCATGTCCTACAGTGGAAGAAATGAAGGCAGTTGGCAGGTTTGCGGGTTTAAAATGCAATCTACCCGTAATGTGCATTCATGGAAATCTGCTCTGAATCAGGACAATGTAGTCCAAATTAGGAACGCAGAAATTTATGCCAAATTAGCCCATTAGGGGATCTAGCTGAGTATTATCTATACACACAGCAGATCTGCAGGGTTCTAGACAAGGGTCTTTCTCAGCCCTACATAGAAACATTGGGGCTTGAGCCTGGAGCCTTTGCATACAAAATGTGGTGTTCTGCCACTGAACTGAGCCCTCCTGATCATCCAGAGTTCTGCTTGAATATGATTTTTTTTGTTTGGATGTTGTTACCTGTCCTGCAATCTGTTGGAACAATGTCCGGAATTGCTTCTCTTCTTCTGTTTCTTCTTGGGGTGGAGATGGTTCAGGAAGCTAAAACAACCCAAAGATTATTATTGGAGAAAAACAACAATGAGCGTATTTTAATGCTTCTGCTTACTGCCTTTGGGGCTGCACCTTGGAAAAAGAGGCATGTTGTTAACATTGGGTTTGATGGACTCAGTTTTTCTTTATTTTCACCGGGTGTTGCCATAATCTCGGATGCAACAAAACAATAACAAGTAACCTTAGTACAAAGTAATGCCTTTGAGTATGGTGATTGGCCCAATTATTAATTTAAATGTGGTGACATACCTCTGGCAGATCAATGTCAACATTTCCATCCATCTCCCTGTGAGAAACAAATGCAAATCCAAGTTTTTATATGATTTTCTATTTGGAACATTATAAAAAACAACAACCAGAGACAGTGTACAGTGAACAATGTACCGTATTTTTCCTTCTATAACACGCAGATTTTTTCTTCTAAAAAGGAAGGGGAAATGTCTGTGCGTGTTATAGAGCGAATGTGTGGTCCCTGGAGCCGAAAAATCAAGCAAAAATCAAATCGCGGCGCTGCACGCTGCACGGAGAAGCGGCTGCTTTCCTGCATTCTGCCTCAGGGTCTTACTGCCCACCCTCCTCTGTTTCGTTGCTGTGTTTGCTGAAACGGAACAAAGAGCAGGGAAAGCCCCTCCCCTCCAGGCAAGCTCCGGTGCTGCTGGGGGAGAGGGAGAGAGAGGGGGGGAGGGGGAGAGAGAGGGGGGAGGGGGAGGGAGAGAGAAAGAGGGGGGAGGGAGAGGGAGGGGGAGAGAGAGAGAGAGAGAGAGAGAGAGAGAGAGAGAGAGAGATGGCTGGCTTGGGTGGGGGGAAACTTTTGCCTTTCTTTCCTCCCTCCCGTTAAATCCCTCTCCTGCATTCTTAGCCAGCTGCTTCTCTGCACACCCCTCTAATGTCCCTTCTTTGTTTTTCCTTCGCTCCCCACTTAAAATGTGGTTACAAAGCATGGATCCTCAGGATTTTTGCACTGGGTCACCCCAAATTCACCATCAGATCACATAGCATGTCCATGGCTACAGCCTGCACCAAAAAAATCACGCACCCACTGTTGCCTGGGGCTGCAATGGTGCAAAAACGTGGTTACAAACCATGGATCCACATGGATCCTCAGGATCTTTGCATTGGGTCAGCCCAAATTCACCATCAGAGCACATAGCATGTCCATGGCTACAGCCTGCCCCCCAAAAATCACGCACCCACTGTTGTCTGGGGCTGCAATGGTGCAAAAATGTGGTTAAAAAGCATGGATCCACAGGAATTCTCAGGATTTTGGCATTGGGTCACCCCAAATTCACCATCAGATCACATAGCATGTCCATGGCTACAGCCTGCCCCCCCAAAATCACGCACCCACTGTTGCCTGGGGCTGCAATGGTGCAAAAATGTGGTTAAAAAGCATGGATCCACAGGAATTCTCAGGATTTTGGCATTGGGTCAGCCCAAATTCACCATCAGATCACATAGCATGTCCATGGCTACAGCCTGCCCCCCCCCCCGCTCAAATCACATACCCACTGTTGCCTGGGGCTGCAATGGTGCAAAAACGTGGTTACAAACCATGGATCCACATGGATCCTCAGGATCTTTGCATTGGGTCAGCCCAAATTCACCATCAGAGCACATAGCATGTCCATGGCTACTGCCTGCCCCCCAAAAATCACGCACCCACTGTTGTCTGGGGCTGCAATGGTGCAAAAATGTGGTTAAAAAGCATGGATCCACAGGAATTCTCAGGATTTTGGCATTGGGTCACCCCAAATTCACCATCAGATCACATAGCATGTCCATGGCTACAGCCTGCCCCCCCAAAATCACGCACCCACTGTTGCCTGGGGCTGCAATGGTGCAAAAACGTGGTTACAAACCATGGATGCACAGGGATTCTCAGGAGTTTTGCATTGGGTCAGCCCAAATTCACCATCAGAGCACATAGCATGTCCATGGCTACAGCCTGCCCCCCCAAAATCACGCACCCACTGTTGCCTGGGGCTGCAATGGTGCAAAAACGTGGTTACAAACCATGGATGCACAGGGATTCTCAGGATTTTTGCATTGGGTCAGCCCAAATTCACCATCAGATCACATGTCTGTGGCCACAGCATGAAGCACAAAAATGATACATCCACTGTTTCATTCAGAATGTTTTTTCCCTTGTTTTCCTCCTCTAAAAACGATGTGCGTGTTATGGTCAGGTGCATGTTATAGAGCGAAAAATACGGTAAATGTACCTCATGCTCGGTTCTTACATTGTGGGGAAAAGAGTGGTTGTAGGTCCTTATACCTCCATTACACACTGTTTCAGTAATGTAAGAATGTAGAAAACTGGGAGTGATGTAATGGGAATTACCGCTCACCCCCTCCAAGAGGTGGGCGGGGTTTGCGACCCAGCATGGGGCTTCCTGGGACCAGGGTGCCACCCACCTTGGTCACAGGGTGGCTGTCGCCCCACCCCCATCCCAGTGGGCCAATGGGCTGCGGGCTGGGTGAGCGCAGGAATAAGGGCCGATGCTCCTCTGCCCAGGTTCACAATTTTCTTTCTGAATGCACTGAAGTGCCTCCAGAGGAAGCACTCGTCTGTATACATTGGTTCATGTCCCAGGTTCTACAACTGCTAGCAACTTATTCTTTAAAAAAAGGAAGCTGGGGATTATGGCCCAATCATTAACCCACTCACAGACACATGAAGCTCCTCTACAAACATTTAGCAGGAGCTGGTTGCAAATGTAAACTTGAACTTGGAATTTTTCCATCAGATGGATGCAATACAGTGGTACCTCAAGTTAAGTACTTAATTCGTTCCGGAGGTCCGTTCTTAACCTGAAACTGTTCTTAACCTGAAGCACCACTTTAGCTAATGGGGCCTCCTGCTGTCGCTGCGCCGCCGGAGCACAATTTCTGTTCTCATCCTGAAGCAAAGTTCTTAACCTGAGGTACTATTTCTGGGTTAGCGGAGTCTGTAACCTGAAGCGTATGTAACCTGAGGTACCACTGTAACTTGGGGGTCGTACGTACTTTGCGACAGCTTTCTTCTCAGAAAAAATCCTCAGGCAGAAATCCGCCTCCTGGTGTGGCTCAAACGTGGTAGGGACAACAACGTAATCCCCAGGCGGCAGCGCAAATCGGTCAGAGACTTCCCTTAAGTTGATGTAGGTTTTGCTCCTGGCCTTGGATGCGTGGTAGCGGAAAAAATCCTTTGTCAACTGTTCGTCGTTACTGGGGCTCTGCAATTGGATTTCAGATTGACCCCATTATTCATCTGTTAGCTTGGCAGATATAACAGCATAATAACATAAGAATATTCTGTTGGATCAGGCCAATGGACCATCGAGGTCAGCATCCTGTTCTCCCTGCTGGCCAACCAGATTCCTGTGGAGAAGCCTGTCAGCAGGGCCTGAGTGCCAGAGCACTCTCCCCTCCAATGTTTGGAGCCCAAAGTCACACCCATTAGAATGCAAACTCCAGATTCCAACGCTGGTCTACTGCCCTTTCATTTCAGCCTCTGCCTTAGTGTATTGCCATACATTTATACAGCAAAACGAATATCAAGTGTGGGTCTTCAGTGTGTTGTACTAAGTGGATATATGCATGGGGAACAAGGTCAGCTTGTGTAAAGAGTTTCCCCCTCTTCTCCCCCTTAAGAACCCTCTAAACATGTTCTGGGGGTTCCCCCCAACTCTCTAGGGCAGACTTGGGGGGGGGGGAGAGTGAGGAGAGGCATGGAAAGACCCACTGCAAGAGCATATCTCATTCCATGCACATGACGACTTAGCTGAATCCTGAACTATACAGTTCAAAGTTAAAAACGAGACGGCTACATATTGTATTATTATTATCTGTTGCACCTATACCCTGCCTTTCCTCCAGAGAGGAGCTCAAGGGGGCAAAAAGGCATATCCCCCCCCCAATTTATTTCTGCCCTTCTTTTTGCAACAGCTGAAGTGTGCGGCTCTTAATGACCCAAAGGGATATGAACTTAACCTTCATACTATGAATTAACTTCATGCCGCATGAATCATCTTCTTCTGAATGGCCACTATATGCCATTCTTTTTCACAACCGGGAAAATTAAAGAAGGGAATGCTTTTCCTGTACCAGGGCAAAGAGCATTCACACAGCCAGGGTTTTTTGGAAAGCTCCCCACCCACATTTCTGAGGGGTTTCCTATCTTGGTAGTGCAGTGCCAGTGCAGCAAGGCAAAAAGTGAGCACCAGCAGCTATCAAACACACAGGACTGACAGGGACTCAAGTTTAGCTTGCAGATAAAAATAAGAACCACTAAAAACAAGGAAAAACCAATCATTAAAAAACAATGAAACATTGATAAAATTAAGAAACAAACACACAACATATAGTGATGAAGTGACTCAGCTGAAAGTCACATCAAAAGGTGAGGGGAAAGGCTCAGGGACTATCACCACATCAAAGATGTGTCTTGTGTCAGGTGTTCACCTTGGCCCTGCCCAGAGCGAACCATCACATTGCTGGAGAGGAAAATACCTCATAGATGGCATAACCTATGGTTAGCATTTCAGCTCCCTGCTTCCTGAGTTTACGGCGGTCTTTTTGCATTAGAGCGGCTATAAATGTGCATTCATTTTGACCATCATCTTTTTCTGTCAGCTGGAGCTTGATCTGTGGATTTGTCCAAAACGTTTCTGGAAATTAGAGAGAAAAAGAATGGAAAAACAAACTGAGTGAGAGAAAACGCATGTTCCCATTTTTCTGGTATGGAGAGGGAGAGGGAGAGGGAGAGGGAGAGGGAGAGAGCACATTCAAACTATGGCTGTTTATTAAAATCAGTATGTTTATGTTTGGTCACAAAAGCATATTTCAACATTGCCATGTCTGCTTCAAGCACATTGTTATAAAATATGCTGGAAATATGCATAGCAAATGTTAATCTGGAAAATGCCATTAATTATTCACAATTCCCTCCTCTGAAAGAACCTAATGATAAAATATCTTCCCTTGATAAAACAGATCAGTTATTTTCACTACCACCAGGGCATCACTTGGACTATTAAGAAGAGCTCATCCCTCCTGCCTTTCAAGAAGACCAGCAGTGGAGCCTGCAGACACTGTCTGTGTACTGTGGACTAGAATCTTGATGAACCCACCATATTTCTTTCCAAACAATCTACAAAGGCTTGGAACTGACAGCTCCCCTCTAAGTTGAGTCAAAAAGTTGTGAATCTGAAAATCAATGAGTCATCAATGGGCAGTAGTGGCGGTTGTGGTAGGGCAGAGCCGCCCTCTCAACAGCGCCATTGCTGCTACTTACCTGTGTGGTGGTGATGGTGGCGAGACCAGGGTTGTGCACCAGTAAGATCACCATTACCCAGTCAATCAGTCCCACAAGTGCACCCAGCCTCACTACTACCCTGTCACATGCCCTGCTGCTGTCAAGAGGGGAATTCCAAGGAAGGAAATGCAGACCATTGGCTCAGCTTAGCTTTGACAAGCTGTAGCCTCTTAATAATGATGATGATACTCTGAAGTTCCCAATGTCAAATAGAAACAGTGACATCAAAAGCCATCAAAAGTATTTATGGAGCTGAGCAGTTATTTAAGCTTATGAGGAGTTGGGCCTCACTGTTTGAACAATGATGAAGAAGGATGGGTAAGAAGCAAGGTCTTCCCACGGAGAACAAAAATGTGGCAAGAAATTTCAGGTGCACACCTATGAAGTTTCTGCAGCCTCCAGCAGTGGCCCCCCTGACCCAGCTGCCTTGGTGAACTATCACCTCCCATTTATGTGCTGCATTATCCTCAAGGGCATCAGGCGTCAGGTTGCAGATCTCAACTTTGTCGAAATGAGACTGGAAATCATCAAACTTCATCCTATATAAGAGAAGAAAGAGAGATCACACTATGAAGGACTGTGAAGGATATCAACATGCTAAAGATTACACGCTCAGGGCAGGGGCTTGTAAGCGTGTCTCTGCTTCCCCTCATGTGTTTGTTGAGATGTGAGGAGGACCAAGTAACCACAAAAAAGGCACCCTGGTTTGCTCTTGCTTTAATGCAGTTATCATTTGAATCAGCATATTCACTTACCAGAACTCTCCATCATCTAGGGCTGTCTGATACAAACGTTTTTTCTCAGATGGGCTGACGGAACGCCATTCAGGAGAACTTGAAGAGAAGGAGATAGCCGTCAGCCTGCTGGAGCTCACAGAGTACTGTGCATGCCAAACTCTCAGGCATGTTTACACCATACATTCAAGGTGCATGAAACACACATTTCAAGCGCATGACTTCCCCCAAAGGATCCTGGGAACTGTAGTTCCCCCCCTCACAGAGCAACAGTTCCCAGCAACCTTAAACTACACTAAATGTGCTTTGAATGTAGCACATGTAGCTGAGGAGATTTCACCCCTCCCATATCCAAGAATCTGCTGATGTTCTCTGCTGATTCTCCAGAGAGGAGGGGGCAGTTTCTGCTCTCTACTTATTTCGCTCCAGCCTCACATCAAAGAGAGAGAGAGAGAGACTGAGTGTTAGAGAGAGATCATGTGTATAGATAAGGTTGCTGCTAAGAGCAGCTGCAGACACTCAGTGCAGTTCAGCATTTTCGTTTAGATCTCATTTAGCTCTGTACATAGTTGTGTATTATAGTTGTAGATAGAATAAAGAAGATATTCTACAGAGCTGCTCTCCGAGTCGTTTATGCTCTGCTGTACTCTGTTATACTCTGCTGTGCGACGACTGTCTTCTTGTGGAAGTGAATCCGGTGCTCACAACTCTAAGCTGTGAGTCCACAGCACTTTGACCTGTTCCTGTGTAGAAGGTGGTCTCTGGAAGTGCTACCCAGCTCGCCTAGCCCAGTCGGGGCTGAAGTGTATGAGTCCAATTGGTGGCACTGGCTCAAGGGCGATGCTGACAGTAGCAAGCCCTTTTGAAAGAGGCATCTTTAGGGTGGGTGGCTCCAGCTTGGCTAGACAGATCCACTGAGTAGGTTGAGCTCTCAACTTTTTCCCTTTTTTAAGGGAAATTCCCTTATTCCAAATAGGATTCCTAGCAAGAAAAGGGAAAAGTTGACAGCTATGGCTCTCAGAGAAGGACCTGATCCTTACCTTCTGCTCTGGCTGGCAGGGGCTTGGATGCAGCAGTGAATCTGTCACTCTGCACCTCTCAGCCCTTACTTAGGATTGCTTTGTCCATCAGTATTAATGCTGAAGCTATTTCCTGACCTTGGCCATTCACTCGTGGATATTTTATCACACCAGTGATGTTTAGCCATTGCATATTCCGCTTCAGTGCCTGTACTTTACTGTGTCATCCAAAATGTCAGCTGCTAAATAATGGGTGATATCAATGAAATCAATTGAATTAGGTAAATGCACTCCATTTATTCCAGTGGGTATTCTGAGAATGGCTTATCATCCCATGAGCGTGTTGTGTTTTCAATACCTGTTCCCCCACACCATTTGCAGAACTTGTGTATGTTAAAAGTTCTTGGAACAGTGAATATACTAACTTGTCACTCCAAGGGCCATTCCATTCCACTTGACCCCATGGGTTCCTCACTCGAATGAGCTTCACCTTCCGGCCTTGGTAGTCCACCTAGTGAGAATGAAGGCAAGAAAGAGAAAGAATACAGAACAGCTTTCCAGTGCAAAAAGAAAAGAAAAAGACTCACATGCGTAATCCAAGGACAGCCAGGATGATGCCCTGCACATATGGTTAGACTACAACTCCCATCATCCATTGGCCATGCTGGCTCAGGCTGATGGGAACTGTAGTCCGAAAACATTCTAGAGCATTCCCTGGCTACCTTGACTTAATATAACAACAACAACAACAAATTTCTTGTACCCCTCCCATCTGACTGGGTTGCCCCAGCCACTTTGGGCAGCTTCCAACAAAATATAAAGGAACACAACAAAACTTCAAACATTAAAAAGTCGAACTAAGACGTTCAACTGAATTTAGTAGGATTATAAAGCAGAGTGGGAAACCCCAAGCTGGATGGCTGAATGCAGCCTTCAAGGCCCTCATTTCTGGCAGCCAGAACTATCCTCAGACTATATCCCTGACCTCAGAGCACACTGCTTACTAGTTCAGCTTTGTACACAGAGTGTTTTTTATTCAGCTAGAATATGTACTTGAATATGTATTTTTGCTTATCTGGATGGAAGACAGAGATGGATTTGTGTAAGCGTAAAAATTAGCCTACTGTACAAAGGTGAAATGTGCATCTGTTATTCTATCAGCCGTTGCCTCTGCCCTGCTCATCATTGGCAAGTGGCCCCTGGAAGGGAATGTGGCCTCCAGGATGAAAAAGGTTCCCCAGCATCTATTATGCAGCATCTATTTTGAGAATTTTAGCCTATGGAGAATCTAATCATCCACATTCATCCTGACATCTTAAACTAAGAAGCAGTTTTTCTTTAAAATGCTCAGTAACTAAATTAATCTGGATGACATTCTCTTCACAAAGCAAATCACCAAGCCCCTGGTACTTTAGACCTGAACATAAAGTTGGGTCTCTTTTTTTGGCGAGATTCCCAATAATGGGCATGAATTGCCCACGCTGTGTGAAGCCAACTAAAACAGTACCCCAGCATCATAACCCAGTCACATTAGAATTAAAGGAATACAAGAAAATTAATAAAAGATGGAGACTTAATGAAAGATTATTAAATGACGAAAAGATTGTAAAAAAAGCGCAAGAACTATTGAAAGAATTTTTTGAATTAAATAAAGAACAGGATACAGACCTCAGGATAATATGGGATGCAAGTAAAGCTTTCATAAGAGGCTTTTACATACAACAAAGCGCAATAAGGAAAAGAAACAGAGAGCAAAAACTGGAACAAATAAGGAAGGAAATAAATAAACGAAAAATTATTAGCAAAACAACCAAAAAATGAATCAATAAACCAAAAATTAAAAATATTACAAACTCAGGCTTCAGCAATATTAAATAGTGAAATTGAGGATAACATTAAATGGATGAAACAAAGGTCGTTCGAATTTGCAAATAAACCCGGAAAGATGCTAGCCTGGCAACTGAAAAAAAGACAAAAGGAAAAATTGATTGATAAAATAGTGGAAGAGGGGAGAACTTTAGACAACCCTGAGGAAATTAAAAAGTGTTTTACAAAATATTATAATAAGTTATATAAATCAGGAAACGAGACAGAGGTTGAAATAAAAGAGTATTTATGTGGAAAGGATATACCTAAAATTAAGAAAGAAAAGATCCAAGAGCTAAACTCCCCAATAACCACGACAGAGCTTCATCAAGCGATAATTAAGATGAAACTGGGAAAATCCCCAGGACCAGATGGTCTTACCGCAATACACTACAAAAAATTAGAGGAACCATTATTATCACCTATGAAGACACTCTTAAACAGAATATTAGAAGACGGGAAGATTCCCACCACCTGGAAACAGGCGCACATAGTAGTAATCCCAAAACAAGGACGAAACAAAGAGTTTATAACCAATTATAGACCAATATCATTACTAAACAATGATTACAAGATCTATGCACAAATATTGGCAACAAGATTAAAGACAGTTTTGCAGGATTGTATAAATAAAGAGCAGGCAGGGTTCTTGCCGGGCAGGAAAATGAGTGACAATATAAGAACAGTGATTGATATGATCGAGTATTTAGACATGAAACCAAGTAAGAAGGTAGCCTTTGTTTTTGTGGACGCGGAAAAGGCGTTTGACAAAGTATCATGGAAATTTCTAAAAATATTACTAGACCAGATGGACATGGGAGACCAAATCACAAGAGGGTTAAAAGCAATTTATGAACAACAAGAAGCAAATATAATAATAAATAACGACACAACTGATTATTTTAAAATACAGAAGGGCACCAGGCAAGGGTGCCCACTTTCACCTTTGCTATTCATTTTGGTTTTGGAAATATTAAATCAAGAAATCAGATTGGATCAAGAAATAAATGGAATTTCCCTAGGAGAGAAAATATATAAAATAAGGGCATTTGCGGATGATTTAGTTTTAATGGTGGAAAATCCAAAGGAAAGCATAGCAAAGGCTCTAGAAAAAATGGAAAACTTTGGATGGGTATCAGGTTTTGCTTTGAATAAAGAAAAAACGAAACTAATGGTAAAAAATATGGGAGATCAAGAGAAAAAGGAACTGGTAGAAAAATTTGGATTACAAATTGTAAAAAAAGTGAAATATTTAGGCATACAAATAACAATGAAAAATATAAATTTGTTTGAAGATAATTATAAAAAAATTTGGGAAGAAACAAAAAGAGAAATGGAAACTTGGACAAGACTGAAATTAACACTCTGGGGTAGAATTTCGGCTATTAAAATGAATATCTTACCAAAACTTCTGTTCCTTTTTCAAATGATTCCCATAATAGGTAAAGATGATTGTTTTAAGAAATGGAAAATGGACTTAACAAAATTTATATGGCAAGGCAAAAAGCCACGGATCAAATATAAATTATTAACTGACATAAAAGAGCGGGGAGGTTTTGGACTCCCAGACCTGAGACTATATTACGATGCAGCATGCTTTACTTGGATCAAGGATTGGATCAAATTGGATAACAGCGACATTTTGGATTTGGAGGGATGGAACAACAGATATGGTTGGCATGCCTATCTAATTTATAACAAAGTGGCAGTCCATAAAGAATTTCTAAGCCATGTAATTAGAAATGCATTATACAAGGTCTGGGTGAGACATAGAAGGTTGTTAGAACCAAAAACTCCATGGTGGGTCTCACCGCTAGAAGTAATATCAGTTAAAAAGAAAAATACTACAGGAAGAATGGCAACTTACCAGCAGCTCCTAAAGGAAGAACAGGGCCAATTAAAACTAAGACCATATGACGAGGTGACCCAATACTGTACCACATGGTTTCAATATCACCAAATTGCACAAATATTTAACCAGGATAAAGTAATAGGATTTGAAAAAGAAGAATCAAAATTACAAAAAGTATTATTACAAAACTCAAAAATATATATATCCAGAATGTATAATTTATTATTGGAATGGGAATTAAAGGATGAAGAAATAAAAGAAGTTATGATCAAATGGGCATGTGATATAGGATATGTAATTCGGCTGGATCAATGGGAGAAATTATGGAAATATGACATCAAATTCACGGCATGTTATACAATAAGAGAAAATTTTATGAAAATGGTGTACCAATGGTACTTAACTCCAGTAAAATTGGCTAAAATTTACAAATTAAAATCGAATACCTGTTGGAGATGTAAAAAAGAAATAGGAACAATGTTCCACATGTGGTGGGAATGCCGACCCATTAAACAATTCTGGAATGAAATCTATGAAGAACTCAAAAGGATGTTTAAAATATCTTTTAGTAAAAAACCGGAGGCATTCCTTTTAGGTTTAATTACAAATGATATCCCCGAAAATCAAAGGAAAATATTCCTTTATGCAACAACAGCTGCCAGGATGCTTATAGCTAAAAACTGGAAAAGCAGAAAAATTCCATCAGTGAAAGATTGGCAAATTAAATTTTGTGAATACATAAATCTGGCAAGACTTACAGCTTACATAAGGGGACAATCGGACCAGAAACTATTAAAAGAATGGGGTTGTGCTAAAGAGTATATGAAAAAACATTGTTCTGGAGTCAGTATATTGGTATGTAATGAATGATGCTTTACAGGGTTAAAGAACAAGAAAAATGATGTAAAAAAGCATAAAGATGGAAGTAATCTAATTAGACACAACAATACAGTAAGAGTAAATATTTCTGGAGGTCTTAGAACAAAGGAAGGAAGTCAATTTATGTTTATGTATGTTATGATATGGTTTTGCTTTGTAGATGTGTGTTTTTTCGTTTTTGTTTAGTCTTGTTTCCTTTGCCCCCCCTTTTTTTCTTTTTCTGTTTTTTTTCTTTTGTTTGTTTGTTTGTTTTGTTTTGTTTTTTATGCGCCGGGGATTTTTGTCTGTATAGTACTATTTTGGATTCAATGTTTGTAATTTTTGTTACGATTTTGCATTGAAAATAAAAGCTTTAAAAAAAAATAAAAAAAAATAAAACAGTACCCCAGCAATTCAAAAGCATATTATATTACAACTATCTCTGAGCATAGGATAAACAGGCTTGGTTTCCAAAGCCAACCACTCCTCCCCTTTAAATAAAAATAGGTTCCGTCCTCTTCACAGCAAGAAAAACCACAACAGAAAAGCCACTTACCTCATCAATACCAGTTACTGAATAGGCATGACCTTTTATAAGTCCGTAGGGTGTACGAGCTTCTGACTCAGCTGCACTGCTGGTCTAAGGCATGGAAATATAGGTTTAAAACACTAGTCTTATTGAAGTAACATCATGTATTTATTCGCACATATATGTAAGAGTGAGAAGAGTGAGTGACCACATTTAGAAGAGAGGGGTTGTATCCAAGGAAAACATTTTGTACATGGAACATCTTCAGCAAGCAGAATGAAACTTCCCCTCCTTTTTCCCATCTCCCTGCCCCCAATCCATTCCATAGCTTTGAGGGGAACCCCAGAGCAGATTTGGAGAAGGAGAAGGGAGGATGTTCTGTTGTGCTTGCAGAAAAATCATTCTGCGTATGCAGTGATTTAGTTGGAAACAGCTACAGGTAAGGAACGTGAAATACAAAATCCTACAATATAATGTACAGTGATAACATATAAAATATTTAGAAAGCTGGTTAATCGACAATGCAAGTAAGACCTCAAATCATTTCCCAAACACTTGGGGGCATTGATAGATCCCCAGAAGAGGTCTCTGGTGTGGTGTAGGGGCTAGCATGTTGGGCTGGGCTGTGGGAGATCTAAATCCCTGTTCCGCTATGAACCAATCTTGCCCAGGTTGCTAGCTCTCACCTAACTTACCTTACAGGATTCATGTGAGGCCAAAGTAGTCCTCTGAGCTCCTTGAGAGCAGAATCCAAATGCAACACATTGCGGATGAGTACTGTGAATGGCTTCAAATATAGATGGGGTTAAGAAGATGGACTAGCATAGAAGAGTTAGCTATGAATGGTGTATGGGGCTTAGGCTGCAACTGTGTGGATGCTTACTTAGAAGAAAGTATCACTGAAATCTGCAGGATTTCTGAGCAGCCACTAGTTACTGCTGCTCTTTCTCAAATTTAGATTTTAGTAAGTGCAATTAACTAACTAACTAACTAACTAACTAACTAACTAACTAACTAACTATATATGATAAAGGTAAAGGTAAAGGGGCCCCCGACCATTAGGTCCAGTCATGACCAACTCTGGGGTTATGGCGCTCATCTCGTTTTATTGGCTGAGGGAGCCGGCGCACAGCTTCCGGGTCATGTGGCCAGCATGACTAAGCCGCTTCTGGCGAACCAGAGCAGCGCACGGAACCCGCTGGAGCGGTACCTATTTATCTACTTGCACTGATGTGCTTTCGAACTGCTAGGTTGGCAGGAGCTGGGATCAAGCAACGGGAGCTCACCCTGTCGTGGGGATTCGAACCACCAACCTTCTGATTGGCAAGTCCTAGGCTCTGTGGTTTAACCCACAGCGCCACCCCGTCGTCAAATATCTCAAGGGTTGTCACATGGAAGTTCGAGCAAGCTTGTTTTCTGCTGCTCTGAAGGCTAGAACCTGAACCAATGGATCCAAGCTACACAACACAGGATCCAAGTTCCAACTAAACAAAAGGAAGAATTTTCTGGCAGTTTGTTTGACAGAGTTTTTTGACAGTGGAACGGACTCTCTCGGGATGTGGTGGAGTCTCCTTCCTTGGAGGTTTTAAAGCAGAGATTGGATGCCCATCTGTCATGGGAACTTAATTTGAGATTCCTGCATTGCAGGGGCTTGGACTAGATGATCCTCAGAGTCCCTTCCAGCTCTACCATTCTATTATTCTGTATATCATATTCCATCCCTATTATGCATCAGGGAACTCAGTACTTTGGAGAAATTGTTCATTCAGAGCAACGAAACAGATCTACACAGATAGAACCCCTGGAACTCAGCTTTATCATTTTACTTACATCAATAGAACAGCCCACCATTGAACCTCTTTTCAGAGCTTTTTTTAAGATGTCATAGAAATTTTCTGGAGCTTTTTTAACTTCAAACATTTCTCCAACTCCTCCTGTGAAATCTTCCATTGCTTCAATTGTGCTTCCGCCTTTTAAAGCTTCATAACTTCCATTCAACCTGACAGCAACCAGAAAAAACAAACACACACATATATACACAACTTATCATCATCATCATCATCATCATCATCATCATCATTATCATTATTTATTAAATTGGTTAGTTGCTTTATATTGTCCAGGGCAACCCAAAATGACTTACAATCAAAGAAACGGACAAACAACCCCCCCCCCCACATATAAACATTAAAACCAAGAGGGAAAAGAAATACATTTAAAACATCACACCAACTTCTAAAATGCCACTTATAGCTAAAGGCCAAAGACCTGATTATAGAGGAAAGGTTTTGTTTGGTGCCTAAAAATATGTAATGAAGGTGAAGGCAAACCGCCCTGGGGAGAGAATTCCACAAACTGGGAGCCACCGCAGAAAAGGCCCATTTTCGTGTTGCCACCCCCTGGACCTCTCTTGGAGGAAGCCCATGAAGAAGGGCCTCAGATGATGAATGTTTGACCAAGAACGTCTCCAATAGGGGTGGAATTCATACTATATACCACTTCAATTGCTGCATTGCTGATTGGGATAATCCAGTGCTTTTTTCTGGGGGATATGCAGGGGTACATATACCCCTAAACATTTTGTGAATCTTTGTACTTTTGTCCATTTACTGTATTTATTTTTCCTGATTCGAACTATAAAATGGTGATTTGCTTGAGTCAAAATGAGAGTACCCCTAAACATTTTTAAGGGGGGGGGGGAGCACTGGGAATTATCCCCTACTAGGAAAGTCTCTTAGACAAGCCTTACAGAAATCAACGATTGCTTCCAAAGCATTTCCAAGTTCTTGTACATGCCCAATATATTTTGAAAGGTTTCTGCAGCAGAGGTTCCTAGTATATTGTGCCTTGATGCAATCACCCATTAGCTAGGACAGCATGGTGTGCTGGCTGGAGTTGATGGAAGTTGTAGTCCGAAACAACATCTGAAAAGCACAGTGTTGGCCATTTCTGAACTAGGTGAATAAACTATGGCTGGAGTATACGGTAAATCAAAAGGCACACCACTGCAGCTACTTATAGTACAGCTGTTACATACCACACATTTAAAGGACATTACATTTCTTCAAAGAACCTTGGGAACTGTGGTTTAATTAAGGATGCTGAAAACTGTAGCATTATCGGATGTAAGCTATGATTCCCTGGGTTATTTGGAGGTGAATTTATTGCATATCTCTCCCCCCCCCCCATTTTAAGGTTATTACCATGATTCTGTTATTAACATTCTTTAGATCCTTAGCAGTGGTAGTAGACCTTATGACACAGAGAGCTAAAATAGCAGGCCTCAATATCTGATTTCACAATCAAATTTCACAGACCACACAGATGACAGTGTGAGAGAAGAGTGCAGATAGCAATGAGGTGCAGGTGGTGAAAGCCAAGGAAATCATGAACAGTACCTAGACCACATAACCCACATGGCTTACTTGGCATAAGCTTTTTCCAACAATGCACTCCAGAATTCATTGTGATCAGCTGAGTGTAGAAAAACCAGCCGGTCTTTGAAAGTGGGCAATCGGTCATCAACGACAATATCCAGCCACTCATTGTGTTGCCAAAACTGTTTGGTAAAGGTAAACAGAATAATCTGATAAGGTGAAATAATATGCAGCACAGTAATTTGTACTTCTTTCAGTAGCAAAAAAACCCCCAGCAATTTTCTTGGAGCAATCAAATGGCAAGTCTTGAATAACGGAGCAATCAAAACTCTCCCTCTCAGTTCAGTGGGGCTACACAGAGTGGTGGGGGCACTGTTGCACATGGCAGTCTGGGTGGAAAGTGGAAGTTGGGTAAAGAGCAGGAGCTGGAACAGTGATTGGCCCAAACCGGGCTCGGTGCCATCGCACAGAGGTAGTGGGGGTGGCTTGGACATTTGGACATGTATGACAAGAGTTGTCTTACCTGAAAATGAAATATTCCAGCATAGCCTGGTCCAAAATCCTGATCGAGTGGCACTACTCTGGCTAATGTGCTTTCATTAAGAGTAAGAGATGCTATAGCTGCCAGTAGCCAACAGTCACCTGGAAATAAAATAGAACAAAGCACTGGTTCCTCTTGTCATCTGGTTCCAATTAACAGGAATTCTTTAGAATTCACATCTACAAAGTGGAGGTCAAAGCTCCCCGTTAAATTATTCCCATTAAACCTTTATTGCTTACCGTATTTTTTGCACCATAACACTCACTTTTTTCCTCCTAGAAAGTAAGGGGAAATATCTGTGCGTGTTATGGAGGGAATACCTACGGGTGGCGGGGGGGATCTGCTGCAGTCGTGAGCAAAGGATCCATGGTTCCCCTTCCTTCCCTCCTCCGTGGCTCGCTTTGAAACAGCAAAGTGGGAGAAGAGCCGCTGAGTGGGGAGGAGAGAGGGACAGAGAGCCTGCTTCTTTAAAGGAGCAAAGCGGGAGCGGAGAGGAGCCGCTTACACGAGTGTAAGTGGCTCCTGTCCGGTTGGTTCCTTTAAAGCAAGCAGGCTCTCTGTCCCTCTCTCCTCCCCACTCAGCTCACTAAAAAGCAGCAAAGTTTTTCAGCTCACTAAGCCGGGGATGAGCGGGGAGGAGGGAGAAAAGCGGAGCCTGCTTGCTTTAAAGGAGCAAAGCGGGAGAGGAGAGGAGCCTTCTCCCCTTATACCCCTCTTCTTCATTATTAGCAGCATCCTTCTCCACCCACCCCACACATGCTCCTTGTCCCTTGAGTGCTTTTCCTTCCCTCCCCACTTAAAATGTGGTTACAAAGCACGGATCCACATGGATCCTCAGGATTTTTGCACTGGGTCACCCCAAATTCACCATCAGATCACATAGCATGTCCATGGCTACATCTTGCACCAAAAAAATCACGCACCCACTGTTGCCTGGGGCCGCAGTGGTGCAAAAACGTGGTTACAAAGCATGAATCCACATGGATCCTCAGGATTTTTGCATTGGGCTACTCCAAACTCACATGTCTGTGGCCACAGCATGAACCACAAAAATCATACATCCACTGTTTCATTTAGAATATTTTTTTTCCTTGTTTTCCTCCTCTAAAAACTACGTGTGTGTTATGGTCAGGTGCGTGTTATAGAGCGAAAAATACGGCTAGCTATTAAATTTTCCAATGCTTTTTCTTATGGTTGCACATCAGTGTGGCATTATTTTGAACAGCACTCCAGTTTATCTAGATATTTTCTTTTAAAATTGGTTGTATGGTATATAGGCAGTGGGTTTTCCCCTAGAGGTACTCAAGGGTATGCAGTACCAGCACCTTTTTTACTCAAAGAAAAGCACTGGGTATAGGGAATCAAATATGTAAGGTGAGCTGTCCTGCCCAGGAACCATATTTGATGCATGGTAGAGGTTTTGTGCTGTACATACAAATGCATGATGGATTCCACTATGTTGGGTGAAAAAAGGCAGGCCTGAAATCTGCTCTCTGTATTTACCAGTAATCGTTGGATGTGACTGTACACAAGTGAAGCAAAGGACCCACACAAATGATAAAGTAGAGCCAATGAACTTTAGTTGTGTGACCATGTGCATGTCAACACTCGCGTTTCCATGCAAAAGGCAGCTACAATTTCAGTGGGAAAGAACACTCACCAAGTTCCCCTTGACAAATGTCTGTTCTTGTGGCGCCTCCAAGAATAAACTGTGGGTCTTTAACGATTTCCTTGAGGAATATTGGGAAAAAAAGGTAAGTGCTCTGAATGGAATATATTCTGCTGTGCATTGCTGCAACTGTGTGTCTATTCTTCCCAATGACAGACCTGGAGCCTTGGGCAAACAGCAGACATTAAGATCTGCCAAGTCCTGTCCTTTATTAAATTGTGCATTGGAAGATTTATGGCTCCATAATGATATTATGGCATCGTTGTCAATATATGAAGATCCTGTGCTGCTGGTGTCCGACCCAAAAGAAAATGGAAAATTACTGCTGTTGATTTCCTGAATTATGAGACTTCACTAGGAATACCACAGGGCATATTAGCACTCGTGCGTAGGCACAGCAAGTGATTAAAGACTTTTATACCACATTTGGATATTTAATAGCTTTTAACAAAATATTTTTAGGCTCCTTTCAAGCCCAGACATGATCCCAGGGCAGCTTTCAAATCGGTCCACTTAAGAATCCAGAGCAGATTCTTTTAGGAGGGCCTCTGTTTGATATCTCCTCTCTTCTTCTCTCTGCTTACTCACCCAGCCATGAACAACCTGGAGTGGCTAGGATAGTGGTGTGCTTTGAATAGTAGAGTAAGGTGCTCAGTGGCCAACAAGACTGGAGGATTTTCCATTGCTTTCAGAGGGAATTTCACAGAAAAATACAACGGCCTACAGTGTTTATGTTATGTATTCAGTGGTCTGTGTTTGCCTGAGCTTGAGTCTGAACTAAGGATTCTGAGCTCCTGTGTTCTGATTCGATACATGATGTCCAATCACAGAACACTTTAGGATTTGGGTCTCTGCCATTGGCCCTTGAACTCTGAGTCATGATTCGCAGCTTGGAAGTTTAGACAGCCAATCACTTTGGGAGTGGGAGTGGCCCAGGCCTTCAAGAATGTATATAAGCAGTTGCTTTGCCCCGTTGTCCAGTTCTGTTAGTTCATTAAAGGTTCTTGCTGTTATTGCTGTGTCTTGCCTCAAGGGAACCCACCTATACTTCAGTTTACTTTGGAGGACTGGGCTTTTTTGGGTCTATTCATACATCCTCCTCATCAATCACACCACTCCTAGCATCAGCTGCTTTCAAGGCAAGCATTTACCCTGGGTTGCCAATGTCTGCTTTTAAAAATAAGCTAAAAAGAGAGGAAGGCATACTTTTCTATCTAAAAGGGACAATACATGATGATAAATACACATGTACTAATAAAATTACTTTACAGGTCACAATGGATGCAGAGAGATTCTGGAGTCCAGGGCTCAAATTAAGCCTCAGACAAACATAGGCTTTGTGGGAAGGGAGCCAATGCAGGAACGTGCTTGTGGAGCAGAACCTTCCTCCCCAGCGAGGGAGACAAAGGTCGACCATGTCTACACAGTGGGCAAGATGGATAAAGGTGGCAGCCAAGGCAATTAACAGAGGCTGCAAGCTTTACACAGGCTACTGGTAGTTTAAAAATTGAATGGAGCCAAAGGCTGGCATTTTTCCTCTGCCAGAGCATTTCCCTGCTTCAAAGGAAATGTCAGAGAGCAGGTGACCTGGCTGGTTGCATTCCTGCTGCTCAATGCCCAACTGGGGGAAGAACATTACTTAGGCCGGTGTGTCATGATTAAAGAGAACAAAAGGCAAGTCAAACCAGCCCAGTCATCACTGGCACCACCTGCTTGTTCAACACACCGGGTCGTGCACAGCTTGCAATTGAACCATGCAGCACAAAGGAACAGGCTTGCCCTTAGAGAATACTGTAGTGCAGGGAGACTGGGATAAGCAAGGGATTCCTCTAGACCTGCTCTACAGGCACAACTCGCTTCATTGCACTGCACAGACCTGCTCCTTAGGAGGATGAGGGTGCAGCTGCAGGCAGATTGGCGGCTTCCAGGGGAAGGAAGCCCTCTGCCACTGCTGCCGCTCCTCTTCTGGCCACAAGAGTGGAGGGAGCCTGGCTTAATAGATTACAATATAGTGTAAACATAACTTCTATATGCACTGGGAAACATTTAAAAATAAATAAATATGTGACCTGCTTTATTGCGATATTTACTTTATTGCAGTGGTCTGGTAAGCCTATATGCATTTCTGAAGCCTGACATCTAGAATTTGAGGCAGCAACATGTAACCCATGGAGTAAGGTAAAGGCAAAGGGACCCCTGACCATTAGGTCCAGTCGTGGCCGACTCTGGGGTTGTGGCGCTCATCTCACTTTACTGGCCAAGGGAGCCAGTGTACAGCTTCCGGGTGATGTGTCCAGCATGACTAAGCTGCTTCTGGCGAACCAGAGCAGTGCACGGAAATGCCATTTACCTTCCCGCCGGAGCGGTACCTATTCATCTACTTGCATTTTGATGTGCTTTCGAACTGCTAGGTTGGCAGGAGCAGGGACCGAGCAACGGGAGCTCACCCCGTCACGGGGATTCTAACTGCTGACCTTCTGATTGGCAAGTCCTAGGCTCTGTGGTTTAACCCACAGCGCCACCCGTGTCCCAACCCATGGAGTGGTCCACCTAAAATATAATGCACAAAAGAGGGAGGGGAACCAAATTGTGCATATGAAAAATCCATAATCTGAACCAGGAAAAGCTGATTTTTTTCAATCCAATTATGCAAAGAAATACATTTGCATTTATTTGCTAACTGAGAAATAATATATCTTGCTTCCATTAATTATGAGGAGGGGCAAAGAGCTATATAGGTGTCTGAACCCCCACCTCCTGTTCACAGGCAGAAAGCATACTGTCTGAAATTTTGTTACGCATCCATTGGCAGTCTGGTTTAAAAATTAAAAACCCTAAGCCAGGCTTCCTCAAACTCAGCCCTCCAGATGTTTTTGGCCTACAACTCCCATGATCCCTAGCTAGCAGGACCAGTGGTCAGGGATGATGGGAACTGTAGTCTGAAAACATCTGGAGGGCCGAGTTTGAGGAAGCCTGGTCTAAGGAGTTAAGAACAGGAGAGGCCTGTTATCACCACTAAGCAGCCACCCCTGGCCACACTCCTCCCCATACTGATGATCCATAGGATTCATTTCTAAATTAGCATCTCCAAATTTTATGCTGAACTGCCTTTTTGGGGGCCTTTGCTCTGGTGAGGCGCACATGGGCCAACCTACCTAAAGGAGATCAGCTGTGGATTAGATGAGGGCACAGATGGGATGGGGAAAGAGTGGTGATTGTTCCCCTGTTTAGTTTTGGGTTTGTTGTTTTGAGCCTGCTACTCACTAAGGCTCAGGTGGGAATAGGAGATTTCTGAGGTAACCTGCTACTGAGGTAACTTACTGCTACAAAGGTCCCATCTCCTGTGGCAGAAATACAGGGCAATTACACTCACCAGTTTATTACCTAGAGATTTTAATTTCCCTGATGCAGCAAGAAATGAGGTGGATTATGGCTTTTCCTGCTATTTTTCTCCTCAGTCCTATAGCCTACCTTCCTCCCACTTTGGAAGGCATCCTGTTTATTACCACATGATTGGATGGTGGAGGCAAAGAGAACAGGGCGGGGAAGCAAGAAGCCTGAGAAGCCACACCTGGCTTTTCTGAAGGGTTGCAACCTGACAGTCAAGCAATAGAAATGTCATAATAAATCTTAACCTGCAGAATGTTTACCTTTGTGTCTAATTTTCTGTACCCTTGGGGTATAATCCATTTTTCCCTTGCCTTTATGCAATAAAATAAAAACAGTAATATAGATTGGCCCTAAATCTTAAAGGAGAGAATTATTCCAACTGTGCAATCGAAGATCTCCACAAAGTGCATTCCTAAAAGCTTATTCTCTATTCTAAAGAAGGAAAAGAGAGTTTCTATCTGTTATACTTTCTAGAATCAAGTCATGAAATGAAATTCTACAAGGGGGACTCTGCTACAACAGCAACCCACATCATGCATTTGTGATGTTTGTTTATCCCTGTTAAACAGCAAATCAAAGTTTGTTGACTTTTTCTTTCTATGGGAAGGAAGAATAACAGGATGTAGGTTACAAGTTATTTATCCACTGAATGGAGCTTAGATTTCCCCATGGGAGGTGTGGAATGTGAAATATATTTGTTTTGATTCGAAATACATGTTTGCTGTCCGAAGGTACAGTATAGGCGCAGGCATTTCCGTGTTATACACCACGCTGGGAATAAGTCACGCACATGTGCTATACATTCTGAGAAGGAGAAAACATAAACATGTTTCCAAATATACTCTGGCTTAACTTGCATGGTTATCTCTGTCTATTTTTATTCATTTATTATTATTATTTTATTCCATTCACCTTCAAGGAGCCCAATATATGACACACCATTATCACCTCCTGTTTTATCCTCTCTACAACTCTTTGAAGTAGGTTAGGCTGAGAGGTGATGGTTGCTTCAAGATTACCCAGTGAGCTCCAGGGCAGGCTGGCTGGGGATTTGAACACTGCAAAGGCGGGCTAGTATGAAGGCCTGAGATTTTAGGGCTTTAAAAGGGCAAAATCAACACTTTAAAATTGGGCTGAGAAATAGTCTGGTGATTGGTTCAGTTGCCAAAGCTCAGGTCAAATCCACTAGTCTCACTTGATAGTTTTGTGGCCGTTTTCCAGACCAACTGAAATTTGGGGGTCATTTTTAAAGGCGGTCATCTAGGCTACATGTTAAAGACCTAATTAAAAAGTTGCGTTGGTCAAGAGCTGGTGGATGCAATGGAAGCTGAGAAGTAAAATTTATTTGCAGCTTTCACTGCCATCTCATAGGCTTTCATAAGCATCCTATAAGTTATCAGTGCTTTGGTAATAGCGGCCAAGATACCTCCATTTAGGTAAGGTTGCAGCTGACATGTCAGCTAAAACAGGAAAAAAACCCTGAGCTTAGGGGGAGTGTAACCTCATCTTCAATGAACTTCAACTTCATTCATCCAGATGCATGAACCATCAATCACAACAGGACCTCCACCTTTTTTGAATTGAGTCTCAGTTTGACCCAGTCTATTACTGTGCCCAAACAGATGTTTATTTCATTTATTTATTTCCCAAAATCTATATACCACTTGGCTGCAAAAACCAGGAGCACATAAAACAAGAAATTTTCAGTAAAAACAGAACAGTAAAAAGCAGCTATTGAAAACATTAAAAATAATTAAAATCAACAATTAAAACACATGTCAGCATGCCACATGTTTATATAGGCTTGCCTGGATAAAAATGTTTCTAGCAATTGCCCAAAAGGTGCCTGATGTCAGGGATTTTCAAGTTTAGCTGCTGCCACACTACAATATTGATTTCTTACAATGTTGGGCCATTATATCTATATTTAGAACCTTGAGGGAGAGAAACTTGTCTTTTGTAAATAGAAGTTTAGCTGTCTCATTTTGCAGAAGATTCTACACAATGGGAGAAGGACTGACAGAAAGAGAAATTGCACTCACCCCAGGCCTCTTCCACACAAAGGGGACGGGAGGCTTCTCACTGTAGAAAAGGGAAGCGTCATTGGCTGGGAAGTCACAATCCTCAAAGAGTGTCCCCCTCTGCTGGCATTCAAGCTTCAGCTCCTTGTAGGTCTGGCCAGTGGAGTGAGTGGCAGAAGCGCTTTGGGGGGCGGGGGGAGCCCGTGGACTCGAGTTCCGGAAAGTGTAAGGCATTGTTCTTAATCCACCTGTAGCAGGTATAACTGAGGTGGAGGGGCTGAAGAGTTGAGAGGACAGCTTCTGGAAAATGCCAGCCCTACAAAAAAAACAACAAGGAGTGATTATAGGATCCAATTGCACCTTGTGGCACGCAAGAAGATCCAGACCTTTAGGGAAGTGGGCGAAAGAAAGAGAAAACCTTCTTCTGTGCAAGCAGCCCCTCCTTTTTTGCACCTGTTTGAATGGCAGGTTGACAGTCACATTCACCAGAAACAATAAAAGAAAGGAACACCCTGAGAGCAAACAGAAAAGGGAACTTGTTTGGCTTCTTCAGGTGTTCCGGTTTGCTGGATCCTTTCCCTCAGGTATGTTAACTCAGAAACCGCAAAGGGTGGCACAGAGATAACTCTGGTGTTTGGCCATGTATCATGAATCTGCTACACCCAGAAGGAAAAGTCAGGGCAGTTTCTCCATGTTTGAGTGATAAGCGGAGGGTGTGGAGGGACTGCCTTCGCTGACTCAGAGAAATGTTAAATGGCACGAAAATCTATCTGCCTATAATTTCACAGCTCCCTATGATAGAGTGAACCAGATTATTATAGATTAAACCAGGGGTAGCCAATATCTCCAGATGTTATGGACTACAATTCCCATCATCCATGCTGGCAGGTGCTGATGGGAAGTATAGTCCAAAATGCTGAATACTCCTGGGTTAAAGGCTGTCCACACAATCATTTTATTTGTATGCCAGTTTTCCAAACCATGCTCAAGGTGGCTTACAATATGTAAATATATGTGTGTCTGGAAGCGGTTGGAGGATGGATGGCGGCTAACAGATTGAGGTTGAATCCTGACAAGACAGAAGTACTGTTTTTGGGGGACAGGAGGCGGGCAGGTGTGGAGGATTCCCTGGTCCTGAATGGGGTAATTGTGCCCCTGAAGGACCAGGTGCGCAGCCTGGGAGTCATTTTGGACTCACAGCTGTCCATGGAGGCACAGGTCAAATCTGTATCCAGGGCAGCTGTTTACCAGCTCCATCTGGTACGTAGGCTGAGACCCTATCTGCCTGCAGACTGTCTCGCCAGAGTGGTACATGCTCTGGTTATCTCCCGCTTGGACTACTGCAATGCGCTCTACGTGGGGCTACCTTTGAAGGTGACCCGGAAACTACAACTAATCCAGAATGCGGCAGCTAGACTGGTGACTGGGAGCGGCCGCCGAGACCATATAACACCGGTCTTGAAAGACCTACATTGGCTCCCAGTACGTTTCCGAGCACAATTCAAAGTGTTGGTGCTGACCTTTAAAGCCCTAAATGGCCTCGGTCCAGTATATCTGAAGGAGCGTCTCCTCCCCCATCGTTCTGCCCGGACACTGAGGTCCAGCTCCGAGGGCCTTCTGGCGGTTCCCTCACTGCGAGAGGCCAAGTTACAGGGAACCAGGCAGAGGGCCTTCTCGGTAGTGGCGCCCGCCCTGTGGAATGCCCTCCCATCAGATGTCAAAGCGATAAACAACTACCTGACATTCAGAAGACATCTGAAGGCAGCCCTGTTCAGGGAAGTTTTTAATATGTGACATTTTAATGTATTTTTCATCTCTGTTGGAAGCCGCCCAGAGTGGCTGGGGAAACCCAGCCAGATGGGCGGGGTACAAATAATAAATTAATATTATTATTATTATTATTATTATTATTATTATTATTATTATTATTATATATATATATACATAATTACATACGTAACAAAAGCATTCCTAAACTATAAATAAAACATCAAAAAGTACACATTGAACAATTTCCACATATATCATAACATCTAAAATAAAGATACAAAAAATAATATCAATAACAGCAACAACCACCTTATCCCAACGAAACCTCCAAGAGAATATCACAGCCTAAGACACATACAGTTAGCTACATGCACGTAGTCCAGTTCATTTGACTACAATAGAAAAATAAAAGTATGGTGTTGAGCTGATTCTTAGCTGCCACTCGAATCACATCCTCCCCTCTAGCGACAGTGAGCAGTGCAGTGCGATCCTACAGCAGGCAGGTGCACTGCAGGCAGTGGCAGAGGGAGCAGCTCAGGCACCTGGGCCGGATCACAAGGAGTCGGGCTGCCTCCTCTCACTCAGCAGCCCTACAGCTGGGGGGGGAGGAGGCAGCGGGCGAACTCTTTGGGCAGCACGGAGCCTGTGCGTGCCCAAGCCACCGTGTCTCTCCCAGGAGAGACGTGTGGCTCAGGCACGCTGCAGGCCCCGCAGTGAGTGCCGCCCGGCATTCTGTCACCCCCCTCAGTGGTGACACCCAGGGTGGCCCGCACCCACCGCACCCCCCTTCCTTCACCCCTGACTGCAGGCCAATGGTTGATGCTCATATGTTATGTGCACAAGTAGATTGACCAAAAGCAGCTTCACTGTGATTGGCTAGGTCAGGGGTTGGCAAGGTTTAGCAGCCATGGGCTGGATCACTCCCACGGAGATTGTCCGTGGGCTGGACTGGCGCAGTGCGACACCAGAAATCGCGTTTGCGCATGTCTGCAGTGCTTGAAATCGCTTCTGTGCATGCCCAGAGGACGAAAATTGCACCTGCACAGAATGGCAGATGAAGGTGATGGACTTAATGGAACTGGCGGAAATGACTGGCAGAATCCGAGACAAGGGGGAAGAGTCGGTGGAAGAAGATTGGAAGAAATTTAAAGTTTATCTACAGAAATATTGTAAAATTAAGGAATGTTAGAAGGAGGCTGGAATGAAGTTATGCGGCTTTAGCAGAAATATTATAAAGGATTAAGTAAAAATAGATTGTTAATGGATGAAAGGAGGAAATGTAAAGTTACATTATATTAAGATAAATTATAGGATAAAAATTGGGAAAGATGGAAAGGATTTGCTGAAATAGCTAACTGAACTAGAATACAAAAAAGGGAGGTGAGAGGAGGTCAAGGAAACAAGCAAATGAGAGATAAGTCATGAGAAGGTTCATTGTGTTTTTTTCCAATTGTTTCTATTTTTCTGTTTTTTATAATTATTTTTTTTTCTTTTCTTGTTTCTACTCTTTTTTTATTGTGATGTGATGTTAAGTGTTTGTTTAACTTGGTGTTATTTCTTTTCCTTTTTGTAACCTTTGAAACTTTAATAAATATTATTTTTTAAAAAATAAAATTGCACCTGCACAGAAGCGATTTTTGGGATATGGACATGCACAGACATGATTTCTGGTATCTGCATATGCGCATACGTGATTTCCGGCACCGCTCGGCAAATCACCACACCGCGCTGCGCCAATTTAGCACAGTGCATGGGGGACTCGCCAAGCGGGTGGCTCAGTTCAGGGGCTGCTCGGGGGCTGGTAAAATGGTCTTCATGGGCCGCATCTGGCCCATGGGCCGCACGTTGCTCACCCCTGGGCTAGGTCTTACCAATCACAGTAAAAAGGGGGTGGGGGTGGGAAGAGAGTTGGGTACCAACTCCCTACCTGAGACTATGCACAGGAAAAGCTGGAATGAAGACACTCCACACTCCTGAGTGATGGGCAGAGATGGGCAGCTTGATAATTTCATTCATTCTTGTTTTTTATAAGAGTACAAAGGGTCTTGTACCTTATATGGAAGCCCTGTATTCTTGTACATGCTTTATAATTTCCACCTGTCTGGCAATACTAGATCCCAAGCCGGAAACTTACTTGTGAGGTCAAAGTAGTGAAAGGTGGGGTGGGGTGGAGAGGTGGGGGTGGGGTGTATCTCTGATTCAGGTAAATGCACATTAACACCTCTTAGAGATTTTTTTTTTTTTTTTGGAAATATTAGGTGCCCTACAATGCTTTTAAATAAGTAATAGACTTGTGGATGGAGGAAGGAGAAGGCAAATTCTCAATAGGCATTGTCTGCTAGCCAGGAATATAATAACCCAGCCCTAAAGACCACTTACGAAAAAGAGACATTGTTGTCTCTCGGGCAAAAGCTCAACCAGTTTATCCAGCTCTTGCATAATTCTGTACAGGATGAAAACAAAAGATAGCCTTTCTTACGTTTTTAAATAGACAAGACAAACCCCAAAACAAATGAATAATTGAGATCATAAGTATAGCTACATAAATACTATTACAAAAAGATTTAGTGTCAGCTTAAAACTGGAATGGAAAAGGTGATGGTGTTAAAGTCGTGACACCCCGTGTAATGTTATTCACTTAACAGTCAAATCAGCCCTGGGTATTTTTATACCTGAGGTGAAAAGTTAAAATGCCACACCCGCCTCGTATATGTTTTATGACACACAGACCAAGAAGTCAGAGGCAAGAAAATGGCACTTCTTTTGATATGTGCTGCTCAAAGCTACTAAAATAGGTTGTTTCATGGTACATGGTAAGGCTTATGCAAATAGCCTTCAGAGCTTCTCCTAATACTCCTATCCATGTTTCTTTGTATGTTTGAGCAGCAACCCCTTGATGTTAGAATCAATGGTTTGTTGCACCTAATTGTCTATACTGTATTAATTTCAGAATGTGTAGAGTGAGATAGATTTCTCTACATATGTGGCTTCTATGCTCATAATATGCAGTCATACAGGTCAGTTTTTAAAGGGTTGATTTCAAAGGCGGAAGTGATGTCTGGGGGGAATTTCTGGAAGGTGACTGTCCTGGATTATCAGCAAGTAAACCCCAAAATTGCATGGTTTTTTTGTTTGTTTCCATTTCCAACAATTTTGGTGGTTTCCTTAAAAAAAACCTCAACAGCTTTCGGGGAGTTCTGGTTTTTAGTTTTTGAAATATGGCAACCCTAGCTTTTATTATTCTATATTACAATATATTTATTTATATCTTGCCTTTCCCCCAGTGGGACTCAAGGTGGCTTACAGATAAAATCAAGAATCACTAAAAACATAGAAAAAATATTTAAAAATAATTAAACATTAATAGAATTAAAACTATATAAAACTATATAAAATCTGTTTAAAACAGACAAATAATTACAATTAAAACAGAATGGCACCATCCCATGGTCAGCTAATTATGTCCCTGTTTTCCCTTTATTATAAGTGCAATAATAAACTGTGAAGCAGAGAGTATTAACTCTGTAATCAATGACATTTCCTCAATGCAGGAATATGCAGCTGTCCCTTGTGGGAATCAAACCTGCAACCTTGGCGTTATCACCACCAACTGAACTATCGGATTGTTGATGTGCATCGAGCGTTTATACCTGCTTATGTTTTTTGGCCAGTTTCTTCTGACTCTTAGTCAGCAAGTTTCTCAAGTGTGAAGTCCCTAGTCAGCAGTTCCATTTAGCAACCCACAACCTGTACCTTGAATACAATCTCATTGTATGAATCTATGTTTCAAAGTCTTAAAATAAAAATTCATATTAGTAGCAAGATACTACATGCTGCATATCACATAGTTTCTGGAATAATATGTTACATTTTGTAAATGCTCAAAGATGCTAATACAATAAGCAACATGCTCTCGAATGGCAGTGTTATCAGCCACACTTGCCAATTTCATGCAAGGAAGAATATGGAGAAAACCACCTGCAGTATTTGCAGTTCATGTTCACAAGGGGGCAGACTCATCTAAAGAATAAAAATCTATTGTGGCTCCCAATCAGAGCCTTAAAAAACACCTGTTTCATCCATGAGTATACTTGGTGTCTGGGTGTGGTTCATCTACAATTAAAGTTTTGTTTTAAAAAAGAAAGAAATCAACCCATACTGCTTTTGCCATTTTCTGGAGCTGAAACAGCAAATTGAACAAAGGTTGTATGTGCCTTCTGCATGGCTGTCAGATTTTAGGAACTTTGAAACTCTGGCTACTCTTGCTTTTGATCACTACGTGAGCTCTGGAGATAAAATGTAAGCATTCCCTGATCTTCTCTGAATGGACTATAAAATCATAGAATTGAAAGGGACTCCAAGGGTCATCTAGTCCAACCCACTGCAATGCAGGAATCCTGCCCTGCAGGGTAGGCTCGAACCACCAGCCTTCTGGTTAACAGTCAGACGCACTGGCTCACAGTGCCACCTCTGTACACTCAAAGTTATGTGTATTTAGAACACTCAAAGAACCCTGCTGGATCTGTTTGATCAAAGGTCAGCAAACTGGTCAGCAAACTTTTTCAGCAGGGGGCCAGTCCACTGTCCCTCAGACCTTGTGGGGGGCCGGACTATATTTTTGGGGGGGGAATGAACGAATTCCTATGCCCCACAAATAACCCAGAGATGCTTTTTAAATAAAACCACACATTCTACTCATGTAAAAACACCAGGCAGGCCCCACACATAACCCAGAGATTCATTTTAAATAAAAGGACGCATTCTACTCATATGAAAATACGCTGATTCCCAGACCGTCTGTGGGCCGGATTTAGAAGGCGATTGGGCCAGATCCAGCCCCCGGGCCTTAGTTTGCCTACCCATGGTCGACTTGCTCCAGCATTTCAGATACTCTGCTCTCCTTATGCTATAATAAATCTGTTAGCTTTTGAGATATCGGTAGAGATGGGGGAGAAATTCAATTCAGTTTACATTTAAAGGTGAACCAACCTAATCTGCTCTTTCCAAAACAATATACAAGCCAAAACACAGCCATCCTGTGAAGGAGCGTCTCCACCCCCTCGTTCAGCCCGGACACTGAGATCCAGTGCCGAGGGCCTTCTGGCGGTTCCCTTGCTGTGAGAAGTGAGGTTACAGGGAACCAGGCAGAGGACCTTCTCGGTAGTGGCACCTGCCCTGTGGAATGCCCTCCCAGCAGATGTCAAGGCAATAAGCAACTATCTTACTTTTAAAAGACATCTGAAGGCAGCCCTGTTTAGGGAAGTTTTCAATGTTTGATGCTGTATTGTGTTTTTAATATTCAGTTGGAAGCCATCCAGAGTGGCTGGGGAAACCCAGCCAGATGGGCGGGGTATAAATTATTATTATTATTATTATTATTATTATTATTATTATTATTCAAGAGTCACATTTTTCTGAATTTTGCAATGCCGTTCTCCAGCCAAGGATTGCATACAAAATGCATATATTACAACAAAGCATGCATAAAAATGCATTTTACTAAGAAAAATTGCAATGGAAAAATCCACAAATGTGCAAGATGTGCTTAGTAGGAGAAATTTGCACTAAAGGGCTGAATAATTTTCAGGAGGACTTTTAAAAATGCAGATTGGTGTAGAAATGTGGAGAACAGTGCTGAAGACTGGAAAACGGAGAAAGAGAAATTGACAGATGGGCCTTTGCATAGATACCACAATCCTCTCTGCTATTTATTTTCTGCAACAGACTAAGTTGACTTTGATTGTTGTTACAGAATTTGGGAGGGAATTTCCTCTTCTCCACTCTGTTGACTTGTGTTCTTTAAGTCCCTTTATGCAAGCTGAAAGCAGAGCCACTCCAATATTTTATTTTAATCAAGTACCTTAGAGCAACAGACAAACCATTTGCAATAAAACCCAGTTGCCCTTTCTATGTATCTTTGGCAGTTTTTGTAAGTGCAACACCAGAAGAGATATTTCTTCTTTCCCACTGACAAATTGCTAGTTGTGCGAAATCCAGACGTCTTTGTCCAAGGCTGCACTTCTGATGTGAAAAAACCACATTTGTCCCAGCGCTCAGAACATCCGTGTTTTGGGAAATGCAATGTTTGTTTCCGAGTGAGGGCATGCATTGTGGTCATAAGTGCAGTGTGGATTGCGAAATGGGCTTGTCCTAGTGTCATGTCGCCTGCCGTACAGTGCCCATGACATCATGGCTGATGAATTATAACACTCCCCAGCCCCCATGCAGGTGCCATTTAAATGATATATTTTATTTTACATTAAACACAGCAGCAAGAAGAAACATGAAACATGAATAGACAAAACTAAAAGAGCTTAAAGCCAAATATCATGAGTTAATAGAATCTGCTGTTTCACAGGTGATCATAAGAATCAGTCTCCAGGTCCTGTTGCATGCATACCAGCCGGATCTTGAAAATAATAATAGCACCATGCGGATTCCTACAGAAGAGTGTATCATTTTGTGACTGGGAAATGTTCTGTTTTGCAAATGCTATTGTGTGTGTGTGGGCACGTGCATGCATGCACACACACAAACACACAGAGTGCTTTTTTCTGGGGGTACACAGGGGTATGCATACCCCTAAACACTTTGTAAATCTATGTTTTGGAGGTACACAGGGGTATGCATACCCCTAAACACTTTGTAAATCTATGTTTGGCCTCATTGAGGGGTAGTATTTCAATATGAGTAGGAAAATGAGAGTACCCCTAAACATTTTTTAAAGAAAAAAGCACTCTGTGTGTGTAGTATCATGGCGTGTATTATTTTTAATAAGCTTCTATTATTATTACAGTGGTACCTTGGGTTACATACACTTCAGGTTACAGACTCCACTAACCCAGAGATAGTACCTCGGGTTAAGTACTTTGCTTCAGGATGAGAACAGAAATTGTGCTCTGGCGGCATGGCGGCAGCAAGAGGCCCCATTAGCTAAAGTGGTGCTTCAGGTTAAGAACAGTTTCAGGTTAAGAACGGACCTCCGGAATGAATTAAGTACTTAACCCAAGGTACCACTGTATTATTATTATTATTATTATTAGTCAATTGTTACCTAACACAATTCATTTATAAACATAATACTGTAGAGGGGGGAATCATATAATTTTAAACAGTTCATTTAATTTTTAGTAAATGAAGGTTTCCAACAAAAGTTTATATAATTATGCTGAAGGTCCTAATTTTTAAGGTCTGGATTCAACTAAATGGTTGCACTTGCAATGAATCCTATTGCTACAATTGTGCATTTCTCCCTCTTCTCCCTGTGCACTGAACTCCAGTGAGCTCTGGGGTTTTGAGAAAAACCCCAGAATATCGTGTGGTGGGAAGAGTGGGGAAATAATTCCATATTAGAAACATAAATGCTTGCGCCGGTAGAACGATGGCCTTAGCATGACATTGAGTTCTACTCTTAAGGCCTGAGCTTTTCCCTGAAGAGAACCGTCCCTGTTTAGAATATACAAAAGCTGTGCTAGAGACTACACAACTTCCTGCTACGTCCCATTGTTTCCCCTGCAGGATGAGGTCCTCATTTGAGTTGCTTCTCTTTTAGGGGACAGAGAACAGATGAGGAAAAATACTGTGAGGAGACAGCAAACTCGGAACTGATGAAGCGGCCTCCTCAGCCAATGTTTGCTCTTCTCACGAGGAAAAGGAAAGAGCAATGATTACAAATACATGGAAAAACACATATCTCAGGACACTGTGCATTGGAGTCAGAGAGCAGAGGGGGCAGCTAATGTGTAACTTAGGTTAGGCAATCGGGGGGATAAAATAGGAGCACAAATTGTCACTTGGAGTCAGATCCTGAGCGCAGGAAACGGCAGGAGATCCATTTCACAAGACAGTGAGTGTGAGAGAGGTGTATATACTCATTCGCAGACCTTATAATTGTTGAGGGGGAAATGATGCAAAAGGGAGTATCTAAATAGCACTGTTATTTATATTATTATTTCACCCTGTTGGTAGGAAATAAGTGTCTATCCTTTTCACAAATTCATATGTGTTACAGTTTGACGTCCCCCCCAACAGAGGTTCCTTAATAATGCATTTATACAAATGTATGTTGAGACCACACATGGAATACTGTGCACAGCTCTGGCTGCTGCACCTCAACAAGGGATGTAGCCGTGGCTGCAACTTGGATAGCTTAAAAAAGAGATTTAGATAGGTTCATGGAATATAAGGCTATAAATAGTTGTGATGGCAGCCTGCCTTGGAATTTCACTTGCTGGGGATCATGAGTAGGAGATGCTGTTCTGCTCATGTCCTGACTGTGGCGCTATGGGCTTCCCAGCAGAATCTGAATGGCAGGAGTCATAAGAGAATGCTGGACCAGTGAGACCTTGGAGCTGATCCACTAGGATTCTTCTTATATGCTCTAAGATAATGTGTGTGCCTTATTTTATGTCCTAAAGCTAACAAGCTTAATTATTATTTTTCTCTAAGATGGCAAGAAACAGGTTAGCTTAGTGCAGTACATTAATTTGCAACATATACCTTTGCAGCCGTAAGGTAGAATCAACATTTTGCAGAAGTCAAGGGCTAACTCCAATAATAATAATAATAATAATAATAATAATAATTTATTTATACCCCACACATCTGACTGGGTTTCCTCAATGGCCCTTGAGATGTACAGATTGCAAATAAATGTAAAGAGAGGTAGTAAAAATGGAAAGGAATTAAATATTTTAACAGCTATGTGAAGTTAGATGAAATAGCCAAGAAGCTGATTGAATATTTTTTTATTTACTGTGGATGTTCAGTACAGTCATGGGAAGAGAGAAAAGGATGGTGTTAGAAAAGGCTGTGGTCTTCAGTTAGGAAGAGTCTTGCGATGAAGTGTGGGATGTTCTGAGTGGGAAATTGTTGTGGTGCTCTTGGTCTTTATGCTATCAGTCTGAGAAAGATAACCAAACCTTACTCAAAAGCTGAGACCTGTGCAAGAAAAAGGAGGAAAACATCCTGGTTGTCTGCATAACGAAAGATTCTCAGCCGACAAAAGTAACTAGGTTGCTTCATGCATTTAAAAATAAATGAATGGCATCTTGGATAGAAAAGGGCTGCAGAGTTGTAATTCTGACCTTACCTCAGAGGTCTGACAGATTCTCTACCCTGCCTTAGTGGCCACAGAAGGGGCTCTGAGGATCATCTAGTTCAAGGCAGGAATATGCTGCTGTCCCATACGGGGATCAAACCTGCAACCTTGGTGTTATCAGCACCACACTTTAACCAACCGAGCTATTAGGCATGGATGTCTGCAGGAGAAGCCCTGTGTATATGGGCCTCTGCCCACAATGACCAGTGTTCCAGAGCGTGTAGATGGAGTGGCTCCTTATACACTGCAAAAAAAAGTGTTGCAACAGGGGTAGGGGAATGAAGACTCAGATTTGCATAAAACATTGTACAAGCTAATGTAGAGTTGCAAGTTTAGAAATAGTTCTTCTAATTAAAATAGAAATGTGGCACATCTCATCATAGGAGGAAGACTACGACCACAGCTGACCCTGCTGTGCAACTTCAGGGTCCCTCCTCTGTTTATTTTTTTAATCTTTAAACCAGACTTGGCCTGGACAAGTCTTCAAAAAAAGGACCATATTCAGGTTCTAGCTGGTACTAACTGGCCCGACCATCTCTGTTGGATGATGCAAGGGCACAGCACTAACAGAGATATTTTGGAAAGGGTCTTCTCTTTTCAAAGGTCATATTAAACTACTGCCAGATGGGACAACATAAAGCAGGATGTTTTTATATGTACTGTAAGCCTCCCAGAGGGGCTGGGAAAATAATTTATTATTATTATTATTATTATTATTATTATTATTATTATTATTATTATTAAGGATTGTGAACCAGCTGCAGCTGCCAATAGAAATAATAGAAATAGTATTAACCAAACAGTATTACCATTGAATCTCTTGGGAAATTTATGAGAATACTGAATTTCAGAAGATCTGGATTTTTGTACATAATGTCCACATAATGTGGAATATATTTGTTCTAGGCATTTTGCATCTCCAACAACAGTCAGTAATTTCTGGTTTTTGTTGTTGTTTTTAGTCTAAGTGGTGCCATATACCAGTGAGTAATTTATAAAAATGTTCTTTAAAATTCATGCATAAATTAAAAAGGGGAATTTAAAAAAGCAAAGAGATGCAGCTCTTACCCATTGCGTAGGTGACCAGGTTTCACTATTGCTTTGAGTACAGAAAGTCACAAGTTCATTCTTGTACAGCCTACATAAATAAGGATAATAGAATCATAGAGTTGGAAGGAGCCCCAAGGGTCATCTAGTCCAACCCCCTGGATTTCAGGTCATAGGGTAATAATAATAATAATAGTATTCATCATCATCACCACCATCATCCCTCTCTGAGATCTTTAGGACTTGCTGCCAAATAGCCAGTTATGAGCTAAATAGACCCATGGCGTGATTCTTTATAAGACAGCTTCATATTATCACATGATTCCTGGTTGAGCAGGAAAAGGAAGAAAGCTTACAGCATCTAGTAGTTGTGATATAGAAAGCAGCCAGATTCCCAGGTTCTAAAGCAGAGGTTCCCCTTGTTTTTCAGGCCACTATCCCCTTGGTTCCATAAACTCATCCCCAGTGCTCCCTACCCTACCCTACTCTACCCTACCATATAAAAAGCATTATTCAGAATAGCAGCCTGCACTGGGGAAGTTAACAACACAACGAAAGTCAAGACAGTTAACAATTAATTGCACATTTCTTCATAATCCAATTAAAACTATTTGGTTTGATTATTTCAATAAAACTGATGAGCTTGATCCAATGATAGTCTTTTGCACCTCCAGTGCCCCCTTTGGGAACCACTGATCTAAAACGTGACTCAAATACACGATGTGATCAGTCAGTTACAGCTTTTTTGCATAGTAACCCTTAGATCTGATCGTAGTTTTGTTAACTGATACGGGTGAGCACAGGCCTTTTAATCTCAGAGTATGGGCCAATAAGCCTAGCAAGCCACAGACTAGAAGCATTTCCACCCAGGGCAGAAGATGGGAGGTACAAAGTACCTCCCATTAACTGGTTGTGGCTTGAGTAGCCATTTTACCTGGCAGAAATAAATGCTTGGCAAACTCACAAAAGTTCCCTTTGTTGCTTTTTTCCTTCTTCAACAGACATCACTGAAGTTGCAGTCAAACATGAACCCCGGAGTGAGTTTTTTGTGCTTCCTTCTCTGCATTACCATTGTGGGCTGTGACCGGGTCTACGTCCACCCATTCTATCTGTTCGACGTAGGAAACCTAACTGGTTGCAAGAAAGTGGAAGACAGGGAACAGCAGGTGAATAATTTTGTCCCCGTCTCAAATTTATCTCACATCAGTTCGGCCCATGAGGAGGGTGTCAGAAACAAGAGCGAGGGAAGAAGTCATTTACGGAGAGAGCTGAGAGACCCAATTTATATTATTGGTGCACGTTTCTATGAACAACTGAGGAAAATGCACAAGGAAGAAAATATTCTTCTGTCCCCCACATTCAGCTACGAGTCCTTGCTAGCCTTCTATATAGGGGCCTCTGGTGAAACAGCAAAGGAATTGCAGATTTTTTTAGGATTTGACTCCTCATCCGTTAATCCAAACTGCACCTACAGAATTGATGGGCGCAAAGTATTCTCTGTACTGAGCAGCATTGCTAAAAGTCCATTTCACTCAAAAGAAGATGATCAGCTGTTCTTCTCGAAGTTCTCCTGGCTTTTCTCTGCCCCCGAAATCCGTTTATCTGAGTCCTTTGTCAATGATTTGGTCTTTCCAAACATGAATCTCTTTGTACGAGCTGTGGACTTTACAAACCCCACAAAGGCAGCAGAAGAAATGAATGCTTTTGTCAAAGGCACCCTCCAAAGTAAGAGTTTGCTGGCAGACATTGATCCAGAAACTAACCTCCTGTTAGCAACTTACACTCATTTCAAAGGTAAGTGAGCAGGAGAATTCCAACTTGTTGAAACCAGTAGCAATTCTATAGGGAATCAAATTTTCATCAGGTGAACTGAATTTATGTACCCCATAATGCCACGCTGTTCACTTTTTGAGTTTTAAATCTTCTATTCTAACGTGGGAAATCCTCTAACGCGTGTCTGGAAATTTATATGTGCTAATGTAAGAATTGCCCAGCTAGGTTTTACACTAGCTGTTTTCAAAGATGGACAGCTAAATGTCATAGGCAATATCACATGCAGTAGCTACTGCCACAGTTTGTCTCTGGCACAGGAAGTCAAAGCCTTGTAGTATACTGCTCTGCAGATTGAATTTCTGTTCCCGCCTACCACAGGAAATAGATATTGAGGGAGTCAATATCTTGCGGCAATGAAATCAGCCTGTCTGCTGTGTTATGTGGACATGTGTGCACGCACATTGATATTTTCATGAGAAGCCTTCAGTGGGCCACTCTCTCTACCTTTCCCCCATCTTTCAAAGCAATGATAGCTAATCAGCAGTAGGGATGTGCAAATAGGTGAGGAATCTGTAGTGTGCTCCTATAACAATACGCCTTGGCTCACACAACAGCCACTGGAAATTCTTGGAGCATCTAACGGGGCTCCAAAGTCTACTGAAAAAGAAAAAAAGCTTCTAAACAGTCCAAGTGCATGCTTAAAGTTTCTTGTAGGTTTGCAGAGTCAATGGGGGTTTTTTGTTTCTTTTTACACAGCACTAGGTGTATAGAAGGGATACGGGTGGCACTGTGGTCTAAACCACTGAGCCTCTTGGGGTTGCCGATTGGAAGATCAGCGGTTCGAATCCCTGCGACGGGGTGAGCTCCCGTTGCTTGGTCCCTGCTCCTGCCCACTTAGCAGTTCGAAAGCATGTCAAAGTGCAACTAGATAAATTGGTACTGCTCCAGTGGGAAGATAAATGGCGTTTCCATGCGCTACTCTGGTTTCGCCAGATGCGGCTTAGTCATGCTGACCACATGACCTGGAAAAACTGTCTGTGGACAAACATCAGCTCCCTCAGCCAGTAAAGCGAGATGAGCTCGCAACCCCAGAGTTGGTCATGACTGGACTTAACTGTTAGGGGTCCTTTACCTTTTTCAGGTGTATAGAATAAGAGGGTCCTCAAGATTCCTTAACTAAAAATCATAGAATCATAGAATTGTAGAGTTGGAAGAGAACCTGAGGGTCATTTAGTCCAACCCCCTGCAATGCAGAAATCTCAACTAAAGCATTAAAAGCAATAAGCCCAATTCATTGAAGTAGCGTTAGTGTGTAACTGACTTTTGCATCAATTAATTATTCCACCCATTAGTGATTTATTCTAGAATAACCCCAAGGAATTATGGATTTTCTCTTTTACCACTCTGCCAAAAAATGGGAGGAGGGTTTAATTGAATTTAACAGTCAATTTTACTGTTTTTATTTTGCTGTTCTTCATTTTTTAAAAAAAGTCATATTAAATTGCTGTTGTTAGTCATCTGAATTCTGTTAAAGAAACAGAGTGGGGAGTAAATGTTTTAAATAATGAATTAAAAGAAATTTCCGCCGGTGTGGCACTTTGTGAACCAACCAAATGGATTAAAAAACCGACTCATTTCTCCCTATAACCATATTCCCATTTTTGTTTTCAGTCTCTGTGAAGGGAGCCTCCCTACTGAAAGAACCTCAGGAATTCTGGCTCAGTTCACACAAAACAACCCCTGTACCAATGATGAGAATAACTGGAACCTTTCAGCATAAATGTGATCCCAGCCAGAACATTTCTTCCATCAAAATTCCTCTCAGCCAGGATTTATTTCTGCTGCTTTTGCAGCCCACCAATAACAGTGACCTGGCCAGTGTTGAAAATCAATATTCCATGAAGGTTCTTTCCAACGAATGGCTGGTGGGACTGTCCCCAAGGTATACTTTGTTTATGCAACATTACATATTTGTGGAACCAGCAACAGTCAGGTGGGATAGCTGTCTCTTTTCACTTAGATCCAGTTGCCAGAGAACTGGTAATGACAGAGTTTCTCCAAGTTAAACTCAGCCACCTCAGTCCAAATAGTAATACCTGTCATTGACAACAACATTTAAATCTTGATCAACAGGTATTTAGAAATGCCAGCAAAGAGTATTTGCACCCTCTGCCTTTAAAAATATAAATAACAGGGCTGTCTAATTTTCTCCTTTCTACTCCTAAATCTGTTTTATAATCTCACTTGTTATCTCTGTATGCTAAGCCAAGGAGAGGTCTGGTGAAGGTAGGAGCTCCCTTTTTCTTTACTTTGTTAAAAGAAAGAAGGGAAAGGGACTGATGCATGCCCTCCCTTATTTTGTGCTGGGCATCCGTGAGGGATTAAGTATCCTCACAGGGGCCCAGAACAAAATAAGATCTATTTCCACTGATACTTAGGTGGATGTTATGAGCATACTATGAGAGAGGGCAGACATAGGAATCATCTCTGTTCTGCCTCTTACTCAAATTTCAAAGGGTTTCCATGAGAGTGTTTTGCCCAAGAGCAGGGTGTTGCTAGAAATAGATGCATGGGCCCCAAATCATTTTCTAAAGTGCCCTGAATGGGTAGATTTTGACTTTGGAAGAAAATGGATTGGGGGTGATCTGAGTTGCTGGGTGGAATATTTATCTGGGGAAGTAAGGTGTTTTTTTAAAAAATTCACCATATTTGTGTCCATCTTATACCCAAAGTTCTCAGGGTGCCTTACATAGTAAACACATATTAAAAAATATATAAGGGCAATAACCAAAACGTGATCACACCAAACTTTCCCCCAAGAAGACGTATTTTTTATTGCTTGTCATAATTCTATTACATTATTTTGTCTAAAGATGATTTGGGAGGTAACGACTAGGGTAATCAAATTGATGGAAATTAATTGGAAGTACAGTAAATGGATTGGAGAGGAGCTGATTTAGGACCCAGCTATATTAGTCAAGAAAAAGTGTTTTATGTGTTATAACACTGTGACACCAGAAGGCGCTGTGGAGTCCTGTCTTTCGCCAATGTGATTTCCCATAATGAGGTTTACAACACGTTTTCCTGAAACACTTTTTTGATGCGTCTAGATCCAGCCTTGTGCTCACTTGGGGTGTGGGGCAAACTGAAGACTTGACTTCAGTGGGGATTTAGCTGGCTTGCCTTGTCACCTTTGACATTTCTAAATTTGCACATCCATCAGGGCAGCCTGTCCTATTTCGCCTAGGCAAAACAGGAAGTTCCTCCCCCCCCCAGGCAAAGTCTGGCTCACTGGGGTTGCCTGGTGGTGCCAGCAGCTTCCAGTGAGATCTTGTGACATCTCATAGAACTCTCAAGACAGCTTGTGCCAGCTCTGCAAGATCTCACTGGAAGCTTCTGCGAGTCCTTCTCTGGTGTCAGAGGTGGGCAAGGCACCTACAGGGACACTGCCCTGTGAGATTCTGCCGCCTGAGGCTGGTGCCTCAGTCTGCCTCATGGGCAGGCCGGCCCTGATCTCCACATATAAATCAGCATACACAAATTTGCTAATATATTTTCCTCTCTTTCTCCCTTCTTGTATCTTCTTCAGACAAATCCAGCTGACTTTGCCAAAGGTGTGCTTGGAAAGCACATATGATATACAGGAACTCCTTGGCAAAATGCCTCTGTCTTACCTGCTTGGAAATAAAGCCAACCTCACACGACTAAGTGACAACAACATAACTGTTGGGAAGGTACGGTCTATTTTCTACGCAACAGCGCAGGCGCTTGCCATCTTCCACACAGAGACAAAGTCCATGTAAACAACAGAATAGAGAGCAGGCTCGTTGTTGTAGAGAGCAAAATCTGTAGTGGGCGAAAGATGAACATTTGGAGCAGATGCCAGGAAGGCATGGGACCAAAGACAACGCTATGAGAGGACAAGGGCTCGAGGAATCAGAGCACAAAGGGGGAGATAAGACGTTACATACAGATGAATGAATACAAAATGAAAAGAAGCCTCAAAAGACTGCAGTGTTGAGTGAAAGGGAGGACGAAGAGAGGAGAAAAAAAGGGTTCTTAGCCTTTTTCCAGCAAGAAATTGTGTTTACTGTTAGGCAATTTTAGACTCTGGACTCACTGAGCAGTTGACTTTTTAGATAGTAATGTGTTATTACTGCTCTTAAAAATATGTTAAGCCAGTACAGCTGCATTTTGGGCCATCCAGATAATACTGCTGAATGGAGCCCTCTGTGTTGTCTCAAACTGTAGCCTAACATCACTACTGCCCACCAGACATTTTGGAGAAGGATGATGATGATGATGATTTATACCCCACCCATCTGGTTGGGTCTCCCCAGCCACTCTGGGCATCTTAAAACATATCTAAAAACATAATAAATACATCAGTCTTAAAACTTCGCTAAACACTGTTGCCTTCAGGTGTCTTCTAAAAGTCAGATAGTTTATTTCCTTGACATCTGAAGGGAGGGCGTTCCACAGGGAGGGCGCCACCACCAAGAAGGCCCAGAACCAGCCCCTTCCCATTTGCTTCTTCCCTTTAGGTTTCCAAATATGTATTTACATGTAGAAGCAGACATTTTAGTCTCTGCTGGGGAAAACACTACTAGACCAAGGAACACTTTTAATGGGAAATTGGTTGCAGGGAACATATTGAGCATGCCTGCAACTCCATTCAAAATGTCAGCCTGCCAAGCATGCTTTTCACCTTCAAAAACTGTCATGTCATCACCACATATATTTATCCCTGTGTTCAGCCTGTTCCACTTATAACACTCTCGCCAAATAAGTTGCTAAGGAGGCTTATAATCAGTCATTTACCCCTCAAATCAACACTTTAAGATACTTTAAGTTGTCAAATATGGCAGAGTGTTGTTTATCTACATATTTTGAAATGGAAGGAAAGGAAAAGGCCCGTCTGAAATTCCTTTTCAGGTCCTTCAGCAGAATGACACCTGCCTTGTAGAGCACAAAGGCCACTGAAGTTGGACACCCTCCAGTATTATGCCCGTTTTGTCAGATGCTACAAACACTATTTTAAAAGGCTTCTCCAGAAGATTGTGTTGACTCCCAGGCAGTATCTGAATTCTTCTGAGAAAACTGCTTCAATTAGTTGCATGTAGCCATACCACACCACGGTGATATTTGGCCATGTTTAGTGGTCTGTAAATACTTCAAGGAAATAATATCAGGAAGAACAGTTGTGGATTCTATGTTAGCTATGTGAATATGAAGCAATGACCTAGTCTGGCATTCTACTGCCTCTTAATATAAACCAAGGATGGGGAACTTATGACTCTCCAGATGTCGTTGGAATCCAGCGCCCATCGGAATCAGCCAGCCTGGCCAATGGTCAGGGATTATTATCTAAATGTATGGAGTGATCACTGATCAGTATGGAAATTTCAGCCAAGATGGATTGCTAATGTGAAGCATATTTCTAATACAGGACCATACTGTACTGCCCTAGTAAGTATTTGGGCAAAGCTGATTCAACAAGTCTTCTGTAAACATCATGGGTTGCTTCTTGCTGTATCCCATGTCCTTTTGTTTAGCACTTTTCATACCTTTTTATTTATGGGGATTGCCATTTGTCATCTCTTTCTGTCATACTCCAATGAGCCAGACTCTCAAATTCACTGGGCTCCTTTCTGCTTCCAGATCATAAACCAGCAGCTTTTGGAGCTCACTCCCAGGACAGCAGATGAAGCAACAGACCCCACAACAGGAAGTCAAGACACCGAGGCGCTCAAAATAACACTGGACAAGCCATTTTTGCTAGCAGTGTATGAAATGTCAGGCGCACAGCTTTATTTTGGCAGAATAACAAATCCCCTGAAAGGAACATAAACTTCCACAAAGGGGGGGGGGGGAATGGCTTCCCAGACTTCATTTGATCTTTTCCTTGCTTAGCAACTGTTTCTATAATCCCACTGAGTCCTAATTAGAGATTTTGAAATGGCAAAACTGATGTATCTTTCGATTATAATATTGATAAAATTATCAATAGTGTTTAGCAACATCTTTATTCCATTAAGGGGATAGCGTGAGGGTAGATCTGTTTACACCAACATCTAGGGTGCCACACAAATGCCATAATATTGTACTTTGCCTGTTGCATGCAACTGCTCAGTAAGCCAGTCATCTGTACTGTTCTGCCAAGAAAAGTTCAACATACTTTTGTACCTGATTATCACTTGGTCAGTGGTTGGATATTCATTAACTGGATTATCCCAATGCCTTATTTACTTGAATTAATAATGCTATTCTAATAGATGTGCCGTTTAAGCAACCCCAGTGAAATTATAGTCTTAGGTCAGTTTCTATCAAATAATAATTGTTGTTTGGATTTTTTTTTAAGGGAGCATAAAGAATAGTTTTCTATTCTTTGCAGCACTTTTCTTTTTCATAATTTCCTGTTCACTTATCAAGATTCATCCCCTATTGTAGATGCTATTTAATCTCAACATTTAGTAAGCCAGGTTTTCCTTTTTTATTAGATTCACCCCCCTCCCTAAATCCTCTAGGTTCTCACCATAATTATATTAGGTGTGTATCATATTGCAGGTTTAATTTGCATGCTGGCTTCTCACCTGAGACACCAAAGCAGCTCCAGAGCAAAAATAAATAAATATTCTGATTATCAAGCAATATTGAATCAAAAGGTTGGAAAAGAAGATACTGCTAGAAGGTAACACAGATAAGGAATGAAAATAAAAGTACTGGTTGATATCAGTATATTTTGCCAGTGCTTCATCACCTGTACTAGTTTCCAGCCCATTTTGGAGCTGAATTGGTTGTGACCTATAAAGCCTTAAATATATTGAGGATAGCAAACCTGAAGAATTATTTCTTCCCCTATAACCTGCCCACATCTTCACCAGAGACCCTTTTTAGTTTTCCCATTTTGTGAAGTAAGAGAGATGGGCAATGCCCCTCTTTACCCTGGACTTTGATAACTGTCATGACCCACTCTGTTTCTGTGTTCAATTTGCTTTAAACTGTTTTTAATATTGAAAGGGTGGGGAATAAATAAATATAATACATAATAATGGCCACAAGCGTCTTTTTTAGGGGGATTAATTCTCTTCAACCTTTCAGTTGCTTTCGATACGATCACCCCTGCTATCCTTTTGAAGTGACTTACGAAGTAAGGGGTAGGTGGCGCTGCTTTGTGGTGGCCTGGTCATATTTGGATGTTAGTTTCCCGAAGGTGATGCCTGGGGAATGTTTTTCGGTCTCGTGGAGCATTCAATGGGGAGTTCCTCAGAGTTCCTCAATTTTATCCCCTGTGCTATTTAACATCTACATGAAACATCTGAGGGGGGTCATCCGGGGTTCTGGTGTGCGTCGTCAGCAATATGCTGCTGACACACAGCTCTACTTCTCCTTTACAGCTGCAGGTGTGGCAGTGGATGTGTTGAAACATTGTCTTGCCTCAGTAAAGGGCGGATGAGAGCCAAGAAATGGAAGCTCAATCCAGAAAAAGCTGAGGCACTGCTAGTGGGCAGTTCCTGAGGCCCTTGTGTGCCCCCCTCCAAGGAGAAGTCTGGAGGATGGCAACACGGGAACAAGCATTTTCTGTGGTGGCTCCCCACTTGTGGAACGCTCTCCCCAGGGAGGCTCACCTGGCGCCCTCATTATATAGCTTTAGGCATGTTTCTCTTCAACCAGGTGTTCAGCTAGTTAGCATTCTAAGGTTTTAAAAATATGTTGGGGGGGCGGTTATTGGTTTGTTTCTTTTTGTTTTACTATGTATTTTGTATTCTCATTTTTTATTTTTCTGTTGTAAACTGCTCTGGGATCTTTGGATGAAGGACGCTATACTACTACTACTAATTTTTGCACCTGACATCATCCATCCCTCAGAAGCACCTGCAACCTCAGCTCTTACTATCTACAACAGTTATTATCCTTCTCTTTGGGTGAAACAGGGCAAGAGACAGACCAGATCATTTTATTTCTGTTGATATATTTATAGCCCCATTTTTACTATAAAATACTTAAAGCAGCAGCAATCTCATTTAAATATCATAAAAAATTAAAATCATTAAACCTCAAAACATCAATGTGATAATTAGTTTAAATGAAGCAATGAGAAGCCTGTTGAAATAAACAGACCAACAGAAAAGAAATTAAATATGTAGCCTAGCCCCTTGGGAGAATGTCCCACAATTGGCTCTGCTTCTTGTGGCTGTTTGTCAAACCTCAAACGGCAATACGAAGAGCCCCCCCCCCAACATCAGTCTTAATAGGTTTGGGACAAGGTGTTTCTTAAGGTACTGTGGTCTGGGGTCATTTAAGATATTAAAGGTTACAACTTGCACTATGAATAGAGCACTCCAGAAGATAACTAATGGAGGTGCCGTATCATCAGTGTTTGGATCACGGAAAAAAAAAACCCCATGTTTTTTATATATATATATATATATATATATATATATATATATATATATATATATATATATATAACTTGGCAATTATCTGTCCTTTAATGATACTTCCAAATTAGACTCTTTCCTTTGGGTAATTGTAGGACCTGCCTTGAATGGGGCTCCCAGTGTGTTCTCATCCAAGCATTGAGCCACATCCTGTCACCAATTAGGTTTTTCAGATTAACGGCTAGAGCTATATAAAGGGGATATTATATTATCCTACCTTTAAGGTGCTGTTGTACAGGTTACTCAGATAATAATCTCACTGAGTACTCAGAAAGGACTTAATAAATGCTAAAAGGTTAAACGTAAAGGACCCCTGGAGGTTAAGTCCAATCAAAGGCGACATTGGGGTTGCGGCGCTCATCTTGCTTTCAGGCTGAGGGAGCCGGCGTTTATCCACAGACAGCTTTCTGGTTATGTGGCCAGCATGACTAAACCGCTTCTGGCGCAATAGAATACGGTGACAGAAACCAGAGCACACAGAAACACCATTTACCTTTCCGCCGCAGCAGTACCTATTTGCAACGGGAGTTCACCCCGTTGTACGGATTCAAACTGCCGACCTTCCAATTGGCAAACCCAAGAGGCTTCTTAGTAACAGTGCATCAATACTGAAGGAAATGCAAATAAAAGCAGAAAACACACCCAACATTTAGCATGATTGGGGAAGTCGTATTTTGATCCCAAGGAGGTGGCTTCAATATTATGCTATCAGCAAACCTCCAGTCAATCATCCCCAGTCTCACCAGAAGTATTTAAATACTAGCTATACCGATTCCCCAAACCAAAGAAGTGGACAAAATTGCAAAGGCTTGATGTTACTCTAACATACCATGAATAAGCAGGGTGCTTTCTTTCCAAATTCACATTTATTTGGTTCCTTCTTTATGATGGGCCCCAAAGGAAAAATCACAGGGCAAACAGGCATGCTGTGCCATTTGAAAACAACAACAACAATAAAAAAATCCTTGTATTCCTCCAACAAGCAGACATGATAATCTACCATTTTGTGAAAATAGTTGGAAATAAAAATCTTTATAACTCCTTAAATAATTCTATATCCCACCGTATTCAAAAAGCTCAGAAGTTAACAATAAATTTTTGCTTAGCCATGTAATAAATGTAGGTAAGTCAGACTACATCAAGCTTTGAAACCAGACAGGTTTTTAAACCAGGAACGCCTTGGATGGTGTAAAACAAATACCCCAAACCATGTACATTAGATTTCAAATGACCTCAGAGAAGTATATAGTTCCTTAAGGAATGCATAAGGTCAGTTGACTATCTTATGAGGTTTTTCTGAATGTGGATGTTAGCAGCAACAGGAACAGGTAGTGTGTTTTAAGGAGTTTGCATGTAACTTATGATGGTTTTAAAGAGGTGCAAATGAAAACCCCAAACCCAAAAGTAATCCTGAGTTTTTCATGAAACAGACAGACAGACTTTTAGGTGATTTAAGACCCTTCCAAGACTCAAGACAACCACCTCAACAAATGTTTCTTTTTCTTCTTCTTCAAAAAAAAGTAAGTGTGACCTCTCTGAAGACAAAGCTCAGGAGAATGCTTTCTTGTTTGTTTTAAAATTCAAGAACAGCAAAGCTTATTTTAATCTCTTCTACACAACCCAACGTTCTAACGTAAAAGGTATGCTTAAAGGTAAAGGTAAAGGTAAAGGGACCCCTGACCATGAGGTCTAGTCGTGGACGACTCTGGGGTTGTGGCGGTCATCTCGCTTTACTGGCCAAGGGAGCCGGCATACAGCTTCTGGGTCATGTGGCCAGCATGACTAAGCCGCTTCTGGCGAACCAGAGCAGTGCACGGAAATGCTTCGTGCTTTCAAACTGCTAGGTTGGCAGGAAAAGGTATGCTTAGAGGTCAGTAAATTACTATTCTTACATTGTGTGAAGATTAATACTACAAAGCCACTTGAACTTACATATTTAATACATCTCCTCTCCAGTGATAAAATGTTACAAAGGAAGACAATGCTTTTCTTGTTTATTTTAATCATGTTAAATCAGTTTTCCTGCATGATAAGATTTACAATAATAATAAAAATAATAAAAATAATAATAACCTTTCATAGCTTTGTAGTAGATTGCTTAGAAATATATAAACTTTCTTCCATACAATGGAAAATGAGAGTAAATGCTCTTCTATAAGGTTCTCTCCTTTTTGGTGAAACAAGTTTTTATGTCTCTTGAGACACACTTAACTTGCTGCTGAAGCTGAATTAGGAAGCACTTCCTTGCTACATAGTACTTGACAACAGAAAATAAAAAGAAACCCTCTTCTTTTCAGAAGCCAGGCCTGCTCTCTCTTCTCAGCTGAAAATCATGTTTGTTCTGCTGCTATCTGATCCTTGGCAGATTGAACAAGCTCTGAAAGAGCTGAGAAGCTTTTGATGTTGCTCAGCTGCAATCCCATCTTCTGTATCTAAAACAAAATATTACAGTTCATTTATTATTTTTGCAGGCAAAAGCAGAAATTTCTTACTTAATCATTGCATGATCAGAAGCTCTATAAGACACGCACATAGAAACTTGTCTTGTGTTGACAGCCACTTCTTTTATTTAGCATGCATTTGACAAAGTTATTTTTAGGCAGCTGGAATAAGTATCATTTGACTTGGCTAACATTCCAGTTACCGTATTTTTCGCACCATTGGACGCATTTTTTTACTCTTAAAAAGTAAGGGGAAATGTCTGTGCGTCCTATGGAGCGAATGTGTGGTCCCTGGAGCCAAATTGCCGGAGTGCGGCACACTCTTGGACTGGTCTTTGGTAGTGGTGGTGGAGCCGTGCTCCCCTGCCGGCAGCCTTGGCTTCCCTCTGCAGCCCCGGGAAGCTTTGGAGGAACGGGAGGGCTGTGCGCCCATCCCCCGCACTCTTGGGCTGCTGAATGGGGGCGGGGGGGGGGGCCGCGCTCATCTGCCGGCAGCCTCGGCTTCCCCCTGCAGCCCCGGGAAGCTTTGGAGGAACGGGAGGGCTGTGCGCCCATCCCCCGTGCTTCTGGGCTGTTGAATGGGGGAGGTGGGGAGAGCCTCACTTGTCTGCCGGCAGCCTCGGCTTCCCTTTGCAGCCCCGGGAAGCTTTGGAGCAAGGGGAGGGCTGTGCGCCCATGCCCCGCGCTCCTGGGCTGCTGAATGGGAGCGGGGGGGGGGGGGCCGCGCTCATCTGCCGGCAGCCTCGGCTTCCCTCTGCAGCCCCGGGAAGCTTTGGAGGAACGGGAGGGCTGTGCGCCCATCCCCCGCGCTTCTGGGCTGCTGAATGGGGTTGGGGGGTGCTGCTCTGCCAACAGCCTGCCCTTCCCCTCAAGGTTTGGAGCAGTGGGCAGGCTGTGCGCCCATGCCCCACACTCCTGGGCTGCTGAATGGGGTTGGGGGGGTGCTGCTCTGCCACCTGCCTGCCCTTCCCCTCAAGGTTTGGAGCAGTGGGCAGGCTGTGCGCCCATGCCCCACACTCTTGGGCTGCTGAATGAGGGTGGGGGGTGTTGCTCTGCCAGCAGCCTGCCCTTCCCCTCAAGGTTTGGAGCAGCGGGCAGGCTGTTCACTGAGAGAGGGGAGGAAGAGGACGGAGAGGAGGGGGACCAAGAAGCTGGGTGAAGGGAGATGAGGTACCATAGGTTGCCATGAGTGGAGAGTCATGGTAGAGGGCAAAGGAGAGGGAGCAGTGAAGGGGAGAAATTGTAGACGTTCCCTGAGGAGTTTGGGTGAAAGGGATGGAGAGGAGGAGGCTGGAAAAGGGGACTGTTCTGCTTGGGGGGGGGGGGGGAGAAAAAAGTGGGGAAAAGGAAAGCCTCCCAAGCCTGCCGCTGAGAAGCTCTGCTTGGCTGTTTCTTGACTGTAATTCAAGTAAAGGGAATGTTTGCAAGCAGCTGGCAGGCTGTTCGCTGAGAGAGGGGAGGAAGAGGATTGAGAGGAAAAAATGTGGCATTAGCAATGCTTTGGATGGGTACGAAGATGGTATTTTACATGAAGATAGCGAAGAAAGTGATGTCAGTGACTGTGAGCAACTGAGCTTCAAAAATTCTGACTCTAGCAGTGATGAGTTCTTGGGGTTCACAGAAGAGTAGAAGAGTACTCAAACCTTAAAGTCTCTCTTCATTTGTTAATGACAGTGATGATGGTTCTTAATGCCATTGTTGACTGCTGTTCACTTTACATGGCTGTAATGTGATTCTGATATACCGGTTGTTTATTAAATACAGTAGTTTATACAACATTTGATTCAGAATATTTTTTCCTTGTTTTCCTCCTCTAAAAACTAGATGCGCCCTATGGTCGGGTGCGTCCAATGGAGCGAAAAATACGGTACTTTTGCTGGTTGGGACGTTTTGATGTTTGCCAAGCATGAAATAGCATGTGTGTGGGCAACTGCTGTTGGTACCTGATGAAGTGCACAACTTGAATACTTGCTAACGGATCTCAGTTTTGCTGCCTGGGGTGCAGCGTAATACAAAATAGCTACTCCCACCAAAAGAGCAGTAAAGAGACGGGAACACAATGGTTCAAATATGGAAATCTATTCCATTTTGATTGTTCACAGAATGCCTTCAGCTGACACCTGAAGGCCAACACTAAAGGTGAAAGATGTACCTCTAAGAGGAGACCATTTGAGGGACAGGGGTCTGCAAAGGAGAAAGCCCTTCCACTTATTTCCCGCCCGAAATTTTAGTCCTACCCACGTGAGTGCCAATTATAAAGACTGAGTTTGCTAACAGTGGAGGAGGCCCTCTTGCAGTTATTTGGGTCATGCGCCAAGACAACGAAACACCGTTGCACAGCCTGAAATAAATGCTTACTTCCCTTTCAAAGGAATGAAATATCTGCTTCCAGTTATTTCTGATCCATCTGTATTTACTCAGGCTTTCATTGTATGGTGACTTTTATCCTCAGCAACAATACCTGAATAAGTGTTTCAATGAACTGTTGGTATTTTTCTCTTGGTATTGTGCTTTTATTGTTATTCTGCTGATGATTTTAAGATGAATTATATATCACCCTAAACCGCTCCCCTCTCATTTTATTTCACTTTTAATTTGTATACCACCTTCCTATGTTGCTATACACAAGGCGGTTTTCAGTGGTTTACAAGCTTTGGAAGGAGGCAGATTTATATACCCCAGATAAAGATATTGTTATCCCGCAAAAACACACATACATTTGTGTCTGCATCCAACTTACCTGAATTCCAAAGTGCTCCACATCCAAGGCCAGCTGCAGGCGGATTTTGTTATCATCACTCATGCCTCCATTTGGAGCAGTGCTATTTGCCATCACGGTTTTTCTTGCCTGCTTCAGCCTTTTCAAACTCTCTTCCATTTTCTTTACAGAATTCAGAATATCTGATATTGTCTCAAAGTACCTGAATAAAGAGATTCATTAATGCATTAGACTGTGAGCCCCTTACGGACAGAGTGATTAGCATTCAGAAAAACAACTCTAATCTGCTTTGAGCCCACAGGGCACAGCCAGATGGAAACAAACAAAATGTGTGTTTGTCGCTCTCACTAAACTCAACAGGACTTAAAAGTTTGGCTGGAACATCTCATAGCTGTTAATACTTAGATTCTCCCTTTACCTTACCAGTAAGTTGTGTATACGATATCAGACCCCCAAAAACGACTATTATAAGTGCATATTTAGCATCCGGGACCAAAAATGCCATGTGGGACATGGGTAGCAGTTTCTGCAGGGCCAACTCCAAGTTTCTATAGGCTCTGGGCAATATAAAGGCAGTGGGCTCTGCAACACCCAGTCACATGCTGTTGCCAGTCCTGCTGCTGCATTCCATCACTGCAGAGATGGGCTGTGTAGAAGGAGAAGGGAAGCAGCAGCAACAGGGAAAGTGGAGACTGATACAGGCCAGAAGACCAGGGTAGCATCAGTGTGGCTGGCCTAAACTATGGAGGAAAAGGGTCAAGGAAGGAGGAGTGGCTTGCTTGCCCACGTGCACTGCTGGAATTAGTGCAGGAATTGGTACAGGCCTCATGAATGGAGGAAGGGAAATGCATTCCATCACTGCAGAAGGCTTGGCTGATGCAGCAGGGGCTGCATGATGGCAACAATAGGAGTTAGGCAATCAAGAATGTCCAGTGGGTTCATTGTCTGTAAATGCCTTTGCATACAAAACAGTAAGATTCTAAAAACAAAACAACAACTCCACACCAAAGTTTCCTGGGAACTACTGTTAACTGAAGACAACCTGGATTGTTTGAAGAGAAGAAGAAGAGTTTGGATTTGATATCCCACCTTTTACTCCCCTTCAGGAGTCTCAAAGCGGCTAACATTCTCCTTTCCCTTCCTCCCCCACAACAAACACTCTGTGAGGTGAGTGGGGCTGAGAGACTTCAGAGAAGTGTGACTGGCCCATGGTCACCCAGCAGCTGCATGTGGAGGAGCGGGGAAGTGAACCTGGCTCACCAGATTACGAGTCCACTGCTCTTAACCACTACACCACTGCTGGCTTCTACTACGAAGGGAGGAGCAAAGGGGTTATGTGCGCAGCCAAAGTGCTCACTCACATCTTATTTTATCTAGCCCAATATGCGCTTGTCTTAACCCACAGTGGCTTGAGAAAAGTTGAGTTTTCAATGCTGAAATACCCTTGTGAAGTTGCAGTAAATTTTCACTTACTTTTGTGTGCTTTTGCCAAGGGCTCCTTCAAGCCACTGCTCAATTACAGCTGGTTTTAGTGTATCTTTGTAGTCGTTCTTCAGTTGGTGGAAAGGTTTAAGAGCAGTGTCAACATACGGCAATGCTTTGGTTGGCACCTCCTGGTTAATGTTACACAAATTGGCAAGAAAACGAGTAAAAAGCTCGTTATTTTAGAGTTCAAAACAAGCAAAGCTCAACATGCTCATACATAAGCAGGACATGAGAATTCAATACTAGGTAGTTAATCAAATGGTTTTTTAATACATATACATATCACCTAAACCTCAATTAGGTTCCTTTTTGAGCCTACACATTTGACTTTTTCAGGAAAAAAATGTATTTTCATTGGATTCCCATCATACCAGACATAAACATGCACAGAAAGTGTTGGGGTAAGAAACTGCTTGCCTGATAGTGTTGAAGTGTGTTAAGTAGTAGTTTGTCTGAATTAAATGAATATGACAAAAAGCAATGGACCTGTTATCAAAGGTCCTGGGGGAAAATGGGAAACTAGAGATCTCAAAGTTTGTGTAAAGAGCAGGTCTGTTCCCATCACATATAAAGTGGGGGAAGGTTTTGGTTTGAGGAGGTCTGCTGATGCCAGTCTGCAGTAATGCTATACACTAGGATTCAAACATACAGTACTCCTACTACCTTGGCTTAGGTGGGCATGGCAGGCTCAATTGAGATCCATAAAGTGTAAATTAAACTAGGAGAAGTTGAAAACTGCATATAACACAGATCATCATTAATCAGCATAACACTGTGCTCTTCCATCTCATATAGCTAATTGATGATATCTCAGGTAAGAAATTATATGCCAAAGCTACTGTGCTTCATGGGGTTGGGGGCTATCAGCTGCAGGTAAGTGGTCAAAACATTCTATGCTGCTGACACAAGCCTTTATTGTTTAAATATGAAGGATGTGTTACCTTATTGGTTCTTCTATATAGCCTTGGAATCTCAACAGCACTTTTCAGGCAACTGAAGCAAGAATCACTTAACTCCTGAATAAGCTTACTGTTCAAGGTTGGCCAGCAACCCAGTAGAGAGTCCTTTGAGTCTTCCAGGGCTCCTGTTAAGAAAAAAACAAACTGTGGTAAAATCTGAGCTCCCCTGAGATGAACACACACTTTTGGAGTATTTCTTAAAACGTGTATACTGCCCTTCATTAGAAATTCCAGGGCTATTGCAACAGTCTTTTTCAACTCCCTTATCCGCCCGCCCCCCCCTCCGCAAAATGTAATCAAATAAAGAAGACAGATACTATTTATTATGCTGCGTTACACTGACAATTCATAGCACGGTCTTCCACGAGGTTTGGATGGGCGTGAAATGACTGGTTGTCTGCCACACCCAAAGCCCTGCTAGCTTGCTCCAGCCAGAACAAGAGGCATGGAGGGATTGCCCCTCTTCCTTCCTGTGCGGATCTTCTTTTTCTTTATCATCCTCCACCACCGCCATTGAACAAAGCGCCTGGAATCTAACAAATCCAAGGCTGTCTCCTCCTCCCCTGCCCCACAACTGGAGCAGCCTTTCAAGGGGTCTAACATTAAGTAACAAAAAACTAGCAGTAACTCAATGTTCACAGGGCTATCCACAGACATATCAAGGGCCTCCACAGTGGACGTCCCACTCTGCCAGGCTCTTTTCCGCTGGTAGATAAGACACCACTGGTTCTTCCTATCCCCCTCTAGTAAGCGAATCTGTGCTTGAGGATCTTTCTGCCCGGATGCATTAATATTCCAATATATCTCATTCATACACATACAAAAGGCTTGGGGGCAGTTGCTAAAACACTGCCTGATTAAAGTTAGGCCATCAAGCAAGTCCTGTGGGTTCATGACTATTCTATGTTCCTTCTTCATATGCAAACATCTTCTCCTTTCCCTTTCATTTGTAAAGCTAATCAATAATAATAATAATAATAATAATAATAATTTTATTTGTACCCCACCCACCTGGGCAACTCCCAAAAGAACACTAAAAACAGAATAAAACTTCAAGCATTAAAAACTTCCCTAAACAGGTCTGCCTTCAGATGTCTTTTAAAAGTAAGATAGTTGCTTATTTCCTTGACGTCTGGTGGGAGGGTGTTCCACAGGGCAGAAGCCACTACCAAGAAGGCCCTCTGCCTGGTTCCCTGTAACCTCACTTCTTGCAGTGAGGGAACCACCAGAAGTAAAATATGTATTATACTTGCACTGGCATTTTTGCTACCACAGTTAGATCTAAATCACAGTTGCAATCACAGTAAAAAGTAAATTTGCAAACTGCGGCAGTGAAAAATATCAGCGCAGCTGTAATGCCACTTGATAGCTTACTCCAAAAATGACGGCAAAGAAGATTTGTGAACAAGCAAGAAGAAGGAGAGAGAGGACCAAGCAAGCCACAGGCAATTTCCTAACCATAGCCTGCCAAATAAGGGTAGGGTGTCACATGTATAAAATACTGAGCAATTTAGAAATTTCCTCAAATTATGGTGAATCTTCTTGAATCAAAAATAGTCTCTCTCATTAAACAATTTATCTCCATTAGGCATTTGCCGATATACTTCCCAGCAGAGTATGTTCATTATATCATATCATGAATATGTAACAAAAAATATAAGCAGATACCTGAACTCACATTTACCTGAGATGCAGGCTACGTTCTTGAAACCAGTGGTTTCAAGTTTTGGTTTGATAATTTCCAACAATTCAGGAAACTGAAAGAAAAGTAATATTCAAACAATTACAGCTACGTTTGAATATGTTTTCTCGATATATTCAAATTCCCCATGCACAGAAGTGTTTCTTGTGTGCAACTACAGAATATAAATTTTACTCCAATATCACAAAACATAACATTTTGAAAATCAGCTATGCAAATGTCAAACGCAACAGCAAGAGATTCTGAATTCAATGCAGCACACTATGAAACCCTCAAGGCAAAACATCTAGAATTCATGAAACAGTTTTATTCAAAATAGCAGATTTGCTCCTTGAAGCATTTAATTAATCTTGAGCAGAAAAAGTGATCAAAAAGTCACACTCAAACAGACTTCTCAGCATCCCAGTGAGCTACAAGGCTTGTGTTGCAAAATGAGAGCTTGACAGTTAAATCTTGCAGAGGGCTGAGAGGCTAATCAATGAAAATTTACACTGCAAAAACAAGCACATGGCTCACATCCCAAAGATACACAAAACCACAGAGCTGCTTTCTATAGAGAGTTGTGAAAAACTGAAGCAGCAGCAGCCATGAATGTTACAAATTGATGGCAAGTTAGGCTGCAGGAGATGAAATAATTCTCTTTATGACATAATGTAATGCATTATATCTTCCCTGCAGAGAGACATACTTAAAAGTAAACAGATAAACCTTGATATATCTAAACTCCATGGAACCAAAGGCACAAAGATTAAGGAATATTTTCTGCATCTGCAACCATTATTCATACAACTGTCACAGAGATAGTATCAGCACCCTTTATGTGAGCATCCATTCTAATGCTTAAGGTTCTGGAAATTATAGCTATTACTGAACTGAAGCCTGCCATTTAAATATTTCAAAAGTTCGGTGTCAGGGTGGGGTTAATGGCAAGACGACAAAAGTGGACTTTGTGAACCCTTACGGTGCCTAAGAGACAGAAATTATATGTGTGTGTGTAAGCAACAACCATTAGCTCAAATTGAGGATACAGTAACCATAAGTACACTCAACTTAATTAAACGCATTAGTTAATATAAGCCCTCCAGATGTCCAAATAAGTATCAACACAAGATTGACACTTTTAAAAATATGTTCAAATGCAGCTAGGGCAGTGAGGTCCTTAGACCACTGCATAATACAGTTGTACCTTGGACCTCAAATGCCTTGTGACTTGAACGTTTTGGCTCCCGAACGCTACAAACTCAGAAGCGAGTGTTCCAGTCTGCAAACGTTTTTTGGAAGCCGAATGTCTGACGCAGCTTCCGATTGAGTGCAGGAAGCTCCTGCAAGCCAATCAGAAGCCGCACCTTGGTTTTCGAACGTTTCCAGAAGTCGAATGGATTCCGTTCGAGAACCAAGGTATGACTGTAGATGGCGGATGTTTATCCTTCTAGGCTTGAAGTATAATTTCCTTTTCCTGATTTTTCTTTTTTCCTTCTTTGTTAAATTTGCTAAAAAAAAATTGACAAAAATAAGCATTAAGAAAAAAGTTCAGTATCAGCCAGGCTCAGAGAACCTTAGGCCTGATTTGATACTTGACATGCAAACCAATGAAGCATACCAACCCATTCCTGAAGCTTATCCAGATCTGAAGCAACAAGCACCAGCTGAGTGGTGGATATGGAAGCTAAAGGCTGAGACTCTGGACAAGAGTCATTTCCTTGGTCTTCAACAGGGCTTGGGTTCAGTGGGCTCTCCTTGCTACTGCTTGCCAATGATTTTTTATCCTTTGTACTTTCGTTAGAGATGGGCCTGAGTAAAAGCTGCGATACGAAAAATGAAAATGGCAAAGAGGTTATTGCAGACATACTATACACCATACAATACACATCTCAGCACAATGTCCATTCATAAAGTAAGTTCCACTGATTTCAATGGGAATTGCTCCCTAGCAAGTGTACAGAAGACTGTAGCCTCAGGTTATCAACATATTGTCCTAATTTGATAAAGCTACAGTGAAACAGCATTTTGGCTTGTCATACAGGGTTTAGACAACCTCCTAAAAATAACAACTATAAGAGTTGAAAGGAGAATCATAGAACTTTGAGAGAAGCCTGTAGTTTTCCTCACCTCACTAATAAAAAACGAATAGCGTGCTACAATCTGCAGTGAAAGCTTCCAAAGGCGATGTGTGAGCAATGGCAGAAATATCTGATCCGACCAACACTTCTGCAGACTTGCACATGCAACATGTGTTGCCAAGAGGCTGTACGAACTTTGAGCTGAAAAGAAAACACAGGAATAGTTAAATTATCAGTCACAATCCAGATCTGTAGCCCCCTTGCAATTTTCAAAATTATCCCAATTAGACCAGCTATATTATGAATGTTTATGAATACATTTTTGCTTTTATTCTCTTATTTCCAATCCTGTACCCATACCTGCCCCATAACTTCTGTACAGCACCAATGTTTGGGGGATCACTGACACATCTTGTGGAAAGACAGATAAGCCAAAGTGACAATAAATAATCCCGAGTCAAATATTTAGCTAACTTAAGGCCCCCCCCCCAACCCCTCACTTAATTCTGAGGAAAAGCAACTAACAGCCACCCAAGATTAATTAAATAATAATAATAATAATAATAATAATAATAATAATAATAATTTTATTATTTGTATTCTACCCATCTGACTGGGTCACATCTGACTGGGAGGCACTCTGGGTGGCTCCCAACAGATATTAAAAACATGATAGCTGGAGGTCAGAGGTAGACACATCTTATGGATTCTGGGTAGCAAAGCCATAGTTGCGGAGGAAAGGGAAAGGCAGGCTGCTACTGTTTCCTTAATAATCTATTAGCTTTTTAAAGGAGGGTTACCTCTCATTACAGAACTATGGATGGAGATACAAAAGCAAAATAATGCTATGCTGTGATGGTGCACATTTTATTTCAGTGCTACACAGAGGTTGTAGAACTACCTGTTTGTCAACCGTCCCTCCAGTCATACACCATTAAATGACACAACATTTAGGGCTGTAAGCGAAAGAACTTTTGTCTTCTTTCCAGTGCAATTCATTCTTCATTCCTAGCCACTATGTCTAGCCATCACTGCTACCCAACTTTTAGGCAGTGCAGCAGACAAGATTTCTGCCATAGTTGATGTCATTGGCTAAAAGCAGAAATCATTCTTGATAATTATTTCCTTGAGTTCCCCCTTAGACACTATACTATTTTTCTTAAAGCATAGCTGAAGTTCCCATCAGTATAACCATGACAGATATAATTGTGAAGGGCTTTATGGTAGTGAAAAATGATTATTTGTCATTCATTCTCAAATCCTCATTGCACATGCTAATTACAGTGAAGATGTAATTTACCTGGAGCTTCTTCTAAGTCATCAGAAAAGGCTGTTTCTAAGGCCCCCGCTATTTCTCTGAACCTAAAAAATAATAATAAAATCCTAATTAAAATTGATATTTGGCAGCTTAGTGCTGCACGCTGTAGTCCAATTCCCCCAAATATATTTCAAACCCGAATACCATAAGAATCTCTATAACACAACAGCTATAACTGCTCCCATGTAATAGAAGAATGACAGCAGGAAAAGGAGAGGCAGTATCAGAATGAGTGTTAGGTATGGAGTAGAAACAGAAGAGAGTTCGAAGAGTCTGAGAGACAGAGCAGTTAGTTAATGTTGTCGTCTCTACAGAGACTGCCCCATCTTCTGCAAGGCCAATATACATTCATTCAATTCAACCCTTGGTTGTGCACTGTAGTTTCCTATGTTAGTTCTTGCTGTTATGATGAGTAAGAAAGCGGGTAAATTTCAGGAATAAAGGCCACCCCCAAATGGATAGGGCTGGTAGAGAAATGCTGGACCTTGAGAGGCCCCGAGAGGTTTCCCCAGCCTCTAGTTATCACCACTATTTTAGCATCTCTTTAAAGCAAAAACTTGTGAGTTTTGCAAGCTGGGACCAAATTTAAAGTTGCACTACCTTTTCTCAACCTGTGGGTCCCCAGACGTTGTTGAACTACAACTCCCATCACCCCTAGCTAGCAAGACCAGAGCTTTTTAATGATGGGAGTTGTAGTCCAACAACATCTGGGGACCCACAGGTTGAGAACCGCTGCGGCTAGAGGGAAGTTAATTTTAATTAATTTTTATAATGAAATATTTTTAGAATGTGTGATTATTTGACTGTTTGATTATTTGATTGTTGTTAGCCACCCTGAGCCCGGCTTCGGCTGGGGAGGGCGGGATATAAATATTTTTATTATTATTATTATTATTATTATTATTATTATTATTATTAAGTGCAGATTGGTTAAGAAGCTTAAAGGGAAAAGTTTTACATTGAAAGAGGGAGGGGGAAGGGGAGCAGGGATGTGCCTTAGTTCTTAAGAGTTGCTTCTGATGACCTCTGGCTGGCTAGGCCTTATGACCGTGGCACCGATGGCTGCCTTTTATTTGCTAATGGACACTGCCACAAGGTTCTGCAAACAGTTCTAGGGGATGGAAATCAATAGTTCTTTCTGATACCCTGAACATTTTTGGTTTTTTAAAAAGAAAAGTACTATCACAACCAAGTTTTCAGAAATATAAACAGAAGCAGCTTGTAAGCTTATCTGTGTTTCAAAAGAACATGTGGCAATTGCTATCAGTCTATCTGGAGGAACGCCACAGAGTGCAAAGGGTCCAGGGAACACCACAGCCAAGTCAAATGTTTCAGTCCAATTAAGCAGAAAGGTTGGTTACCTTACTCTGGGTTTGCTGCTAACATTTAATTATTTATTCAATAAACAAGTCTAATTCTTTTAGGTACAGCTTTGTTTCACTTCACTTCACTTTTAAATCAAGCTGTTACAATAAAAAAAAACCTTAGTTTATTAACCACATGAGTTTTAGTCAATCAACTGAATTTGCATATGAGTAAAAACAGTAATTCTGAAATATGAAGCATAATTTGTAGATGATGGATTCCTGTTGTAGGTTACATTATCTTCTATTTGAAAACGTATGACATCACAAAAAGGTAAAATCAGACGGAATGTAATTGTTAAATTTCCAAACACCTAATAGGAGAAACTGTTCCTGTTCAATCCACATTCTACCTCATAGTAGGAAAGCTGACAGAATAGAGAGCTGCAAACCACAGATAATGTGTAAGATTTGAAAAACTGTTCTATTTCAGTACTTGTTGCACAAAAAATGGAGATATATTTGGATGCTGTTCTGACAAACAGCATGTTATGAGACCAAAGGACATTTATTCTACTTTTCAACATTTTTGCCTTTGTAGGTTTCAGCAGACAGCAAGGGACTTGTGTCTTTCAAAACATGAAAAATATTTTTATCTAAATGAAGTAATTTCATGTCCCCTAAAAATAAAACTCAAATACCAACCTTATTTGGAAATAAACAGGCAAATTCCATTTATCATTAAAGCTGTGGTAGGAAGGATGTGACCGTAGTCTTTTAACGCTGGCTTGTGAGCCACACTGCCGTTCAAATTTTCTCACAAAATCCATGCTTATAGTGTATTTCTGAAGAAGGAATATTTAAGGTATATCTTTAACATATACATATTGAAATAACATAGTGCTATTTATCAAGCTCTCTGAAATCCAGAATACCAGATATATAATTAGCAACAGAACTGGAAAACTAACTAATTTTTATTCGATATATTTTGTTTTGTTGCAGCTCCCTGAGGGTATCTTTTGATGAGCATGATAAGCAGAGATAACACAACTTCCAATTAATCAGAATTGAGATTTTTAGTCAATTGAGCAGGTTAAAAGGCCTAGTACTGGCACATCAAATGATGCTTGCTTGTATCAAATGATACTTCATGTTGACATTCTTTACATCAATATTATTGTTAATCTCTGTATAGAAAATTCAATACATGGCACTGCTCTTAGTTGTTGAATTTGAGCATTCTGTATTTCAAAAATCATTTTCTAGTTTTCATATTAAACTAAAGGCCCACATTCCTTGGTTCATTGTGTTAAAGAGAAGGTTTATATGCATATTTTAAATTACCTCATGAAATGCATCTGGGTTCCCAGGATTAAACAGTGATGGCAGCTTAACTTCTAAACCACGAACTATTTCTGGCCACACAGAATTTACCAAAAAATCATATCCAGGAACAACATTTCCCTTTTCGCTGCAAAATTAAATAAACATTTTTCTTAGAAATACTTAAAATATAAGCATTATCAATAATTATACAAAAATGTACATTAGTAGGTTTGTAGCAAATCATTTGGATATTTCTACTAGCTTAATGTCAACATATTCTTGGTTTCTTATCATTTTAACATCTTGTATTTGTGATACTGCAATCAAATCCAAATTAATTAACAGATACTTCTATGAAACATATAAATCTGCTTATACAAATCTGTGGGGATATACTCAGTCTGGGAAAACTTTATAGATATAACAAGTTCTGCTCAGCACAGAGTTGGTATTCTGGGTAGAGGGCATTTAGGAAGAAAATTTATAGCACAGCAGCAGCTAGTTCATATTTAATGCAAATACAAGAGAATGTGTTAGTCAGTGACTTGCTCCCAATAACTCAAGCAGTCAGCAGGAGAGCTAGCCAATAGTGCCCATGAACCTGCACAACCGGTAGGTGAATATCGCTACCCAGAATTGAGTTTAAGGGTGCTTCCAAATGGGCATATCCTATCCAGTTGTTGCTCTTCTGCTACAAGCTACACATGAAACTGCAGCCAACTTTCCACATCACTCAGAACATGTTGTACTGCATGCTTGTAACATCTCTCCATTATGTTTATTATTATTATTATTATTATTATTATTATTATTATTATTATTATTATTATTTATACCCCGCCCATCTGGCTGGGTTTCCCCAGCTACTCTGGGCGGCTTCCAACAGGAGATTAGAAATTTATTAAAACATCAGTCATTAAAAAACTTCCCTAAACAGATCTCCAGATTTCCACTCTTCCCTAAACAGATGTCCAGATCGGCACTCTCGAGGACTTAATTCATTTCTGACTCTATAGCACAAAGATGTTGTTCAAATGGGTGTGTGGTTGATTCAGGGTAGGATCTTGCGATAAAGAGGGCAGGCAAAGATAAGGAGAATCATTCTTTTCTCCCAAGTCTCTTGAACAAAGCTAAACATGAGGTGCTGGGCATTAAAGGTTAGGGAAATGGGTTCTGCAAATATCAAAACCACACCTCTTTCAAAAGGCGGGTGAGTCTTTCTAAAGCTGTCAATAGTTGTGGCACTTCCGGGTCGGCGCCATCGCCGAATGGCGGACTCCCTCCGAGCTCCGGAGGGAGCCTGCTTGGCAGGGGCTGGGTCCTACCGCACCGGCGATGCGGGGACCCTTAAAAACCACGGCCAGAGGAGGCCGTGGACATGGAGACTCGGCTGGCACCGTTAGCGCCCTCCCGACTCGTGAAGGAGCCTTTTTAAAGGCTACGGATCGGGTGCCGGGGAGAAGCGTGGTGCTTTGAGTTCTCTGCTATCCCTGCCGAGCGCAGCCGCATGCCATCCGGCGGAGAGCGCTGACTTCTTCTATTGAAAATTTGGATCTAAAGAAGAACCCGTGAGTAATTGGAATATGGACTAAAAAAAAAAAGGGATAAATTTTTAAAATTTGGAGCGAACGGGGGAGGCGGAAAAAAGGAAGTCAGCCCACCCCTAAATTGTAGAAGAGCCAAAACAAAGGACTGGACAACTAAGATCGAGTGTAACCTTATTTCGCCGAATTAGCAACTTCGCGAGGGAAAATTATAAGATTGAGCTGGAGGAGAAAAGTGGAATTGTTTTAAAAAAGCAACCCCCCCCCCCCGGAATCCCTGGAGCGATTCGTGAAACTGCCTGGAGAAGAGCAATGGAGGTTTTGACAGTTGTCAAAGAGCTGTCAAAAAGGAAGATTAAAATAGAGACTTTGTTATGAGGACTTTGCCGGTTACATTTGTTATAAATTGAACATAAACTGTTTCAAATATGGACTAACAAGCTACTTGGATTGGTGGATGTGATTCTGGAAGGGAACTTTGCTACTGTAATCCATCTAGAGGAGCTGAGGGATATTGCATGTGTTTTTGACAGGAAACTTGAACAGTTAAATGGAACTTTTAATCTCCTGGGAAACTGCAGGAATGGAACATTATTTTGTCTACAGAGGTCTATACACTACAGGAAACAATGGAACTATTTGTTGGAAAATGAAAGGAACATGATGCAATGCTTTGCTCCTGAATAACAAGCCTCTGCAGAGACACTAGAAACTTTTGGAAAAAGAACATTTCTGTGGGAGAACAGAGAAACAAAAAGGAGGAGAATGATTGACAAGAACAAGGAAACAACAAGAACTGGACAGAACTGGGAGAGGGAACATTTGGGATATCCAGGTTTGACAAGCTTATGGAAACAAAATTGGAGTTTTTACTCCTGGATATAAAAACCTGGATAGAAGAAATGGGCCCCTTTTTTGATAGACTCCTTCTATGATTGGACACTCGTAATTAAAGACTGGCAAAGAACCTGAAGGACATAGTGTAATGTGGGAACTCCAGGAAGATATTAGAAGTAGAGGGATAGGTGAAACGCAAAGGGGAAAGAGGGGAGGGAAAGTTGGAATCCAAAGGTTGTAAAATCATTACTCATATTTATTTTATTTTCATTTGTACTATGTTTGAAAGGGGGGAACTCGTGGAAGGGAATAGATCGATCTTAGGGGATGGGAATTTGGATAAATTGGGTTACTGATGATGAGTGTAATTTGGGGATAAGAACTTGTTGAATTTAATTGCTTATTTGGAAGATTTGGAACACAAGAGGGGGTAGGGAGGGGAAGTCCTGGTTATTGGCAAAAAGTTTATAAATTGGATTTAATTTGTTTTAATTTGTTTTAATTTGGAAAACCTTAATAAAAATTATTATAAAAAAAAAATAAAGCTGTCAATAGTTGTGAGGCTTGTGCTACGCGTTCGTAGTTTTTGAAGTTGTATTTTCTGAGGCATAAGAATACATGGAAGCATCATGGAAGAAACATACTAAGAAGTCCATGATGTAACAACTTTGTGTGGAGTAGCAATATCAGTGTAAATACCTCATTTGAAAGAAAACTTAAGCTCAGGACAAGGAACTGGGTATGCAGAAAGCCCTATTGTGCACTTGATAATTACACTATTGGACAAATGCATGTATCAGTGAGGAAAACACTAAAAGGCAACAAACATGGCTTACTTCCTCAACAGCTACTGATAGATAGTTAAGTACATCCTGAGCCTGTGCATAGACGTGATATGGGCTGGACACATTCGGTGTTCATCCATATAGTGGGCCATGTATGTGTCTGATTTTAATATCAAAAGGTCATGTGTTTCAAAGGAACTGAACCCTCCCTGTGGTCTGTTGACCGCTGCAGTTTTAGTTTAGTCCAGCTCATTCTGGAGCTTGACTATGTGAAAAGAGGTAAGGAGGTAACATTGAAAATGAAGCAGGACTCAGTTTCCCTCAAGAACACATAATAATATAGACATGAATGGGAAACACACTTGAACATTATTGTGGCTGCCCCAGGGAGAAAGAATAAACTTTGTTTTCTTCTTCCCTGAGTTCCAATTTCTAAATGTAACCAGCATCACATACAGATTAGGATTTATACCCCATTTGATAGTTCGGAAACTTGGGAGGCAGAGTGAGGGAATTAAATGTTTTATAGTTCTCGTCCATCACAAACAAAATATTAATGATTTTCTCTTATGAAAGGAGATTAAACCTATTCAGGGATTAAGTGAATTGAAATGTTAGCAAAATGTTAAGTCATAGGAAGAGCACCACAATGCCTGGATAATTAGGAAAGTATTTCTGCAGTCTCGAGAGCTAAATCCTAAGCACCAATAATTGCAGGCTACTGTGTTAACTGGAACAAAATAAATGGATTCAATTTAGGTGGCCTGAATTTAATTGCAATATGAATTAGGCACTTATTTAAGGAGATAGCAATCCGAAATAATAGGCAAAGTGCTCAGTCATGTAGTTCCACTAGTCAGATTTACAATCTCTTTTTCTTTTTTAATTTTATATAGACAAATTAGCAAACTACATTTTCCAACAATTAGCTGTTACATGCTGTAACACAATGACCCATTATATGAGATAGCACCAACCTAGTACACACACATTCCAGAACTTAGACCAACAGTAGAGTTACTACAGTAGATACACAACACCCTATGTCTTGATGGAGTATTGCCCTGAATCTACTGACTGTAACCCTAATTCTGCATCACAGTCAAGCTCATAGACTTTACACTCCAGCCCACAGCTTCCTGTTGCCTGTGATTCTTCTTGCTGAATGGTGGACATCAATTCTGTAAAGGCTTGAGTTATAACAGTTTTCTAGTTCCCCAAACCACTACAAACATCAAATCCAAACAAAATACATGCAGGTGATTTGAAATTAGCTGTTGAAATCATGTCTAGCACATATTTGGAAACACCTGAATATACCAGATGTGCTAGCCTGGATTAAGAAATTAAAGGTCCTGGCAATGAAAAGAAAAATATTTCATTAATGAAGTGACAATAAAATCAGACACTTTCAGAATGAGTTGAGGTTATTCTATTGAACACCCCCCCCCCCCCCGACCACAGAAAGGAATGTGGTTCTGATAACGGTTTACTGAGTATGAAAAGAATATTTAGGCTTTTAATCTTTTTTCTTTGTGGAAAACAGTTGCATTTTCAATAATATTCTTGGCAGGTTACAGCATCTCTATTCTCTACTGTAAGATATTGATTTTCTGCAGATGAGGATCAAGAATTCTGCTTGCATCATTTAAAATCAGACTAAATCAAACTCAAGAGTAGCCCCACTGAAACTGATGCACCTTAGTTACAACTAACTCAAGTCCACTGACTTCAGAAGGTCTACTTGTTTTGCGACTGGGATCCGTTCCGGAGCCCCGGCTGCTAGCCAACCGAAGTGGACGCTAGATGAGGTGGACGTTCGCAGAGGTATTATTGTATTGTCCATAGTTATAAGTGAAACCGAAACAACAATTGCTCATGCCATTTAACAAAGAAAGATTTGTGTTACCTTGAAATACCTCCCCCTGTTACTTCACGCAAGAGCCGGCAATGGAGAGGAACAAACTCCAGCAATTTGTTGTACATGGTCTGGAGGCCATTAGGACGAGATTGAACAAACTGCTCCACAATCACCTGTTAAAAACATTTAGTATCAAATTAAAGATGCCAGACAAGAATTCCAGTGCAAAAAAGATTAAAATATCTTCCATCTACAGCCCAAAGTCAATAATTACTGCATTATCATAGCAATGCTCAAAATGCTGTTTAATAGGAGATATAAAACAGTTAAATTAGCTTTCAGTTCCTACATGCAACAGCCTCCTGATGTTGTAACACACTGACACCATATTTTTTTTAGCACCTGAACATATTCAAGGTCTAGTGGCAAATACGATTTATTAAATTTGTAGATCTTAGGGCAGTTCACAACATAAAAATGCAAGATAAAAATACAAATGTTCAAATAACCTGCTTTCTGCTCTAACTTTCTTTCTGCTGAGTTCTTTTTCATAAGTCAGGAAGAGCCCCAGAAGTACTAGACATATATACAAAACACAATGTATTCTCCTGAGTCAGTTGCCTCCAGCTTCACTTACCTCATCTACATATGGTTTCACAAGCACTTCACCAACTAATGCTTCAGCATCCCGTGTTTTGTCTATTGTTGCATAGGTTCTCAAGCAATGACGGATTATGTCAATGTTGGAAGTTTGAAGACCTTCCAAAAGCAGCCCTTCCAGGGACTGCTGCAGCATTGCTGTTATCCCAACTATTCGCTATGATTTTCAAAAAAAGAATGAAAAGAATTGTTATTGCTGTGCCAGAAAAATTAGAAATATCCACTAGTTTTATTTAGTCATTTAAGAACTGCATTATAGCTTCAAAAACCACCAATCACCAATATACTGTATTTTTCCAAGACGGTGCTTTTTGCTAAAAAAAAAAAACACAGGCAAAAATTGGGAGTCATCTTATACACAGATAATGAATGCAGAAGGGGGACGTGCGATTAATGGCAGCAGCAAGCACGAGATTGGCAGCGGCGATTGGGCGGGTGATTGGTGGCTGCAGCAAGGCCTGCTGCAGATTGGCTGTGGCAATTGGGCAGGCGATTGGCGGCTGTGGCGAGACGGGCAGGCGATTGGTGGCTGCAGCAAGTAGGTGGGTGGGCTGTTGGTGATGGGGAGCGGGCAGACAATTGGTGGCTGTGGCGGGGTGTGCGATTGGCAGTGGCAGGCAGGCAGGTGAACGATTGGTGGCAGTGACCTCCCCTACCCCCCAAAAAAAGCTAAACAACTTAATTTCTTAATTTTGGGTAAAAAAAAATAGGGGTTGTCTTATACATGGGGGAGCCTTATACACGAAAAAATACAGTAGGTTAAAATTCTAATCTGAAGTTTACCAGAAATCCAACCCTTAATGATTTTTATAGATTATTATTGAATGGCTGTTTAAAATTAAATTGTTTTAAACAACATGCTTGAATATTTGGGAATAATAACATTGGTTGAGGTATAATTTGAGTTAATATTACATTTATTATGTGCGTTTGCTACTAACGGTAGGAAAACTACTGCTCCTACAAAGTTGTAATTATTGAAGAGTGCTGATCATTGTACTCACAACAAAACTGACATACTGTATTTGTTAGAGTTCTGGATGGTAAACACTGCTGAGCAGGTGGGTTAAAAGTATAAAAATATAAAACAATTTGTTGAAAGGATGACATGTTCTTTTTTTTTTTTTGCATGCTCTTTTTTTTTTTATAATAATTTTTATTAAGGTTTTCCAAATTAGAACAAATCAAAGCAAATTAGATCCAATCTATTGCCAATAACTAGGACTTCCCCTCCCTACCCCCTCTTGTGTTCCAAATCTTCCAAATAAGCAATTAAATTCAACAAATTCTTATCCCCAAATTACACTCTTCGTCAATAACCCAATTTATCCAAATTCTCGTCCCCTAAGATCGATCTATACCCTTCCACGGGTTTCCCCCTTTCGAACATAGTACAGATGAAAATAAGATAAATGTAAATAATAATTTTACAGCCTTTGGATTCCAATTTTCCCTCCCCTCTTTCCCCTTTGCGTTTCACCTATCCCTCCACTTCTAATATCTTCCTGGAGTTCCCACATTACACTATATCCCTCCGGTTCTTTGCCAGTCTTTAATTACGGATGTCCAATCGTAGAAGGAGTCTATCAAATAAGGGCCCATTTCTTCTATCCAGGTTTTTATATCCAGGAGTAAAAACTCCAATTTTGTATCCATAAGCTTGTCAAACCTGAATATCCCAAATGTTCCCCCAGTTCTGTCCAGTTCTTGTTGTTTCCTTGTTCTTATCAATCATTCTCCTCCTTTTTATTTCTCTGTTCTCCCACAGAAATGTTCTTTTTCCAAAAGTTTCTAGTGTCTCTGCAGAGGTTTGTTATTCTTGAAGCAAAGCATTACATCATGTTCCTTTCATTTTCCAACAAATAGTTCCATTGTTTCCTGTAGTGTGTAGACCTCTGTAGACAAAATAGTGTTCCATTCCTGCAGTTTCCCAGGAGATTGAAAGTTCCATTCAACTGTTCACATTTCCTGTGAAAAACACATGCAATGTCCCTCGGCTCCTCTAGGTGGATTGCAGTAACAAAGTTCCCTTCCAGAATCACATCCACCAGACCAAGTAGCTTGTTGACCGATATTTAAAACAGTTTGTATTCAATTTGTAACAAATATAACCGGCAAAGTCCTCATAACAAAGTCTCTATTTTAATCTTCCTTTTTGACAGCTCTTTGACAGCTGTCAAAACCTCCATCACTTTTCTCCAGGCAGTTTCACGAATCGCTCCAGGGATTCCGGGGGGGTTGCTTTTTTTTAAAACAATTCCACTTTTCTCCTCCAGCTCAATCTTATAATTTTCCCTCATGAAGTTGCTGATTCGGCAAGATAAGGTTACACTCGATCTTAGTTGTCCAGTCCTTTGTTTTGGCTCTTCTACAATTTAGGGGTAGGCTGACTTCCTTTTTTCCACCTCCCCCGTTCGCTCCGAATTTTAAAAATTTATCCCCTTTTTTTTTAGTCCATATTCCAATTACTCACGGGTTCTTCTTTAGAGCCGAATTTTCAATAGAAGAAGTCAGCGCTCTCCGCCGGATGGCATGCGGCTGCGCTCGGCAGGGATAGCAGAGAACTCAAAGCACCACGCTTCTCCCCAGCACCCGATCCGTAGCCTTTAAAAAGGCTCCTTCACGAGTCGGGAGGGCGCTAACGGTGCCAGCCGAGTCTCCATGTCCACGGCCTCAATCTGGCCGTGGTTTTTAAGGGTCCCCGCATCGCCGGTGCGGTAGGACCCAGCCCCTGCCAAGCCGGCTCCCTCCGGAGCTCGGAGGGAGCCCGCCATTCGGCGATGGCGCCGACCCGGAAGTCAGGATGACATGTTCTTTACATACTGGAGCAGTAAATATCAGAACAATGTACTGCTATACATACAGTTTTAATTGATAGGCATGATTTGCTTATTTTTATAAATATATTTTTAAAGCTTTAGAAGAAGAAGAAGAAGAGTTTGGATTTGATATCCCGCTTTATCACTACCCTAGAGAGTCTCAAAGCAGCTAACATTCTCCTTTCCCTTCCTTCCCCACAACAAACACTCTGTGAGGTGAGTGGGGCTGAGAGACTTCAGAGAAGTATGACTAGCCCAAGGTCATCCAGGAGCTGCATGTGGAGGAGCGGAGACGCGAACCCGGTTCCCCAGATTACGAGTCTATCGCTCTTAACCACTACACCACACTGGCTCTCTTTAACTGAGATAATTGGTGATTCAGCTGCCAGAAGGCAAACAGAAACGCAAGCATTTCAGTCTCCAACAAACAAGATTTTAGGGACTTTAAAGAGAAGAGAACACATTGGCTGACTAACTGTTTGGGAACAGATACAATTTTTGCATTCTTCTTGTTCATCACAACTACAGTCCAAGATAAATGCATGAACTTTCATAATGATAGCACCACTGAAAGTCCACAATATTATTATGATTTAATTGTGACAACTTTTTTTGTAAAACAAGGCAACATACTTACTGGTTTCAGCTTGTCTAGGAGTGGCATTCCTTTGCTCTGTACTGCATGAAACTGTAACTGGTTGAATTCTGTGGCAATTCTTTCTAAAATCTGTCCGGTCAGAAGTGGACTTGCAAAGGAATTGGCACACATCAGGATACGATTTTGATAAAATAATGGCAGTAGATAATCATAATCCCTCTCCCCCCCCTTCACACAAACACACAGTCTCTTCCTATATATGTATGCGTGTATATATACGCAAGTTCATGTGATTTCCTCCCAGCTCCCAACAATCCCTTTGCATTTAGTGTGACCAAGAAGATCCCGCAACAGGGCTATGCAGTTAGGAACAGGCTTGACTCTTAATGGCGGAAGCTTTCAGAGGCCTCAGGGCAAGGGACAGGTAATTCTGTGTCCCTAATGCACCCCCTTCTTGTCTTATGCCTGGGCAAAACCTACCCAGTACCTCCAACACAATAGAGGCCACATGGGATAATGCAACATGTCTACTCAAACCAGCTTCAAAGCAACTGAAAAATGCCAGAACATAGGAAGCTGTGCCAGGCCCTGTCTCCTCTGTCAATTCCAAGGAGTGTCAGAATCCCAGGTGGATCTCCTATCTTCAAATACCAGCTAGTGAACCCTTGCAAAGCCTAGAGATATGCTAGGAGATTTGTGAAAACAGGCAAGACAAATGGGCATTTGCATTTTAAAAAGATGTACTAAATGCAAAGACCAAGAAGATTTCAGAGGCTATGAAAATGTCCCAGTGTTATGTCTTCATATGTGATATTTTTCTTATGGTGGTATCACAACACGTAAGTACAGTGCATGCTCTGTTCATCATACATGAAGAATGCATACATGACTGTTTCACTAAGCAAGGGATCAATCATAGGTTTCTATCACATATACAGGTCATGAAACAGGCACTGTGTCTTGCACAGGTTTGTGTGCACACACCTTCCATACATAGAAACAAGATTTAAGCAGGGAAAACATGACCATAGCTCCCTTTTGTTGCTGGCACAAGATAAACAACAACAACCATAGAGCCATAGGGAAAATCTACAACTAATTTACTCCAGAACAGCTCTATGAAAGTCAACAGACTGCTCCACAAAAGGGTACACAGGTGGCAGGACAGGTGCTCTGCTAACTGTAAAATAGCATTTGCTATTTTGGCATGTTATTATGACAGAAGCAATTGGTGTATCACGAACTAACTTCTTCAAATAGTTGCTTCCTCCCACTTTGGAGTTTCAAGATGCTGGTATATAGATTTCAAAGACAGACAGAACTAAGCAAAACGCAACTTGCTGATCCCATACCTGCTTCCTTCTAGTGATGACATTTCTTTAGAATTTTGGGAGTGCAGAATTTTCTCAATTTTCTCAACTGCTTTAATAACTTGAATAAGTCTCAGGACACACATCTGGTTGGTGAGGGGAGAGACAAAGAAAAAAAAAACTTCTCATGTTGAATCTGGGATATTTTCTTCTCAACAAATTTGCAGGTATTTTGGGGAAATGATTTGACTCAATAGGTAAGGAGCTGGAATTAATAAACCTATTACAATGTGATTTCTGAAGCACATCACTATGCCAAAGGGACCCCCACTTCTCCACTGCTGAGGTTAATAACTGTATGGAGCTCCCAGTTAAACCTGGTGCTTCTTTGCAGAAAGGGGGGGGGGGGAGGTGTGTTGTGTCAGAACTGGAACACACATTAAAGACAGAGCCTTCTGTTACTACATTTAAAAGAATGCATAAGAAAAAACAAGGAACCCAAACAACAAAAACTCCCTATGATGGCCTTTGTCCATGTTTACCGTCATTTAAATGCACGCTGTTCAGTGCAAGTGAGAAACAGTTTAAACAATGCAATCCTGCACATGGCTATTCAGAAATAAGTTCCACTGAGTTCAATGGGACTCACTCCCAGGTAGGTGAGTATAGGACTGCAGCTGGCAGAGCAATTCAAAAGAGGAAGGGAGAAAGAATCAAAGGCAAAGAAACTACGAAATCCAAAGCTCTGTCAGGCTCATGTAGAGAGGGTAAACTTGTTTTTCCTCCCTTGCCATTAGCTCTGAGGTCCTGTCCATCAGTTTCCCTCCCATAGGTTTCTGTGCTTCCTGCTCTTGGTCTTGTGCAGTTTTCTCCTTAGCTTGGTAATGTACTAGAGGCATGAGAGCACTTTAGATTCAAGGCCTCCTTCAATTCATCCTGCACACCTCTTTTTTCTCACTTGCATTTGAGCACTGACAGGGCAGGGAGGTTGTCCACAAAGGTTCTTACAGCCACAACAAGGTAGCCTCCAATGAAGGATCTCCCTTTCTACAGCCAAAGGGAAAAGTGTATTCTATCCTATAATTCCTAGAACATTCTTCAAGAGGACATAGGTCATGCTTTGAGAAAGTGTGTTAGAAAAAGTAAGGCTCTGATCTTCTACTAAGGCAAATCTGCGTCTACTAGTTCCTTTTCATTTTGCCATGTCAGAAGATTGCATGAAGTGCTCTCAAACTAATAATTAAATTTCCATATTGTGGTATATATGTTCATTTTGCCCTTTTGCCATAAAAATGCAATAAATGGATCTGCCTGTTGTACCTTTTTCGCCCTGATATCTTCTTGTTTAGACACACGTTCATCAATTGCTCGAATTCCTTCACTGACACATGACTTAAGACTCTGGAAATAAAAAACATATATACACACACTCCATATTTCCTCCCAATTAAAACAAGCAGTTCTGTGCACATATGAGTTAACATCTCTCACACAGATTAATCACATCTTTTGTGCCTTTCTAAAATGCATAAGCAAGTTATGAACAAGGCCAAAATATTTATTCAAAGCCAAATCTCAGGTGCTGGACACCTCCTATTATGTGCTCAGCTGGAGCTCCTTTTCCTGGAGAAATATCACTTATTCCAGCCTGTGCTATAGTGATTGCAAACCCATCTATCTTTTGCAACAAGATTTTCCTATGCTGAGCTACATTTGAAAAGAAAGGTGGACATGACAGGAGACTGCAGCGCTTGTTGGCCATAGGCAATTTCCAATTGAGCATGATCAGGGACACATTGCAATCCAACTGGCACCATCCCACTGTTGATATAACTTCTGTTTGTTTCTGATAATTCCTAAGGTCCCTTTCCAATATTATCTTAGCAGCATGGGAGCCAACGCTGTATTTTTCCAGTGCTACTTCAGTAAAATGGGATGTCTGAGGTAACAGGCAACGCAATGCTGTTCATCTTGGAAGCTTAGTCAATAGTGACGTAGTCTCCCATGTACCTGGGGCTTTCATCACTCCTATGTCAGAATAAGAAGGAAACATCCTTCCCTGATCTAAGGTAAAGTGTACCTTACAAGTTCTGGATGGCAGCTCCCCTACTGCTTTCTGTGTGGGAGCATCATTTCTGAAGAACATAACCCTTTACAAATTTCATTTTCAGAGCCTTATTAGATTTCAGTAGAGCCACTTATAATCATGAGTTTCCAGGCAGTGACAAGACAAAAGGAGTGTAGCTCCTGGTTCATTAGGTAGATTAGTAATGAAACGGTTATGGAGAGTGAGGAGTGGTGGTAAAAGAGCTCAGGGAAATTAAATATGAGGAAATTCAGCCCAAACAGAAGCAACACTTTATGTCTTGCTTTCAATTTAATCTAACTGCGGTCCTGTAGAAAAAGAAATGTCTCAGTATCTAGAAATTATTCTAGTTATCTTCTCAATCAAGTGGTTCAGAGACATTCCATCCCGTTTCTATTATTTCAGTTCATGAGGTCACCTAGCTAATCTTGCATGTGTTGCTGGTTATTAATATTATTTCCTATTTTAATGCCATCTGCATATTTAATCAACACAGCCCTACTTTCCTTTCCAACACACAATACATTTAACTTTTAGGGGGAAAAGAGGTGAATGAAATAATTTGTTTTTTAGAAACAAGTATTTGCTGTTCTGGGAGGGGGGGATTGTTTGGCTAAATATACTTTATGCATAGTAAAGGTAAAGGGACCCCTGACCGTTAAGCCCAATCGCGTACGACTCTGGAGTTGTGGCGCTCATCTCGCTTTACTGGCCAAGGGAGCGCAGACAGCTTCCGGGTCATGTTGCCAGCATGACTAAGCTGCTTCTGGTGAACCAGAGAAGTACATGGAAATGCCATTTACTTTATGCATAGGTTAACATAAATGTATGCCTGTGGTGTTCTTGTCTCTGTTCTTACCACACAGTTAGGGCTCCTAAAATGGTTTCTAAATGTTCAGACAAAATGCATTTTGCTGCTTCATGAAATCCCCTATGTCAGCCCCATACAGAATTTATTTGGTTTCTCAATATTTTCAAAATCAGACAAATGATATGAGAAGTTATTACAGAACATACCATAACTTCCTCTCGCAGTTGTCCTAAAGGCACTGAAAGCTGATTAAGGGCTTTGTCCATGCCAACCTAAATAAATTGTCCAAACATATTACATATTACGATTAATGAGCAGTTGAAACTGTGTATGTGAAGATATATATTTTGTAACAAATTACATTTCTATTGAAAACAAATGTAAAAAATGTTTACAATCAGTACTTCAGAAGACATCCCAACTAGCAAGTAATCCTGACTATTACATTTTCCTAATGGCTGGCTGTCATTGGTACAACAACAGAAATGGCACTTGTACATTGCTAACTTGCAATCTCTGGCAAGCTGGCTCCAATCCTGCACAGAATTACCTGTGAATGACTGCTGAAATCAAAACAACATAAACTGGACAAAAATGGAAGACTGTGTGTCCACATACTCTATATGTGCAGAGCATTCAATAGGTACCTTATCTTTAGCGCCGTTATCAGCACCCCATGTCAACTAAGAAGACAGAACAAGGATCTGGACCAAAGGGACCCATTTCAAATCTACACTCAGCCAGGAAACTCATTTAGTGGTATGGAACAAGTCATCCTAATGCACATTAGAAGACTTTTCAAGAATTACACATTCTATCTATTTTCAAAAGTATCAAATGCTATAAAAAACAAAATCTTATCTATCCATTCATACTCCTTGAAGGAAAAGTGGGATGCAAATATGATGTAAGAAAGAGCTTTTTATATATATATTTACCTCTGGACTATTTAACCTCTCTTTTCTAGCATGCAATTGCAATTGCACACACTTTTTCATATTACAGCTAAGAGATTTTAATTCAAAGGTGTTTTTTATTTACCAGTTGTCTTCCTTCTGTATATTGAAGTATCCTGTGACATCCTGCATACCCACCACAAACAGCCTATTCACATACCAAACCCTTGTCTAGAAGCTTCCAGTACCTCCTTAAAATGTAAGTCTCTCCAAATGTTGCTGGACTACAACTCCCATCATCACTGACCATTGGCACAGTGACTGGGGCTGACAGGAGATGCAATCCAACAATGTATGTAGAACCACAGGACCCTGCTTTTGGAAGTATGTTGAATATTAGCATCATCAAATATATATTATTAGTATACTTAAACGCTAAGATTAGTACATATAAAACATCCAGTTTGAAACTTACTAGATTGGTGGAAAGATTAACAAAGTCTGCATAATCCTTGTTTATGAGCTCTATCATGGCAGTTTTAAGAAGTTTGTAGTAGAGCTCAAGATCATCCCGAAGCTCTTCCAACTGAACACGTTTCCTGCACTCCGACACAAAGTGATCGACATCAAAATCCGGCTATATATAAAACAGATAAATAATAATAATCAGGATTTAAGAAATGGCTCATAACAGAAAATGCAATTCCTTGTAAAAGCAGTTTGTGTTTATCTAACTTCCAAGCATGCTTAAAGTGAAGGGATAAAAATGTGGCCCATGGACTAGGAAAATTTTTTGTTCTAAATGAAACACTAAAATATAAGATGTGTAAACACATTTTTATTGGTTTGTTAAAGTGCTTTCTGTCTGTAAAGCCTAACTAATTGGTACTATTCAAAGTAATATTAATAATGATAATAATAATAGTAGTAGTAGTAGTAGTAGTAGTAGTAGTAGTAGTAATTTATTACTTCTACCACCCATCTGACTGGATTGCCCCAGCCACTCTGGGCACCTTATAATAGAGTATAAAAGAACACATGATACACCAGACATTTAAAGCTTCGTGATACAACGCTGCCTTCAGATGTCTATGGAAGGTCATATAATTGTTTATCTCTTTGACATCTGATGGGAAGGCGATCCACAGGATGGGCACCACTACCGAAAAGGCCTTCTGCCTGGTTAATAATAATAATGGGTCTGACAGCATAAGACCATAAGAGCCCTCATGAATTAGACCAAAGGCCCATCTAGTCCAACATCCTGTTCACACTGTGCCCAACAAGATCCTTATGGGAAACCTAAACGTAGGACATGAGTGCAACAACAAAGAATGTTTTAAAGTTGTATAATTGCTTACATCCAGGAATCCCCTTTATTTTATTTTTTTAGATATTCTGAACAACAGTTTTTCAAGAAGACAGTTATGTGTCCAGAATTAGAATCACTGAATTGTAGAATTGGAAAGGACCTTGGATCATCCAACCCGAATTCCTGCAATGCAGGAATAGGCAGCTATTGAACCCATAATCTTATCAGCACCATGCTCTAACCAATGGAGCAGCAGATTCTGAAAGAGCCAGTCTCCGTGTATGATGGACAGTAGTAGTACTATGACAGGTGAAATACAAAGAGCTGTCTGGCAGGCCCCAACACAGGGATGCCTCACAGGATCAGAGGACCCAAATCCAACACGGGCGTGAGTTCTCCATAGGAAACGTCCTGGCTGGGGCACCTAGATTTTAAACGGGTTCAGACTGAAAAATGTGTGTGTGCAACATACACGAAACATAAAAAAACCTACACAAGAGGGTTCTGCATGCACAGGCAGCATGGACTTCCTTGTGGGAATTGAATAATGTGCGAACGGGGCCAGCAATAGGAAGTGTACATATTCATCTATTAAAAAGAGGTGCATATACCCCTATCTCCCCCAAATGGAGAAAAACAACCTATAAATCTCCTCTGACAACCCTACTAGGAGAAAAATGAGCTACTTGGAAGGGCTTTCCGGGGGCGGGGGCAGGACTAGAGCTTCCCTGGGGTGGCGCGGCCTGCGGGTCATTCCAGCCCAGCCAGGCTCTCCCACAGACACGCATCTCCCCCTACCGTCTCCCCACACCTGCCAAGTTGCCCCTCCTCTCTCTTCAGCCCCGGCTTCGGCCCAGCCAGGCGCCCTCCTGCCCAGGGGCCTCCGCCTCCTCACCTTCATAAACTCGTCCTTGTCGAAGCACAGGTTTTCGGGTCCCCGGGGTAGGTTCATATTCCACGTCTCCATGGCTAGCTGGGCTCCGCTCCCTCCCTCCCGGCGACCCGGGGCCGCCACGTCTCTTTCCCGGATCTCCGCTCGGCTTCGGCTTCGCAGTCGACACAAAATGTACGCGCGCGCGCCACACTTCCGCCAGCACCGCGGCGCCGAGACCGGGCACCGCCGGCCGCCTCCTGCGCTCGGGAGGGCGGCCTCCAGCGGCCTGCGGCCTCACTGCAGGCGCGCTCGAGGCCTCCGGGGCGGGGGGTCCCGTCTTCTCATTCTCGCCCTGGGAAGTGAATACCGGGAGGAAAAGGGCCCAGAATTTATTTTCCAGGCCCAAGATCGACGCCAGCCTATGTGGAAGGGGAGTCTTGGAAGAACATCGGGTCCGCATGGCTGCAGACTAGGGTGGGAAAACAGGCGGGGCAGGTGCTGCGCAGGGAGACTTTCCTGCCTCACAGTTTCCTTACGCGAAGCCGCTTGCTTTAGTATACAAAAATACGGCAAGGATTAAAAATTAAGCATGGCCATGGGTGCCCGGAACGTCCTAAACTAGGGAAACAGCCCTCCGCCGCCAGGGAATAGGAGAAAAAGAATATAGAGTACCATGAGCGTAGCCAGGATTTTTGTTAGGGCCCCCCCAAAAAAGTTGTTGGGAGATCTTGAGTAAAAATCACCACTTCAAAAGGGGCAGGCTTTTGTTGGGGGGGTGGGGAGCAAAACTCAATTAATTGAGTAATGCTTTTCAATAATTTTTGGCTACACTCGTGCAGGGTACCATGTTTGTAAAAGTTTGCAGATTTTGGATATGTGTGTGTGGTAGTGTTGGGTTGTTTTAATAAGAAACATGACAAGATTACTGCTTCACAATGTAAATCTAGTACAGTACAGCCCTAAATTCCATACGGCTATAAATGGAGGGACAAGCAATTAAAAGTACTGTCATCATTATCATTGCTGCTAGAAGTGGGTGGGTGGGGATTTATAGCGAGCATCTTTGTAGATGGATTTCTGCTGGGCCTGTGAAGAGATGCTGCCTGAAAGAACATGTAGGATCAAAGTAGGCCAGGTAAGGTTATGCAGTTCAGGTAGCAGATTGCGGCATGCTAATTAAAGGGCAGAAAATTGCAATTTATTTCAGATATATTTTCATGACCATGGGGAAGTGTGTTGCTCTGGCCCTCTCTTCAGCTTGCTGCTTTGCTTCTAGCTCACATCACCGTAAACTCTACCCTCAACTCTGCCTCTGTCTTTTGAACTATCCCACCCATTTGCCACCTTGCACAGAGCCCCTTTCCTTTGTTTCCCTTAATGGCCCATCACCAGGCAATCGCCCCAAAGCAGGAAGCTAGCCTGGCTTATATTTCAACACTTGCTGGGGTTAGAAGGGTTTTGTCACACAGCCTACAAGCTCGTCCCCCAAATTCATAACAGTATCACTTGGAACTCTGACTGAAGTCCAGAGGAAGCAGGAAACATACTGAAAACAGTATGGCTTGCTATTGTGTAAAGATGCATAGAATCACACTGTGAATGATGTACCGAGTAAAGGTACACACAATACCTTTAAAGCACATTTGAAGTGCATTCTTTCCCTCTGGACAGTGTGCCGTTTACTGGCATTTCTTGTTTCCCTCTCAACATAGTTTGTGGTACATAGTCAAGAATGCTCCCCAGCCAAAGGAATGCACACGGCAGATAACTCTATTGTCAAAGATAGCAAGTAGTTTGTATGGCTCCGAATACCCATGCACACCAGTCTAGCATCTAGGCAGCTTTTCCCAGGTCCACACTCTAAGGAGGGAGCCACTCCTCCACCAGTTTATGTACCTCCCCACAACAGGCTGCACTCACAGCTGGAGACTACATCTGCATGGAAGCTTTCTCTGCTCAGCCCTCTTCAGTCCCCTCCTGGTTCTGGGAAACTGAAATATACTCAGAGTCGCCAAGTGATTTCATGCTTTTTATTCAGCTCATAGTGGTGAGGAGGAATGAATGAATGTCCCCTCAAAGTATCTGTTTTATATACATTATTTACACAATGGGCTGCACATGATTGGCTAATTCTGGAATTCTACTGTAAGCCAATCAGGTTGTGGATTCATTTATATCTGGAGCATGATGGGGTGGTTCCTGCCAACCAATCATATTGCTGCATTGTTCTAGGACCAATCAGACTGCTGCATTCTGAATCCTATTGTTCTAGGACCAATCAGACTGCTGCAATTTGGATCCTATTGTTCTAGGACCAATCAGACTGCTGCAGTTTGGATCCTATTCAACTCAGTACATAACACCCCTCCCCTCTAAGTTCCAGTCCTGCCCAGGAGGTCGCATTCATAGTCCTCGAGGTACGCCGGTGGTCTACGTGTGCGTTGTGGCCTGGGGTGTTCCCTGGTCCGGGGTTCAGGTTCTGGCTCGTGTTCCAAGGATTCTGGCTGTGATGGGCCTGTTTGGTCTGGCGCAACCGGCTCGCTCAGTCGTGGTTCTGGCTCCGGTGTCCTTTTGGCCTCGCAGGTCCTCTCTGTATTTACTGATTCTGCCTCTCCTGCTGCCCCCTCCTGCTCTATGGGCCTCACTGCCCCGCTGTTCCCTTGGGACTCCTCTGCCCTTTCCTCCTCCTGGTTTTCTCCCGGGAATCGTCGCCGTATCTGGTCGCAGTGGCGGCGCCAGCATTGCCCCCCATTCGTTAGCACCTCGTACGACACGGGGCCAGTGACCCTGGTGACTGTGGCAGGTACCCATGCTGGGCCTGCCCCAAAATTCTTTGCGTACACTGGGTCCTGGACCTTGAAGGTCCGGGGGTTCCTGCCTTCCCCCCACCACTACCTCATCCTGAGCTCTATCAGGGTGAAGGCGGTCCAATCTGATTGCAAGGCGCCGACCCATTAGTAGTTCAGCGGGGCTCCGGCCAGTTGTTGAGCTGGGGGTGCTGTGCTGTGCTAGGAGGAATGTGGCAAGGCGGTACTCCCAATCCCCTTGCGTCATGCGGCGAAGGGTGTCCTTGGTGGTCCGCACCATGCGTTCTGCTTGGCCATTGGTGGCAGGGTGGAATGGCGCCGAACGGATGTGGCGGATGGCGTTCTGCGCTGTGAAGGTTTGGAATTCTCCTGACGTAAATGCAGTCCCATTGTCTGAGATGAGAGTGTCAGGGAGCCCGTGGGTTGCAAAGAGCCTGCGTAGTACCTGGATGGCTGCGGATGTAGAAGTGGACGGTACCAGTGCAACTTCCAGCCATTTGGTGTAGGAGTCCACCACTATGAAGAATGTTTTCCCCTGAAAGGGGCCAGCGAAGTCCACATGCAGGCGTGACCATGGTGCTCGGGCGGACTCCCAGGACTGGACTGGGGCCCTTGGGGGATCTGGGCGGGATTCTTGGCAGGCCTGGCAGTGTTTGACCCAGGCCTCTATCTCTCCGTCGATCCCTGGCCACCACACATAACTCCTGGCCAGGGCCTTCATTCTTACTACCCCTGGGTGTGTCTCATGTAGGGCTGTGAGGACCCTTTTGCGGAGGGGCTGGGGAACAACAACCCTGCTTCCCCATAACAGGCACCCCTTGTGGGCCGACAGTTCATGTTTGCGGGTTGTGTAGCCAGCGAATTCTGGCCCAGGACTGCTGCTGGGCCATCCCCTCCACACCCAGTCCAGGACCCGGGAGATGACCCTATCTTTCTTGGAATGGTGTGCAACTTCTTGTGCCTGAATGGGGCGGTCAGGAAGCAGCTCCAGGCTCATAACCTCTTGTGCAGGTGCTGGGTCGGGGCCTGTTTCTGGTAGTGGTAGCCTGCTGAGTCCGCATGGCCCATCGCCTTCCCCGGGCGGTGAATCAGTGCATACTGGTAGCTGGCAAGGAAAATTGACCACCTGAGGACACGAGGAGACAGCACTTGGGGGGTCTGCTTTTCGGGAGCAAACAAGCCAAGCAACGGCTTGTGGTCAGTCACCACCGTGAAGGGCCGCCCGTACAATAAATCATGGAATTTTTTTACTCCCTTCACGATTGCGAGCCCCTCCTTGTCTATTTGCGAGTAGTTCCGCTCGGTTGCGTTGAGTGTCTGGGAAAAGTATGCTACCAGTACCTCTCTCCCATCCGGGAGTTGGTTTCCCAGGACAGCGCCAATGCCATAGGGCGAGGCGTGGCATGCTAGCACCACCGGCAGCCTCTCGTCGAAGTGTGCCAAGACCGAGTTTGAGACAAGCAGGTCCTTGACTGCCTGGAATGCAGCCTCCACACCCAAGGGGCCCGCTTGTCCAGGAGTCTGTGTAGGGGCTCCGCTACCGCCGCCTTGTGGGGAAGGAAGGAATGGTAAAAGTTCAATAGTCCCAAGAAGGCCTGAAGTTCAGTCTTGTTCTTGGGCGCTGGGGCATCACAAATGGCCCGTACCTTGTCCCCAGTTGGGTGGACCCCTTCTGCGTCCACCATAAATCCCAGAAAGTCCACCTGAGGCACTCCTAGTAGACATTTTTCCCGCTTCACCTTGAGACCCGCCATCTGGAAACGGTGCAGAACGGTGCGGAGGCGGTCCTCAAACTCCTCTGGTGTGGGCCCGGCAATCAACACATCATCGAAGAAGGGGGTGACGCCAGGAATCCCTTTAAGGAGCGAGTCCATTAGATTCTGGAATATGCCTGGTGCCACACTGACACCGAATTGCAGCCGCTTTACCCTGAACGCTCCTCTGTGCGTCACAATTGTCTGTGCCTCTGCTGTGGCCTCATCTACTGGAAGCTGTTGATATGCTTGGGCCAAGTCCAGCTTGCCGAAAATTTTCGACCCAGCCAGGGTGGCAAGGACATGGCTGACCACTGGCACTGGGTATGCATGGGCCGTGAGGGCCTTGTTTATGGTACATTTGTAGTCTGCGCAGATGCGGACTGAACCATTAGGCTTGACGGGTGTGACGATTGGGGTTTCCCAGGGGGCATTAGGCACCGGCTCCAGCACTCCTTGCTCCACAAGCCGGTCCAATTCCTCGTCTATACGGGGTTTCAGGGCGAACGGGACCTGGCGGGCCTTTAGCCTGACCGGTCATACTGCGGGGTCAAGCTGTAGAGCAATGGGGGGGCCCGTATACTGTCCCAATTTCCCATCGAAAACCTCTGGAAATTCCTTGCATATGGCATCCACGTCCACTTGTAAGGTAGTGTGGTTCACCCCGGTGATGGCTAGCCCCAGTGGTCCAAACCATGCCAATCCCAGTAAGCTAATGTAGGGGCCCTTGACCACAAGCAAGTCCAGTTGCCGCGTCCGCCCTCGGTATTGCACCCTGAAGGTCCCCACCCCCATTGTGGGGACCTTACGTTTCTGGAAGTCCCGGAGGGTGAATGGGGCCGGCCTGAGTTTGGGACCCCCAGTAGGACACAGTTTCCTTAAGGTCCTTGCCGAGATTATGGATAGATTTGAACCCGTGTCAAGCTCCATGCGGCATGGGGCCCCCTCTATCCGTACCTCTACATAAATTTTCTCTATGTTGGGGTAGGGCAACTGGTATACCTGGACGTCCGTGAGCTCCGTCGAGTTGCCTTGGTGCGTTGGGCCCCGGGACCTGGGGCTCTTGGATTGGTCATCTGATGCCTGGCATCGGGTGGGCCGAGCCCGACACACCCGGGCGATGTGTCCCAATTTTCTGCACTGCCTGCACTCTACGTTGCGGAAACGGCAGGTCCTCCTCTCGTGACTTTCCCCGCAGCTTGCGCAGTTCCCTCCTTCTCGTCGAGGCAGCTGTGGTATGTGGGCTGCTTGAGTGTGCTGCTGTACTCGGTGCACTTCCTCCCTGTCAGATCCTGAGTCGTCGGTGAGGTCTTCGTGGTGAACCCTCGGTTGGGATGGCAGGCTCGGCCGTGCCTCTTGTGTCGACCTCTTGGCAGCTTCCGTTGCCAGGGCCTCCTCCAGAGCGACCTGGAACGTTAGGTCCTTCTTAGCGTAGAGGTGTCGTTGCAGCTTCTCATCCTTCAGGCCACCGACGAGGCGGTCCCGAAGCATGTTCTCCAGCTCTGAGAAGTTGCAGAACCGGGCGGCTTGGCGGAGAGAGGTCACAAACCCAGTTATGGTTTCCCCAGGGGCTTGCCGCTTTGCGTAGAAGGCATTTCGACGAGCCACCACTGAGGGCTGTGGTGAAAAGTGCCCCTTAAGCTGTTCCATTATTGTTTTGTATGGAACAGTAGCGACGTCTTCAGGCGCAAGGAGAGCCCGGGCGATTTCAAATGTCTCCTCTCCGCAGACGCTGAAGAATATAGCCCTCTTCTTGGCGTCTTCTTCATCGGTGACCCCTTTGGCTTCTAGGAGGAAGGTAAAACGGGAGGCGTACGCTTCCCAGTCTCCCGTTGCTGGGTTGAACGGCGAGAAGCTGCTGTCGGTTGCCATTCTGAGTTCCTTGTGTCCCGGAGCTGAAGCCTGGATACACGGTGTGAGGCAGCGGTGCGGCAGGTGGCGGTGCTGCGGTGCTGTGTGTGGCAGTCAGCTCAGCGGGATCCCACCTTCGTCGCCAGTGAAATATACTCAGAGTCACCAAGTGATTTCATGCTCTTTATTCAGCTCATAGTGGTGAGGAGGAATGAATGAATGTCCCCTCAAAGTATCTGTTTTATATACATTATTTACACAATGGGCTGCACATGATTGGCTAATTCTGGAATTCTACTGTAAGCCAATCAGGTTGTGGATTCATTTATATCTGGAGCATGATTGGGTGGTTCCTGCCAACCAATCATATTGCTGCATTGTTCTAGGACCAATCAGACTGCTGCATTCTGAATCCTATTGTTCTAGGACCAATCAGACTGCTGCAATTTGGATCCTATGGTTCTAGGACCAATCAGACTGCTGCAGTTTGGATCCTATTCAACTCAGTACATAACAGAAACAGTGGTGCAGGAGAGGGTGGGGAAGCACCCAGCTCCTTCACTTGCCTGACCTGCCTCTTCCTCCTCTTCTTCCAGCCCATCCTGTGCTCCACCCTCCAGCTTTGTAGCTTCCCCTGCCTCTGGCTCTTGCCTCCTGTCCGGTACAGTTCCCACAAATCACTTTCCCCCTCTGCTGAGTCAGACTCCAGCCCCCTTCCCCCACTGCACACTTGTCAGCATCCTGCCAGTCCCTGACATACTGTACATCCAAATTGGACAAACTGACCTCCAAATCAGGATTATAAGATGTGGCTTGGAGATTAGAACTAACCAACTGCCTGATTCAAACATCACATCAAACTATGGTTAAATCAACCAGAAAATGGAGGAGCCAATCAGTGTGCAAGAGTGGAGAAGATGATGTGAATCTGTGGCACATTCCCATGGTTTGAAGGGCCATCAGAACTGAGCCAAGCAAATAAAATTGGAGGATGGAGATAAAGTAACATGCTAGTAGTTTATGGTTGGATTAAATTTTCCCCAAAAGTTGAAGGTTACCAACCATGAGGAATTGCCCTAGGCACTCTGTCTCCTAGTTCTGTGTTGTCACATTTAATGTACTTTCAGCCACATTTGTTGTGTCGCAGGAAGGTTGGCAGATGGGATATCCAATCTGTATCTACCTAATCTATGTCCATTCTTTTATGCCCCCTTGTTACTTGGTGTGTTTGCATCTAGTCCCACACAATTAATTAGATACTTCTTTCACTAATTTTATACTCTGGACTGATAATTTTTTCCAATCACATTTTATTTCTGATTTTCCGTTACAGGCAAGTCCTGTATGCCCTGAGCATTACAGTTGTTTATTCTGTCTTCTGCTGGCTCAGCTGCACTCTGTGGAGAGATCTCTTTCACACAATCCCTTCAAACTGTGGGAAAATTGTGTTTTTAATTACCTCTTAGGGGACCTTCCAAGTACTTAATCTGCAGTCCTTGGTTGACACTGGATTAATAGATACCTGTCCTTCTGCAAGCCCTTGGGAAGGCCACAGGTGGAAGATCTGAAAGTCATTAGAAATGATTTTCTGGTTGCAGAACCATTACCAAATTAGTGTGAAAATGAGGAGAGATTGATAAACAATCTGAAGAATACTAGTTTTTAAAGACCAGAATTGATCTTAGAACAACCTCCATGTGATAAAGTTGCCCTTCTCTTGAAGGCTGCCTGAGACTAATTCCCTATCTTGGAAAAACTCTGAGTCCAAAGACATTAGTTAAATAAGACTGCAAATAACTATCTTTTGCCTCTGGCCTCACAAAGTTTCCCCTGACATATTTTTCATAATCGTTATGGTTCAAAATATTTTGAGACTGATTTCCCTTCTATCCATTATTTTCAGTTGTACTGTCAGTTACCTACAAAACAGGTAAATAGTTGAAATGCTGTTTCCGAAATGTAGGACATCTTGGTCAAAAATAGTTTTAATTGAAATCCCAGATTTTGACTTGATTTTCAACAGTTGCAAATCTTTTGTCTCACTTTTATCCCTTTCTTACTTATAGGTAGGTATGCTGCTCACTCCTATGTAGTTTTCAGGTTCAAATTCAGAACATACTGAAAAGCCTTGTCATTAAATTTATTGCTTTCTGTACCGTAAGAACTTACTGGATAGCTAGCTACCATTACATGGCAGTAATTCACATTAATTTCAGTGACATTGCTTTTCAATGGAAATTGAGACCAGCATTCTTACTTGTCATTAAGTATGTCTGGCCCACTTATTTATGAAAGTATGTGTTTGCCACTTTTGGTGTTAGGATGATGCACATGTCTCTAGTGGTCATCAGCCAAAGCAAACCGACTGGAGGTCTCATGAGTGAGGCTTCCAAAGCACATCTCAATGTCCAGACAACCAGACTCATATATATGCAGGTGGTGCTTCAATTAACTCAGTCCCAAATCATTTAGGACTTTAATGATTAAATTGGTGCAGAATGCCCCAATAACATGACCAGATACATTATGCACCAGTTTCCAAACTGTCTTCAAAGCTAGCCCTACAAAACAGCATTTTACTAGTTTCACCTGGACCTGACTTGGGCATGGACACAGCCAGTATGCACACACACACACACACACACACACCCACACCCTGCAAACCCCATAGTATCAAATTTAAATTCATAGAAAGGTGGAAGAGATTTAGGGTTATCTGTAACCCCAAAGTGGAAACATCATGAACAAATATGTTCGAATCCAGGTGACAACTGGGTTTAATTGAATGACTTTGGAAACAATGGGATGGAAAACATCACTTTCAACCAATTAGATCAGGGCATTTTGTCTAGTGTTATCTTTAAACTGGGATAGCCCATGGAGTTTTTGTCAAGAATAGACTCTTCTCACTGATAAAGTAATAGGAGAAAAAGAGTGGGTTGTAGTCAACTAAGTCAGAGTACAGATAGGTAGCCGTGTTGGTCTGCCATAGTCAAAACAAAAAAAATTTCTTCCAGTAGCACCTTAAAGACCAACTAAGTCAGTTCTTGGTATGAGCTTTCGTGTGCATGCACACTTCTTCAGATACACTCTGTATCTGAAGAAGTGTGCATGCACACGAAAGCTCATACCAAGAACTGACTTAGTTGGTCTTTAAGGTGCTACTGGAAGAATTTTTTTTTGTTTTAAGTCAGAGTAGTCAGAGTAGATCCACTGAAATGAATGAATGAATGAATGAAACCTAACTTTAGTGAGTCTACTCTGAGTACGACTAGCATTGAGCACTATCTAATGCCTTTAAAACAAATCAGTTTTCCTGGTATCTTTGTTGGTAAGAAAGGAACAGAGGCAGCAATATGATACCTGCAGCTACATTTATTGCAACTACACTGTCACAATCGGCTCGTGCAAAAGTAGGTCAGATCCGTAAGGCAAAATGAGCTCGGGTTTCTGACGAAATTCAGCTGGGCTGATTAGATAAATGAATATAAACTTGCATCTGTGCACAAAGCCAGATGTCTAGTAAACACTAGTGCCTAAATTGAGCCTGGTGATTGTCCTTTGGCTTGCTGAAGAGGGCAGTAAGAAGATTTTTCTCCTCTCATGTGTGCTGCTTTTTTTTTTTAAGGATTTGGCTGCTGCCTACTTACATTACTCCCCACCTTACTGCATAGTTGTATATTTCATATGGCAGTTAGCAAGAACATCATTGAGATAAAGGAGAATGTTAAAGAACAACTTCACACAAAGTCTACAAAGCTTGTGGTTTTAGGCCTGCCGAGTGCTGCTTGCACAAGCACAAAAACCTGCTTAACATTCTGAGCCATACTGGCGTTGGTGCCCAATCTTGGGTTTTAAAAATGTGTGTTATGTTTGATTTCCTATACAGCTCAGTCTTGTGAGCTGGAGAAATTGATATATTAAGCCAGGCAAGCTGCTTTACCACTATCTGTCATAGTAGCAGAAGGGCTGTGAACAACATCGGCAGAGAGCTTTCACAGTGGGTTGCTGTAACCAGTAGGGATCAAGGTCCTGTTTACTGGAAGAGCTCCCAAGTCCTTTTTTTACTGTTATAATTAAAGAAACGTGAATATGCACTCCAGTAAATGTGTAACAGTCAATATGGAAATCTGAAAATTAATTCACACCTCACAATTCCATTCCGAATGTTGACAATGTCAATCAACATGAATGACAGTTATCCAGCTGCTGCTATGAAGGTGATTCCAGATAGACGCTTATTGTCAGATGTTTTGCAGCATCCACACAGTGTTGTTGGCATCAAAATGCCAGTCAGTTCTCTCCTCCCGCCCCACCCATTTTATTCAGATTTACCCTTTCTGGGGGAAACCCGATAAGTTTAAAAAAGGGGGCGGGAGTCCCTACGGCCAATGACTCCTTTGCAATTTTTGTACAGCACATTAACAATATTAAGCCCTCATCTTAGAGGACCATAAGACGGCTTGGTTTTCTATCAAAAGCCTCTTTAAAAAAACCTACGTGTTCATGATGTAAAATGGAATGACTTTGTGTCAGGGACATTTTTCAGCATACTGGGATATGAATAGTCATCCTTTCAGGAGCCATACCTGATTCAGAAGAGCAGGGAAGTTCAGGCCCTGGAGGGGCCTGAGAGATTGTCACCGCTCACCACGACGTGGGAGTTCATCCTATCGTTAATATTTATCCTTGCACAGGAAAACACGAGCATACATAGGATATTGGTGAGTTACCAACAACCCCCCCCCCCAAGGTAGTCAAGTGTAGGAACAAGATTATGGAGGCTACAGTTTCCTAGTAAGCAAAAACTGAAACAATTCGAAATTACAGCTTTATGAACAGAAGAGCTTTTCTATTTCCCAAGCAACCTCTAAATATGGGCCATTAAGGTAACAAAGGATGTGGCTCCGTGCTAGGTAACAAATGGGTGGACCTTCCCAGAACTCCCTGGTAGAAAGATAACGGTTAGTTAGAAGCTGGAAGGCAGGCTGCAGGCTGGGCAGAAATCCAGAGCTATGCTTAATTTCTGTTGGAACTCAAGGCTGTGGCTATGGGAGAAGCAAGATCCTCTTGGGGTATTAATGTTGTGAACCCCTCCACTGCAGGCTCAGGTTGTATGTATGTGTAAATAAACCATATATCATAATGACACCACAGTCTCCGCTGTTCCTCATTCTGAAGAAAACATGAAGCCTTTGGGTCAACTTTTTATTTGGACCCAGCTATAAGAAATGTAGATCTGGGTCAGGCAGCCTAAATCACCCCACCAATTCTAACAGCAAAATCTGTCAATCTCCCATTTAAAATAACTCCTAGTTTGACGCTTCAAAACCATTGTGGAATGGAAGTTGTAAAATAATTTGCTAGCTGTAATTGGTTTTCCCCAGCTTCTCTTATTTGCTCTTTTGAGGAATGCTAGATACCTTAGCTCCTAAGAGATGTGATTAGCTTTTCTTGCACTAAGGCCAAGGAGAGGGTCATTCCATCATTACTTTAATAATAATCTCTCTTCCTCTCTCTCTCTCTTTCTCTCTCTCTCTCTCTCTCCCCCCCTTATTCCAGACATTTCTTTCAGAATCTTTTATTCTGACATAAAAGGAAATGTATATACAGCCTGACTTTTGAGAGCTTTGACCTAGTTGTGCTGGCCTCTCTGGTAGCTTAAATGATATGACACTAAAACAAATGCAGGAATATGTATGACAGTGTATATTGGGAAATTAGTTAAGGAACTGATTTTGAATTAGATTTTTTTTTTAATCCTTGTAATTTCTTTTGGGAACTTGGATGAATTTTTACCTGTTAAGGAAGTGATGTCAGGCTTTGGTGCCTTTTGCCTCTCTGTAACTACAGCTTCGAAAGCTACCAAGCCATATTTATTTATTTACTATCTTTCATAGAATTTCATAGAATCGTAGAATTGGAAGGGACCACGAGGGTCATCTAGTCCAACCCCCTGCAATGAAGAAATCTTTGACCCAATGTGGGGCTTGAACCCAGAGCCCTGAGATTAAGAGTCTCATGCTCATCAGGCTTACAAAGAATAGGGGAGATCAGGTTTTTTTTTAAAGGGCAGTGTTGTCAGCTGAATAGCAGCTGGCGACTCTTGTTCCTTTGGCCCATGGATGGGAACCCTCAGGACTGAGGGCCAAATGTGGTCCTCCAGGCATCTCTGTCTGGTGCCTGACACTCTCCAGAGGCCACAGCCCATACCAACCTTGCTTCGCCCCCTCCTTGGGTGTTCCTGCCAGGTTGGGATGTATCTTTGAACTCTGATTGTGACCTTTGCTTGCCTAGATGGAGGATAGAGAGGGGTGTGTGAGGGTACAGGAACTAGCCTACTGTGCAAAGGTGATATTTTCCTCCATCGTCAGGGCACAACCTCTAAAACAGGTGCACTCTTCATGTGTAGAGACTCCCCTCTAGTGCTCTAATTGCACAAGGTTCTAAATCACAGGGTGCATGGAAAAGGCTCCACTTTGCAGACAGAGGCTTCCTGGACACATAGACAGTGTAGGAGCAGATGTGCCTTCCCTGCTCTGTGCGATTGATTACACTGGTCAACAACAAATTTGTTGTCTGCGTTTTTTCAGTTGATTTAGGACGAATCTGATGCGCTGAATCCAAAAATCACATTGGTTTTGCTCAGTCAGCTCAAGTTTTTGAGCTATAGCCACATGTCAATTTTTTACATTTTTGTTCACATGTATGCTTGTGTGGAGCATTTTAGAAGAAGCTGGTGGGGGTAAAATGCCATGTTGAATAATTGTTTTGATTGGAAATGATTATTTTAATGACAAGAAGTATTCAGGTCCGATAGTTCTGGGTGATTATGTCGAAAAAGGATCCGTTTGAAGTCATAAAACCTCGAAATTTTCCATAAATTGGTGCGGCAAAGCATAAAGTTGGGGGATCAAAACTAAGTTAATCCTGATCTTCAATCAGCACATGGTCCTGTAGCTCATTGTGATGAAATTCCAGTGCCTATCTTCAGAGAACTTCCTGACATTAGTGACGAAGATGCCTCCAGTGTTGAAGGACATGAAGAAGAAGAAGATGATGCTCTAAATCCATTTTCCCAAAAGGAGTTGAATGATCTAGTTTGCGACCTCAGCTTGTCAAAGGTCTCTGCCAAACTGTTGGCATCCAGATTGAAGGAAAAAAACCTCCTCTCTGACAGTGCTCGCATCAGCTTCTTCCGCAACAGGCATCAAGAGTACTTCTGTTTTTTCTCAGAAGAGAAGGACTTGGTGTACTGTGCAGATGTTGTGCAGCTTCTGCTCAAGCTTGGAGTGCCACAGTATGAACCCAAAGATTGGAGACTGTTCATTGACAGCAGCAAGCGATCACTGAAATGTGTTCTGCTACACAATGGCAACCAGTTTGCCTCTATACCCCTGGCTCGCTTGAGTACACTGAAGGAGAACTATGAAGCGGTGAAGTATGTGCTGGAGAAAATTAGTTATGATCAGCATAAGTGGTTTATTTGTGTTGACCTGAAGATGGTGAACGTTTTGTTGGGACAACAGTCTGGCTTCACCAAGTACCCATGTTTTCTGTGCATGTGGGATAATAGAGACCGTGCTCAGCATTACACGAAGAAGGACTGGCCTGTGTGGGAGGAATTGGTGCCTTGCAAAGAAAGGAGCATCATCAACGACCCTCTGGTGGACAGAGACAGAATACTCTTTCCACTGCTGCACATCAAGCTTGGCTTAATCAAACAGTTCACCAAGGCTCTGGACAAGGATGGTGACTGCTTCACTTACTTGTGCCAGGCTTTTCCAGGATTGACCATGGAGAAGTTGAAAGCTGGCATCTTTGACGATCCTCAGATCCGTCAGCTCATCAGAGATCCAGAGTTCGGAAACTCAATGAACGAAGTGGAACTGGAAGCGTGGAAGGCATTTGTTCTGGTAGTGAAGAACTTTCTGGGCAACAATAAGGCCAGAAACTACGCAGAACTTGTCAACAACATGCTGACTGCTTTCAGAAACCTGGGCTGCAACATGAGCGTCAAGATGCACTACCTATTTTCACATATGGAGCGGTTTCCTGAGAACCTGGGTTCAATGAGTGACGAGCAGGGGGAGAGATTCCATCAGGACATGAAAGAGATGGAGACCAGGTATCAGGGTCGCTGGGACGCAGTCATGATGGCTGACTACTGTTGGACTCTGAAGAGAGACCTCCCTGCCGCTGAGCATTCCAGGAGTTCCAAGAAACGGAAGTTCAAGCCCTGAAGTTTGAAAAATGGTGAAACAACATGCAATTTACATGTACTTACCTTTATCAATGCCCACCATTCAGTTTACATTAAAACATGACCTGATGGAGAGAAACGGATGCCATTTCCTGATTCAGCAGTGCAAAAATGCCCTAAATCAGTTGTAGAAATCTAGACAACATTCAAAAAGTAAAAAATTGTTGCCCAGTGTTATTTATTGTGGGAATTGAATGCCCAAGAATAGAGAGTGTGAAATCCATGCCGGAACCTGCAGACAGCGGCATGAATCTCCAGGGGAGAAGCAAGCTGACAGTGTTCAAATGACCAAAGGATATTTATTACATTGATTAATTAAAATATTTTATTTCTTTTAAAAATTAAAACCACAACGTTACCAAGCAATGAAACAGCAACACTCCAGAAAAGCCAGCTTTCCTGAACTCTCCTGAGTGGAGCTACCAAAATGGCTTCATTTGGTATGACATTCATTTCATAGGACACAGTTGTCTGAACCTGACATACGTCTTCAAACAGCAGTGCTGACCATCAAGACGGAAACTGGGAAGTGGGCAAAGAAACCTGGTTGAATCCTTGCATTAGCTCCTCTCCCAGAGACTAGTTAAGATGCACAGGAAAAAATACCCAACATGCTTTTCATGGAACTGGATCAAAGCACTTCAGTAGAATTTGTTCAGCTCATAAAAGCTAAAGTGGTTTCTCCTGCTTTTGATAGGAACTCACTTATAACATTTTTATTTGCTTGGCATAACAGTGGTACATCATTTTATCTTCCCCCCTGAGCCTGAGCCCCATCAGGTGTGTGGATGATTCAGACATCTCATCCCATCCATCCATCCATCCATGCAGCAGGAACAGCAGCAGATTTTATGTAAGTCTATCCAGAGAGCAGGTGCATCTTATGTCATGCATCATCCTGGTGCAAGAAGTGTGTGCATGTGCAACACTGCACAGAAAAAGCCAGGACTCTGATGCCTTGGAGCCTGGCATTGGAGAAGTCAAAAAGATATCCTGTCTGCTTAGCAAAAGCATGCTTAGCTCCAGCATGTCTCTGCCAATGTACCCATGGCTGACAAAACCCCAGACTGCTGCTGCACATCACTGACATTTCTACCAGAATGTTTTTTTCCCTTTCTTTTTAAAATCTAGGGTAGTTTACAGTTACCCAGGGGCTAATGCACATACCTATTTATTGTGAGTTGCCATGGCAGTTTGGCACATGAGCGCCTTAAGCGTGACTGATTAAAATGATTCAGTATTGTCTCCTTGCTCCTTAATTTTTCATAAAGTGGCTGAGAAAAGTTCTTCCAATTAAGTGGTATCTATTTTTATCTCCACAGAAGCTTAACTATTATTTGCCCCTACAGTGTCCTTACATTAAAGACAAGCATAAATCATCGGTGATGTAGTGTTGCATTGAAAAGCTATCCTTCAAAGCCTGAAAGGGAAGCCAATTATTATAGGAATGATTATGGGAAGTCAAGGGAAGCCAGCTTTGCATGGCAACTTTGGGTTTCCTGACGAGTGATTAATTTTACCATAGCAAAACCATTGCTTTCCTCCCCTTTTGAATTTCTTTTTTCAAAAAAAATGAGGGCGGCACATTGATTTTTGCAAAACACTTCCTTCTCTGATATCAACAGCTTCAGAAGCAAGAGCTCAATTAACATGAAAGAAATTTTATAAAGAGAACAGAAAAGCACAACCGTGCTCGTATTAAATATAAAAGCCAGTTCACCTTTTCCCCTTGCTGCTTCAAAAGGAAACCCTTGTGTTTGTTTAAATACACTCTGAGCAACAAGTGAACCTAAGCATTAAAGGCCCAGTACTTTGTGAAGTATTAAATATGGGTCTGGACTATTCTTCAGACAGGGCGGGAGGAACTTGCACCACCACTCTGATTCCTGAACAGGGTAAAATTGGTTTTGCGTATCATATGAAAAGCTGCATCAAGGAGAAGCTGATTTTGAAGTAGAAAAGAAGAAAGCGTGAAGCAGCTGAATGCTCCCTCGAGATGATTGGAAGGTGGTGACAAAATAAAGGGCCTTTTTGGTAGTGGCTTCTGGGCAGTGGTCTCTTTTCCTTCAAGTCCATCTTGCACCCACCTTAACATCTTTTCATACTCCCAGACATTTCACAGTATTTGATGTAGCTGTTGGGTTTTTAAAATTACTTTTTCTGTTGAACATTGTAGTAGTAGCAGTAATAATAATAATAATAATAATAATAATTTATTTCAACCCACCCATCTGGCTGGGTTTCCCCAGCCACTGGGCGGCTTTCAACAGAACATTAAAAACAGAATAAAACTTCAAACATTAAAAACTTCCCTAAACAGCCTTCAGATGTCTTCTAAAATAATAATTATTATTCTAAAAGTCAGATAGATAGTTGTTTATTTCCTTGACATCTGGTGGGTGGGTGTTCCACAGGCCGGGCGCAGTACCTCTGCATGGTTCTCTGTAACCTCACTTCTCATGGGGCGAGAACTACAAGAAGGCCCTCAGAGCTGGACCTCAGTGTCTGGGCTGAACAATGGGGGTGAAGATGCTCCTTCAGGTATACTGGGCTGAGACTGAGATGAGCTGTTGTCTTGAGATATAAGTGTTTGTGGGGTAAGATGCTTTTTAATGTTGCATTGTTCCTGTTTTGAATTCAGTTTGCTTATTTTCTATAAGTTACCTTGAGGTTTGTCTTGGTATAAGGCATTTAAGAATAAATAAATAACCATAGTAGCATTAGTAGTAATAGTAAAAAAAACCCCTACTATTTATCTCTCCACACTCTACCTCTACTCCCAGCTGAGTGAGATTATTTTGTGTAAATCTCTGGAGGAAAGTTACACCAAACTGTGATTAGCGTGTAGTTTGAGCCTCAGGGTGAGGATGATAAAAGAAAAGTACATAAAAACAAAGAGCAGTATAAAAAAACATTTTTGCAGCCTAAGTTTGATCTTTTTTTATTTTAAAAAAGAGACTTCAGAATTTTGAGCCCAGAATAAACTACACGAAACAAGAATTCTTGCACATAGTGACATATCATGTATAATGTAATTTGTGCAACCTTCAGATCATTTGTCAAGGAACGTAACAGCTGCCACACGATTTCTGTTCTCATCCTGAAGTAAAGTTCTTAACCTGAGGTACTATTTCTGGGTTAGCGGAGTCTGTAACCTGAAGCATATGTAACCCGAGGTACTACTGTACAGACCCTCCAAGTGTCCCTGTTTATGAGGGACATCCCTGATTTAGAGAATCTGTCCCAGTTTCTGTTTTAACCCCGGAATGTCCTGCTTTCCCTTAGGATGTCCCTATTTTCTTTTTTCAAATTAATTTTTATTAATTTTAACATATAAATTAGAATACATACCACAAAACATCACAACTTATACAATCTATATTTTTTTTTACTTCCATCAGCACCTCTGATGATCCACCATTCTTGTCACTTCTTATGCATTTCTTAAATTCATATTGCCTTTAATTATCTTAACTAACCATCCTCCCTTTTATCCATTTTTGCAATAGTTCAAATAGGACATCCCTATTTTCACTGGAGAAATATTGGAGGATATGGAATTATCCAACCCCTGAACTGTCTGAAGGCAATCCTGTACAGGGAAGTTTTTTTTTTTTTTAATGTCCAATGTTTTATTATGTTTTTATATATGTTGGAAGCTGCCAGGAGTGGCTGGGGCAACCCAGTAAGATGTGTGGGGTATAAATAGTAAAATTATGATTGTGGAATGGGACGAGACTATTTTAATCGGAGAGATGTTGGATGGTATGGAAGTACACAGAGCTGAAGCTGAGAAAGCAGACCATTTCCCAATTCTTTTGGTTTTAGGTGCTGTTCACGGCTTCCTTTGGCACCTGAACTGCTAATATGAGTCTCAGAAAGCACATAAGGTAGAAGATGAAAACCACTGTCTTTCTCTTTCTCTTTTAGCTTTATCTGCTTTTCAAGGCTCAGATGGGAGGACAGAATGTTGGATACAACAGCAGAAAGAGAGAAAGAGAGAATATGTAAATGAGTAGCAGCCAATCAATCCTGTCAAAACTGCATATGTTTTTCATAGAGCCCTCTTCCCATCTCTCCTCAACTGGCATAAAATCACAGATCACATCTGTCTTCCTTGCCTTAATTGTAACCCCCCCCTCTCATTTCAGCATTTCCACAGCACAAAAACATGAACCTGAAGCACGAGTCCTTAAGAGTCCTAATAACTTTACAAAGGATCCCTTCAAAACCAGAATCACTTGTATTCTGTGGTTTTGTTGTCATCCAATGTAAAAAAATAAATGAGGAAGATCCATGAGAATCTGTGCCTTCTGCCAATTTTTTTTAAGTTCTAGCAAGCACTGACTTTATGATTTCGGTTATGCAATCTACCAGTGCAGCTTTAATTTGATGGTGGTTTGGGAGGGGGGAGCCCCGTGTAAAATCATGCAAATGCAAGAAGAGCCATTTTAATTTTACAGGGTTTAACTTTCATCTAGAGACCCACAGAAAAACAGCTTGCACACACGTGTGTGTTTTCTCTCTTTCTGCCCGGGGTTGGCAGGGACCCAGGGGAAGAGCAGCAAAGATCCAGCAGAATGTCTAGGACTAAAATGAGATTAGGGACTAGATCTCCCAGGCCCAACACTCTTATTCATACCAAAAAAAATTTTTTTAAAAATTGGGAATGGTGGATTGTTTGGGAGGAAATTTGGAAGCTCTGTCACCCTTCAGTTTTGAGCTTAGTTCTCATTGACACAGCACACATTTCCTCTTTCATATTTCTCAAGTTCAGTTGATGCCAGCAGTTCCCCTCCCTCCATGCACACACATAATAGCCAGCCTCAGTCACAACCATGTGATGTTGTGTATTTAAAGTGCTTCAGTTTTATTTATAGCTCTTCTGAAACCAGCTCATCATTTCAGCGTGGAATAGAATATATGATTTGATCACCAAAGCTAGTTTAAAAAATTCCACTGTTTCTATCTTGCACAAGAATATGAAAAACCCCACATGGTTTTTGTGCCCCTGCCTACAGACACACACACCTTTTGTCTGTCTGTCTACATGTGCATGCCCACGCACACACTTCCACGTCATATTTTTTTCCTTTGCTCTTGACCTCACTGGATGGAGATTTCCATATTTTAGACTCCCCACCTCACACCTTTCACATTTAGAAGCTAAGGAGACAGGTTGTGACTAAGTAACTCACAAAGCTGTGCAAATCTGCCCACAGGAGGAGGTTATCCAAAATCAGTTTTAAAAAGAGCCCCTCCAGGATCCAATTCCAAATCTGTCATGTCATGATTGGACAGATCATTGGTGCGTACTTAATGGGAACAATTTTATTAGGTTTTTTAAATACTTCGTAGCATACACTACTCCTGCCCATGCTCAGTAGCGATGTACAATATGGGTACACAGTAACATGGTTTTTCATACTGGATTACACAATGTTATGGAATTGGATTCAAGTTGCAAAGAAGGAGCTTCCGACTAAACATCAAAAGGAACTGTCTGATGGTAAGAGCAGTTTTGACAGTAGAACAGACTCCCTAGGGAGGTTGTGGACTCTCCTTCATTCAAGGTTCATAGCCATCCATCTTGGATGCATTGCAGGGCGTTGGACTAGATGACCCCTGGCATCTCTTCCAACACTACAGTGCTGCGATTCTAAAATATTCCCCAAAATGCCATCATTCTCCAGTGTTTTTTCTTCCAAAGGAAACCCAACCCAGCTCATGCTGACTTTGCCTGAACTGAAATTTCTCATTGTTTGGGGGGGAAAAATGGGACGTGAGCAAACATATTTGGCAAACAACAAGGGAGAAACGGTCCAGATTGTTTACATGTGTCCTCTCTTAATCTATTTTCCTAGTAAGAACAAAACAAAGCCCAGCTGTTCTTCCAGATTGCAAATAAATATAGGCCCAGATCCAAAGCTATTTACATCCAGGGGGCTTTGAGCTTCCCAGTGATGCAAGTATCTTCTAAAATGTCATAGTATGGGAGCAAAGGTGGTTTTATGGGTGTGCAATGGGTGTGGTGGCACTGGCATCCATGCTGCAGGGGATTCCAAATTTTAGCATTGCACAGGGTGCTGCTAAAATTTGAGAGTCCAAAGTCTGCCACCACAGGGGGGTCACTTCAGCTGTGGTGCATCCCACAGCATAGCAATTAACACTGAAAGGCTTGCAATGATCAGAGTGTGGCTAATGCAAAAGCCCTGTTTGGGAAATCGTTTTTTGCATGTGATGACTTGAAAGAAAGTCGTGTGTGTGGTGCCAACCCCTGCCATCTTCACTGTGTCATCTTCTCATATTTCATCCTCATCCTTCCATGAGTTGGAGGGTCACCTTCTGGAGCAGAGAGCAGCTAGAACTCATGGAGACTCCCTGTGTGTGGAACCCGGGAAAGATCAGGGTGTGATATTGCATGGGGATCCTTTGAGAGTGGAAGAGTCCCTCTGCTTCAGAACTTTGGCTTCCATCTCATGGAGGTCTCAGAAATATGAGAAAATGACATGCTGGAGAGTTTGGTCCCTGGGAGTGAACCTGCAGTTCTTCCTCACAGACACCCAGATATAGCTGAAATCACTGGCAATTTCATGCTAACGTTTTGTGTACAGTCATACCTCGGGTTGAATGTGCTTCGAGATGAGCACATTTGAGTTGCGCTCCGCAGCAACCTGGAAGTAATGGAGTGCGTTACTTCTGAGTTTCGCCGCTTCAAAATGACGTCACGAGCATGTGCAGAAGCGCTGAAACGTGACACGTGCAGATGCGCATACACGGGTTACGTTTGCTTCTAGATGCGAACGGGGCTCCAGAATGGATCCCATTCACATCTAGAGGTACCACTGTAGTTGGTTTTATGCACATTGTTGTGGGTGTAGTGTGGCATATACCCGCCGTAGCTGCTGCTGACCTGTTCAGGGGTGGGCAGGGACAAGGTGCATCCATGGTGCCAATCCAGCAGTTCCACCAACTCTCCTCCCAAGTCCCATCTTGGTAAGCAGCAGTGAAGCTGGTGCTGGAACAGAGCACTCTAGTTCTGTCCTGACACTTGTACCACTAGTGGTCTTTAAACATTACACAGCCATGCCACAGAATGAACCAGTAGCAGATGGTGTTTCCGAGCACAATTCAAAGTCTTGGTGCTGACCTTTAAAGCCCTAAACGGCCTCGGTCCAGTATATCTGAAGGAGCGTCTCCACCCCCATCGTTCAACTCGGACACTTAAGTCCAGCACCGAATGCTTTCTGGTGGTTCCCTCAC